>NC_040897.2:5680288-6000288 GCF_900634795.4 Betta splendens | reverse complement strand
TTCTTAATAATACACCCCCCCATAAATCCCCTCCTGCCACAGTTCTTCTTCTCCAGCCACTCATCATCCACCTGTTTTAAGGCTCCCTCCGCTTTGTTCTCCTCTGCTCTCTTGTCCCTCACACCCCGGTTCTCCTCCGGCACGTGTTCTCCTCGTGTCCCCGTTCGTTGTGCGCTGTCTGTGAGATTTGTGTTGGTTGATATGAGTATTTTACCTTTGAACTGCTCACGTTTCCCACACCCTGCACCAGCCACGCCGCTTTAAGGACCGGGCCTTGTGTTTTGATCTCGCCGTCATCGCCGTGCTTTTGGTTTCTGTTCTACATTATTGGGTGACGCTTGACTTCCCGCGTTTAACCAAAGTCATAACTAAAGGTTATGACGTGTCCACGCGTGGGTTCAGAGGACAGAGGGACCTGTAGGAGCAGGGGGACGTCCAGTTTCAATGCTGTCAGGCAGCTATTGATCCTTGTCCATCACTCACTCCATCACGGAGCAGCTCGGCTGACTTTTCGCCCTGAGTGATGCCTTGCGCACACACAGGTTGTGTAAAGCACCAAGAAGCTTTTCTGTTTTCTCTGAGTTCTCCCTCCTCCTCCTCTCTCTGTACAGATCCGGCGTTGGCCCTTAGTTGTGTTATAGCAGCTAAGAGCCCTGGGCCTTGAAGCCATATTGATCCTTGCCTGTTTTATTTCTGTTTATTTTTAGGAGCAACGCTAAGCAACCGGGTCTCTGTGTCTTTATGTGCTTAAATGTCAGTAGGTTGTGGGGAGATGATATATAAGCCTGTAAATACGAGTCTCCCTTTATAGACCATGAAAAATAAAGTGCAATTAATCACAGCCTGTAGGCAGCTTTTTAATACTTCAGCTGGCTGGGTAACCGCGTTAGAGATTCTCTGGCGCCATCTAGCGGACGCTTCAGGTACGTCGGCTATAAAAACACGGAGTTCCACGACAACGCATTTTAAGTAATAGAATCTTTATTTGTTTGAACACAGTGATCAGCTAAAAGACCGATGCCAACAGACGGGCAGGCTGCCTTCAGCAGAAGCAGAGAACAGGCTACAGTAACACGTTAGTGCTTATTGCCACAGTGAGAGATTGTTATGAGCAGTCACAATGTCTGGAAAAAGAAGTTTCTTACATATATATGTATATATTAAAAAATATATATTTCATTTTGTTTCATTTCAAGGTAAGTGTCATCAAAGATATGGAAAATCAGTATTTCCTCACTTTTTTATTTCTCATGCTGCGAACATGCTTCCAGCTGATTCTGACTGTAGTGATTTATAGCAACAATAGAAACAGTTTGACAGGTGGGACAGAAGCGTCTTCCATGTGTCCTGGTCGTAGATTCCACTATATACATGCAAACTAACACACAGATAACCACAGGCCTACATGCATGTGTTTGAATAGGATTCAGTTTGACATTACTGCCTCATCACTGTTAAATAAATAGTATGAACGTGAAAATGAATGGCTGCTGTACTGTTAAAAACTCTGAAGGTCTTGATATTTACTCAAAAAAAATATTCTGTATGATTAGAACTTTTAGTTTTTAAGAAGAAAAATCAAAAGACAGTTATGAAAATGAGTGTGTCTAAGGCATTTTTGAACATCGGCTCACTGGTTCCTGGGCGGATCGACAAACATCACGGGGTCAAACAGGAAACACAGCGTTTCAGGTGGTGGTAACGTAACAAAACGAGATGATCAGTCACATAGATGACGCACAACGTTAACGTCCTTCTAGGAAATTAATCTTAAACTCAGCTGATTGACTCATTATATTGCATAGCCAGAGCTGGCACGGAGCAGCAGCGTGACACCAGAACCACTCAATGGACCCTGTCATCGCTTGGCTTCGTATGAGTCCGATTGTCCAGAGAATGATCCCTTTCTCAGAGCTATTTTTGCATCACATCGTGATGATTGTTTCTTTTGCGTGTGTGTTTGCCTCCCTCTACACTTCAGACATTTGTCACAACTGGCAACACGAGCTCAAACATGCAGCACGTTGCAAAGCTTCTGTCGGTGGCAGGAAGTCTCTGGCATCACCCATCGCAGCGCTCTCTCTCGTCCGGGTTACTGAAACAGACACAGGCAGAAGCTTATAGCAGCGGAGCAAACAGAGGTTTTCACAGAAGTCCAGCAGATGCCATGAAGGAACACTCACTGTGTCGCTCCCCCCCTCCGAGCCCCTTCTGGGCTCAGAGCTGTAGTGCAGAGGAGAGTACACCCAGCTCCGGTCCTCCTGAGTCTGCAGTTGCCAAACACAGCCAGCAGGGGGCAGTAGTGGCGAGGAGACCAGAGAAAGAGGAGAGTTAAAAAGGCTGTGATTTACAGGCATCACCACAGTGTTGCATGCTGGGAGAAAGATCCCCTAATACCTATGGTAATACTGCATCTGTAGTTTTGTTATTAATGCGCTTAGTGGTGTGATGGGACTAGAAACAGGATGGACTTATGACAGAGCTGTGTTCAGCTTCTATGTGCTGGAACCTAGAGGCAGAAGCCTGAGGGGCCACTAAAAGCACAAAGACATCAGCTGCAGTAAAGTAACAGCAGAAACCAACATCCTGAGCCCTGAGCACGAGCTCATGATGGGCCGTCAGAAGCTGCTCTAAACTCAAATACACGTCCTGCTTCTGAGGAGCCATAGGCCCGTTGGTTTCTGATGATGCAGTGGAAGGTGGGAACATCTCCTCACACCAGCAGTGACTCCGTCTACTACAGTGACTCCGTCTACTTTGGCAGTGACTTACGTTGTAGCTTGAGCTAGAATTTAGCTTTCGGCGACCAAGAACTGGAGAGTACACCCAGTATCTGCCATCTGCATACTGGCGATGGACGGACACACACACACACACACACACACACACACACACACACACACACACACACACACACACACACACACACACACACACACACACACACACACACACAGATGAAGACAGAGATGCAAAAGCGCACGATACGGGGAATGAAACGAAACGAGGGAGAATGATGTAAAATGAATGAGATGATGTAAAACGATGCGTTCAGAAGCATTCACAGGCATGAACTAAACTGGAGCAGGCGCATGCTGTGCGTGCACCCTCTCACCATCACAGCTCTACCACGCTGTCCTGACTGGGCCACTGCCAGTAAACCCGGGAATCAAAGACACAGAGCAAAAAAAGCTTTACTGATTTCCAACCTTTATGGATTCGTGTGCCTTTCATGCTGCGGCCGACCTCATGTGAATCTGAGTGCTGCCTGACACACACTTACAAAGTAGATGTCGGACACCTGGACTTCTCCGTCCAGCGAGTTGTGGCTTCCGGACCCGGGCAGCTGGCCGCACGGCGAACGCGCCTCCCCCCGAGGCACCCGGGGGCTCGGAGGGGCGGAGGAGGGGGGCGTGGAGGGCAGGTGGTGGGGGGAGCTCTGGGCAGAGGAGCCAGGGGAGGTGGGGCGGATGGGGGTGAAGGCGGAGCCGGGGGGCGGGGCCGAGGCGCCGAGGCCCGAGGCAGGAAGCGCGGACGGGACGGAGGAACGGGGGACTGGAGAGAAAACGGGCAGCGTGTGGGCAACCGAGGGCGAGGTGAGCGGCTGGGTGGAGGGACAGATGGAGGAGGAGGGAGGAAGGGTGGCGGACGGGCTCGTAGAGGGGGGGAAGCCGGGCCGGCGGGGCTCCGCTGACAGCTCCATCACCGTGAGCTCCGTGCTCTTTGGGATCTCACTGTGGGACGAATCGACAGCGTTACTAACACACACACACACACACACACACACACACACACACACACACACACACACACACACACACACACACACACGTACCTGAGCTCCACCTCCACCGTTATGGTGTCCTGCTTCTCCTCGTGCACCTCCACGATCTCCTGGCGTGACCTGGAACGTGGAGAAGCACCGGGTCAGACCCACCCGGCCCAGTGAAACCTGACCAGCCGCAGCAGAGCTCACGCTCACCTGGCCACGCGTGGGGACAGCATCTGCCGCCTGCAGCGCGGGTGCTCCGGCGTGTCGAAGGGGGTGGTGGGGAGGGAGTTGTTGGAGGAGAGCGTGGTGGCGATGGAGGCGGTGGTGGCGTCTTCAAAGGACGGCGGCTCTCGACCTGCGGCACAGTTATGAAGGGGTGAGTAATGCATTCATCATTAAAGCAGCTGCATGTTCTCATCTGTCTGCTCGTGTGGAGCCCACCGCCGCCGTCCAGCATGGGGAATATGGAAGCTCCGCGTAGGTTCTCCAGGTTCTCCAGGTGTTCCAGGTTCTCCTGCCTCTCATCGTCGAGCGACGCCCGGCGCCCGGACGAACCGGTGCCGCCACCGGATTTGGTGAGAGTCCCCCTGCCTCGCTTGGACGGAGAGGAGCGCAGCGCTGTGGGAACAGGGGAAGCGTTACGGGGGAGGAGGGGGGAGGGGGGTGCAGAGCGATGTCTGGTGGCACTGCTCAACTCACAGGAGCTCTTCTTGAAGACAATGCCGCTGCAGAATTTGTAAAACCTCTCAGCGTAAAAGTCGGGTTTGTGGACGGAAACGGTGTCCTGCCAGGAGACATAGACGTTTTAATGTGTTTGTGTGTGTGTGTGTGTGTGTGTGTGTGTGTGTGTGTGTGTGTGTGTGTGTGTGTGTGCGCTCACCCCGTCGTGGATCAGGGACTTCCAGGAGTGCTCCAGTTTCTTAATCAGTCTGTGGGACAAGACCGGTAAATAATTTATTGGACTGGTTACCTAGCAACCAGCGGCTCCACCAGCGGCTCCACCAGCGACTCCAGTTCTCACCTGTACGACTGCAGAATGTCAATGATCCCGATGAACAGCAGGAGGCGCTCTCCTTTGCCGCTGACGGCGGGAATCGCCCCCATCCTGTGGAGAGGTCGGAGGTCATGGCGCTGCACGTCACCATTGTGAATTCAAGGTGATGGAGCGTTGCCTTACGTGTCATCGTGGTCCAGCGTGTCTCGGCACCTGGAGTCCCCCTGAATGGACTCCATGGCTGTGGAGTACAGCGCCCTTTGGGCCGCGGGCCTCTTCTCGTCGCCGCCGCTGCCACCGCCGCCCGCTGCAGCCGAGCCCTGACACTGACGCTCCCGCTCCGCTTGGGTCTTGTTGTGGACCCCCAGCAGCAAACTGTAGTCCATGATCTTAAAGCTCTCCAGAACCTGAGAAAAACGTGAAAAAACCCTGCTTTAGCAATTAGCTCGTCCGTTTCCGTTCGCCCTCGCGTCCTGAGGTTCTCACCCGACAGTCTCGGAGCAGAGTTTTGACCAGAGCGCCGTACGTGTCCTGGTCCAGTATGAGGCCGTCGGGGATGTCGGTCAGAAAGTCCAGGTCTTTGAAGGTGGGTCTGGACTTCTCCTTCTCCTTTTTGGAGGCCTGCCGCTTATACGTGGAGCCCTTCAGGTCGAATTTGAGGTGCATGCGTACGGAGCGGGGCAAGATGTTGTTCATCACTATGACTCGGATGTTCTTGCCGCCACACTGGACACAGTAGAGGCCAAAGAACTTGGGCAGCAGAGTCCGGGGGTTCTGGTTCAAGTTCTGGGGGACGAAGAAGGAGTCAGAGATATGGGGGGGGGGCGAATGCTGCCGTTCAGCGCGTGCATGTGTGCTGTGCCCCTGCTGAGCAGCTTAACCGGACTTAGACTGGGCTTTAGTCAGGTACCACCTCCTACAAAGCCACCTGCTGACTGGAACCAGCGCCAGGGGACGGGATAAAGGGGATAAGGACGACTAGGAAGGACCTTAAGATGACCTTTATTGCCAAACAGTCAATAATAAGGTGCAGGAAATTCTATTAATAATTATAAAAATTCTAATAATTTAACACTGGGGTTGCTTTGGCTTACCATGTAGTATCCAGGAAGCAGCTTCTGCAGAAACTCGGCCTCTTTATGCTGCACCGTTTTGATGATGAACTCATCGTCGCACGTCACGTAGAATATGGAGCCGCTGGCGCCGGGATTGGTCAGCTCGATCAGCGGCTCGTTGCACAGCGAGTACTGGAGAAGGCAGAAGCAATGGGCGTTAGCGCTTCGGATGGCGGGGGAAACGTCAAGTGCTGCTAGCTTGGCGCGACGGCGACCGCTAGCAGAAAGACTAACCCCAGTGCTTCACCTTCACCTTCGCCCTTGAGGACGAGCGACACTCACCAGATAGTCGTCCGGTCGGATCCCGAACAGCTCTCGGAAATAACGGAAGGCCACGGGGGCGTAGGTTTTAAACCTGAAGTCTGGGTAGTGGTGGGCCGGGGTGAGGTTGCTGCCCTCGCTGTGTCGGGAGGAGGAGGCGAAAGGAGACGGGAGGTCTATCAGACTTGTGTGTTCGAGCAACACAAACACAACGCGTGCATTCGTGAGCACACACCTGGGGAAGAAGATGCTTTCCACCACGTAGAAGTCCTGCATCAGAACATCTCGCTCGGGCTTGGAGCTGAGGTTGCCCACGGTGTAGCCGATGCCCAGTTGGATGGCCCCTTTCAAGGCGGAGGAGGTGGTCTGTAGGTGGAGAACAGTGAGAGAGAGCGGAATAAGGCGTGGGCGGCATTGTGACGCGTAGCAAACCTAAAAACCCATGATCAGCCTGCCTTCTTGTAGGTGGTCTCCCCTGAGGCGTCCACCCTCCTGTGGCCAATCTTCTTCTCATGGGCCGGACCCGCTCCGAAAGGTGACGGCATCTGGCACCGGGAGGAAAAGGGAAAAGCAGTGAATGAAATGAGGATTAAAACCATGCAGCAAATTCATACGGACGGAGAAAGGGAGAGAGACGGGCGAGACAGGCCTCTTACCTCTGGGGTCTGAACCCTCTGAGTGGAATCTGTGGAAGGAGACGCAGAAGTTACTGTAGGTGAGAAAGAAAACATGCCAAAATCTGCATTCAGGACAGAGATTCCTGTGAGGCACTGTGTGATGTGCCGTGTATATGTACTGTAAGTTACCAAATGTTAGATGATCCAGAACAGAAAGACAAAAATCCAACTGCAGCACGATTGTTGACTAAATGAAACAGGTAGCATTCACCAGTCAAAGCACCACAGCTAAATGGATCAGCTCGGTTTGTCCCGACAAAGGCAGCACACGATTGGCTCGCCTTCCTCTCTAATCTGGACCGTCACTGGCCGAGGCCTCCAGATCCCATCGCCTGCCAATCGCACGCGGGGATTAAGAGGACGCGAAGGACACAACGGACTGTGTCTCCACTGCCTACGAGAGGGGACGGGAGAGGAGGCCGCAGGGCGAAGCGGGACGCCTCCGCCTCCGCCTCCTGCAGCAGAACGGGCAACGCGTGGCTTCGTCGTCCACCCCGGGTCGTGCGAGGGGGAGGATTAAGGAAGTGCTGCTGACGGAGCGGGGGATAATGACTCTCTAAGCCACGTTAAAGCACACTCTGCAGCAGATGTTGCTGTCACCGAGGCCCGACAGCAGCAGCATCTGCATCCTAATGGCTCCTTATTGGAACCCATCATTTCATGTCACCTCAAAAATGGAGGATTATGTTTAGTTTAAATTCTTGAAGCCTGTGGCCTTTAAGATAAACATGCTGGTAATGACTGATTGACTGGTTCCATCGTTTTGTATATTTAATACATGTTGACACATTATTCACACTAGACTCTGGACTGAAGCGGTGGACTTTAGCGTTGCTTCCATAAAAGTTATTTATGGTGCAAGCAATAAACAAGAGACACTGTTGTTGTTGTTGTTGTTGTGGCACTGACAGGACACACACCTGTCACCTGCATCATAATCTGTGACCCACAACAATGAGTAGCGCACAAAGAGTCTTTGTGGGATTAAGGTCAGGTAGAAACGACGCGCCTCAAAGCTGCAGGAGCAGCGTGAGGGACGAAGGTAATGTTACGATCACCAGTCTGACTGCGAGTAATAAACTGGGATTTACTGGGAGGTCATAAAACTGGTGTTGGTGTTGTGTGCGCTGGACAAACCTTTCAGCCCAAACTTTATAGTTCTAGTTACGCCACTGATGTTGGACATCAACATGAAGATTAGCGTGTGTGGTTATGTAAGGCACCGTTGAGATGGTGAAAGGTCAGGGATCCGAGCCCCGTGTGTTCTACACTGATGCTGATGCTGCCTGCGCATCACAGACTCCAGCTCACATGAAACTTTTAACCCACAGCTCGCCCTCGTCCTCAAGCACGACACTCATGGCCATTTAACTCACATAGATACGGTTTAATGTGTGTTCTTTCGCCCGCGGCTACGTGTCAGCGGTGGACAGTAAGAGACAATACGCACCGGTGTCCTCCGAGTCGAGCTGCAGACAGAGGCCGGAGTCCGCCGCCTTCGTCGCGGCTCCGTCATCCGCGGGTTCCGCAGCGCTCCGGTCCATCTCCAGGACGCACCGCCGTGTCTCCTCTCCGGGAAGCAGATGATCAGGGCGACGCTGCGGTTCCGTCACTTCTCCATCGTGCTCGTGAAACGGCAGCCTACGCGTCTCCGGCGGCGTTGAGTCGTCGCCAGGCGTCGCGCTCGGAGGCAGCGGTGCGGATCACGTCTGCCGCCGTGCGTCATCCGCACGCAGCGGCTGGTGCTGCGGCACCACGCCGCTCCCACACGCGACGCGCCCGCTGTGTTTTACACTTACACGCTGTAATACCTTTTATTAAAGGTGTACATTTAATGAACACTGAACCAAAAGGTGAAAAAACTGCTCTGGAAAAGAAACGTATGTTCAAAACACTTTAAGAATGAGAATAATGTAAAAACCAGTTTTGATGCCTTCAATATTATATTGTGCTTTCTTCATTAAATAAAGAAAATAATGATTTTTTTGAGGACTTAAAGTTGTTTGACAAATATATAATTTTTTTTTTAACTTCTGTGCGTCTAAAAGGTGACTCATTAAAATCAGGCGGAACAACAGCGGACCTAAACCAGCTGAATGCTAACGGCTAACAATGCTCAGTTCTGTAAATCTGTCACAGCGGTCAGAGCTGAAGAAGCCAAAAAATAATGTTAAAGAAACAAAAACAAATCTTATTAAATTGTCTGACTAGATTTTCAAAACAGTAACAGATGCCAGATTTTACCAGGGCCAAACCATTAGCTGGGTTTAAGATTATAGCGTCATATCTATTGTAAAACAATACTAAAATAACAGACCAGGAACTAAAGATTGAGATTCACGTGATGTCATTTTAATACTTTTTTTTTCAGTGCATCTGAAATGACAATCTGTGTCTAAGACAGCATTCATTTACCATTTATTATGGCAGGACAAGTCATTGTACAACAACAAGCTGTTGGGTAGTTTGTGAGAAATTATTTATAGCATTGCAGAATTTGGTGCAAAACATTTGGCATGTGTCCATGCAACACAAAAAGCCATGGATAGGTGTTGTTTCACACTAATAAAGAACTAGCAGGTTTGCGATTAAAAGGAAGAATACGCTGTTTCAAGGTTGAAGGTTCTCTGAATGACTAGTAAAGGACTTTCACCTGCTCTTAGTGTTTGGTGTGTGTGCGCTCTGGAAAAATTATTTGCACGCTGAGGATCATCAGGTCTGCCCTCCCCAATGTAAGGTTTACAGAGAGACCGTCACTGGTCCAGATACACACACTCCAAAACACTGAAGCTCATGTGAATAGTCAGGACCTAGTATTGGAGGTAGGTGGGCAGGTCCTTCTCCACCACCTGCAGAGAAACAAAGAGAAATGACTGCAAATCTTAACGACATCAAAACAATGTAGTAGTGTTTCTGCTTCCGTTCATTTAGGAATATGCACATCATATTAATTACTAATCGACACTAAATGTATGTAAAGGTGGAGGTGCTTTAATAAAGCAGCGGTCCCCAACCTTTTTGGTGATACTGTCGGGTTTAACCCTTTGAGGGTAGCAGTTGGAGGTAAGACACATTAACAAGGCAAGTGTCATAGAAGGATTTATTAAAGGGATTAAAAAGGTAATTGTCCAAAATAAAATATTGTTCAGAACGACATAATAAATAAAAATGAATTAATGTAAGTTAAGTTTCGCAGCTCCTGAGTCCTGGGTTCCTGGGGTATTGGACCACTGGTTTACAGCACACAAAGCAATAACAATACAACTACTTACAACGGGATCATCGGTGGGGCCGTATCTCTTCACCACTTGTCCCTCTCTGTTTATAAGAAACTGATGAAGAAAGACGGAAGTCAAATAATTTCTATAGAAACTGTGGCTGGTAATTTATGAACCTTTATTTGGAAAAAATAAAATTGCTACATTGTTTCTAAATTAAACATTGTAAATTACCTTTGTGAAGTTCCATTTAATGGAACTGTGGAAAGAAGACAGATGTTACTACAACACAACTGTAAGGCTTTAGCACACAGATGGCTGCGTTTAGCTTGAATTGAAGCAGGTTACTGTACAAAGGACCAGGGACTCTTCTTGAGAGTCACAGTCTTTGTTGATCAGTAAAGAAGACAATTTTACTAAAATAGGGATTGTCAAAACTGTGAAACAGGTCTTAAGTTAAGCAAAGAGGAAGAATCATGGCAGGGGAAGAAACTGAAGTGGTACATTGCACACTATGTTCCCATTCAAGGCTTGGCTAAATCAAAATTATCTCATTCCAACCCCCCCCCCCCCATTGCAAAAGTGCAATGTGGAAAAACGTCATCAGTCATATTAACTTACAAGAACTCACCACTTTTACAAAACTGTGTTAATACATTTAGGAACTACTAAAGATTAAGATTCTGTGTCTTTCTTTTTTTAAAAGTTTGTTTTCTTGTCAGAGGATTCCATTAAATTAAAATGCTTGGTCCAACTGTGCAAAACTCAATGTTGTTTCTCACAAGCTCACAATAGAATACACAATCACACAAAGACATTACCCCCAAAAAGACATGTAGGATAGTGCTAAAATAACTCATTCTTGAAATGATCTATTATTCTAAACAACAAGCAAATAAGAGGGTAACTCACTTTCCCAGGGTTCCTTTGCCTTTGGGCTGAGCCTTCATCCACTTCCACAGAGGGTGAGCGTTGTCTCCATTCACCTCAATCTTGCTGAAAAGGTCAAACTCTGCGTTGTAGCCTTTAGCAAACTCTTTAATCTCTGCGTCAGTGCCTGGCTCCTGAAATACATTAAAACAATTGGGAAAACTTGAATTACACTTTAGAACTTAACGAAACACAAGGTCGATCAGACTGCATTACAAATGCTGTGTTCAGTATAAGTACTGAGCTGGACAATGATTATTGGGGAATAAAGTTTAAAGAGGAAGAATAATTTAAAACCCTAATAAAGTGATTGTACATTGTGAAACAAACAGGTAGTAAATAAACAGTTCATGAGTGTTCAGACCAGGCCAGAATGACTTGTTACCTGTCCTCCAAACTGGTTGCATGGGAAGCCCAGGATGCGTAAACCTTTTTCAGCATAGGAGTCGTGCATTCTCGCTAGCTGAGTGTAGTTTACTCTGGTTTTTCCTCATTTAGAGGCCACGTTGACTATGATGCATACATAGCCTCTGATAGGGGAAAACAAAGAAGTTGAGCGAAGACACTAATTCACAATATGACAGGTCTCAAATTTCTAAATAAGTATTTAAAAACAAAGCAGTTAGTCAAAAGCCATGACTCAACTTCCAGAGAATTTCACCTATGACATGGTTTAGACATGTTGCTCCATGAATGCTTGTAACACTTCATGTTGCTGTTGAGTGAACGGTCCTGAAATCATCCAACAACTGTTCATCCAGTGTTCATACTTTACCTGTATTTCTCCAGTGATTCCTCATTGCCATCAATGTCCTTGGCAGAAAACTCGTAGATCGACTTGGCGGTCTGCCAGTCTCCTACCTGAGCACACTGCACAAAAGGTGACAACAGACGGCTGTATCAGTAAACTGTGGCTAAAGTTTCATAAAACAAGATAAGATGAAGTTTATTCATGCCACGGTGGGGGAATTCGAGTGCCAAATCAACGCCTGATCAGCGTAGCCGTCTGTCGGCGTTGGCGGCGACACAAAGACTGTGCACAAACGGTGAACTTTCTCCTGCCTTGAAGTTTATTTCCATCACAAGCTAGATTATCACTGAAGATTACGAGCAACGCAAACAGTGTCTTATGACAACGCTAGTGCTGCAACACAGTCAACTGATAACATCGTTGTTTTCAAAGCACAGCACGCGGTGATTCAATAAATTCTACATCTGAGTGAAACTAGTAGCATTTTAGTAAAATTCTGCTGTTGGACGCTTAACGAAGTGTCAGCGTCGTCATTACAGGAGAGTTGACACACGGAGCTAACGTTAGCATTAGCGGTTGCGTCAGCATCGGACACATTTGTCCGTTACACGGCTTTTAAAAATAGACCTGTGCTTTAATGAGTAGAGAGATTCGTTCATGTTTTGACCACAGCATTCACCAGAAAACAAGAAAAAAAAGGCTAATTGTGATAATCTATGAACTCACCATGCTTCTCAGCAAACCTCTGGTCCCCACCAGACCCAACAGCAGTGACGGTCCCCTGAGCCACATTGAGGCTACGTTGAGGGGTCACGTGACTCGGAGCCCCGCCCATTTACGGCTTGCGCACCAATCTTTTTCTACAGAGGTCTACTTCCGGTCTGCCCGGGAGTCCAAATCATTGAGCACCAATACAATATTGAGGAAACATAAAACAGGAAGCTGCGAATGTGGACTCCAGGTAAATTTTGGAGCATCTTTACACTTTATTTATGCAGCAACAAACGTTACGTGTGCACCTACTTTCAGTTTGGATTTTAATCTTACCATCACCCTAACTGTAACCATAAACTGACCCAGCTCACCGTCCCCAATCCCACGTGCCAGTGGATCAGGAGCTTCCTGATTGACAGGAGGCAGCGGTGAGGCTGGGTAGCATCATATCTGGCACCATCAGTACCGGCGCATAGCAAGGATGCCCCCCACCATCCACAATAACACAATGTCTACCGTTCACTCCTTCAGGGTCCTAAGTTTTATCTGCCCCAGGAGCTGCTGATCATCTTTTACACGGCCATCATCCAGTCTGTCCTGTGCACCTCCATCACTGTGTGGTTTGGCTCAACCACCAAGCAGGACAGACACAGACTGCAGCGGGTGGTCGGTCAGCAGAAAAGATCATCAGGACTGAGCTTCCTTCTATTGAGCACCTGTACCGGGCCAGACTCAAAAAACGGGCTGTCAACGTCACTGCTGACCCCACACCCTGCACACAAACTGTTTAAACTCCTCCCCTCTGGCAGAACCAGCAGACACAAACCCAGCTTCTTCCCCCAGGCTGTTTCTGAGCTGAACTCTACACACATAATAATGACTCAGTGCAATTGAACAATATATGTGCAATAACCACTTTTAAACCAAGTTTGAATGTCACATAGTGAGCCACCGTTTTTACTGTTTATTATTTGTCTATATTTAAAATAGTATATAATTGTGTTTTTTCTGAGGGAACAAAGACCAATCAGACCACATGCAATTCCTTGGTTGTCCTGTGCAAACTTGGCCATTAAAGCTGCTAAAGAAGTCCAGTAATTGATAATGGTCATCACTGATGAACCTGTGAGAAAGAGTTTGTAATATTAATATGAGAAATACTAAAATGTAGCATTGAGATAATGGTGCCTTAGTACTTTGCTCTTGATTGATTTTAGAGTCAAGTTACTTTTACGACAATTTGTTTAAAACAAGAGTGTAATTCCATTGTTCTTCCAACAGAGTGCACTATCCATCTGTAGGAAGATAAGTATTGTTGTAAAAGAAGGATCACATTTAAGACATGATAAGGCTTCTACATGAATTCTGGTACAGGTATCCAGTTTACTAATGTGACAATGTTAACCCCAGATTTTAAGAATAATCAGTTAATGTATTTGTCTTTTTTGGCTTTTCAGACTTTTTTGTGTCATATTTAGAGATTTAAAGGATTATAGTAAAGAGGTTTATCTATGTAAATCCACAGAGACTCTAACCAGTCAAGCTTGAAAACCCGCTTTCCTCTTGTGAATCATCAGAACGTTTTACTGCTTTTATATTAGGCCAAGGACGTTCTTGTTCTGGGACAGTGGTTTGAAATAGCCTCTGGTCTGACGTTAAACTGGCACAACTATTAAAGTTTCCATTAAATCACATTGTGCTTCTACTGTACAAATGGACTATTCATATGTGAAACTGAGCACTGATGAAGGATTTGATACAAACGATCCAACGGAAGGTGCAAAGTAAATGTTGTTTATGTCTGTTAGACTATAGACACATGGGTTGAAATGTGTGTTTTCCAGACTTATGATTAACTGGTGGTTCAGTACAGTTTTTATGTCATTAGGCCTCATCATGACTGAGTGAGGTTTAAAAAAAGAAAGTAATTTGACCAAACCACCAGTCTGAACTGTGGTTTAAAAATAATTAGTGGAATGCTGCTTTCAAACTCACTGTTAGAGGAAGCTGCGTTTTTTTCTGTCCACCAACACACTCAGTCGCTAGCTCAGTATTTGGGTGACCACCGAGGTCATGTCTTCTGAGGACGAGGCATTTAATTAGGGTTTGATAAAACACAGAACACACCACAGGTTTCCACCTGAAACATCCAGTTTAGAGCCTTTAATTAACTCCTCAAATACAGTACAAGGCCAATTAAAACTCAAATCAGAGGGGTTCTACTGTAAAAGGCTGTACTATCTGACCGGTGTGTGTGTGTGTGTGTGTGTGTGTGTGTGTGTGTGTGTGTGTGTGTGTGTGTGTGTGTGTGTGTGTGTGTGTGTGTGAGGGATATGTGCTGTAATTAGTCTCTCCTCAGCCTGCACCATCGTAGCATACACTTATGAAATAACGCAGAAGGTTCTAGCCGTGCCTTTGCTTCACTTACCCAGTGCAGCTAAGCTCTGACATTAATTATTGTTTGACTTTACACACACTGTAAAGTCATTAAATAATGTTCCATGCACCTGTTGCACGCACACACACACATACACACACACACACACACACACACACACACACACACACACACACACACACACACACACACACACACACACACACTACTTTAATTAAAGCAATGCAGCTAATAAGATGCTGCATGACACACATATGTCATCCTGATTACACAGCTACCTCATTGGATGCTACGTCCAAAGTTAACAAAAGTCTGTTTAGCTGTTTGTTTGTTTACTTTTGCAATTCTCACATGTGGTCATTTAAGGAACTGGTGTCATCTGAGGCAAGGCACTGGGTCGTGGTTCTGTGTTAATGGAAACCAGCAGCGTCCATCATAAGAAATGTGTGACATCTTTATAGGAGGAGGACTGAGCAGCTTTGTTTTTGACCCTGTCCAGGTTCATCCACCAGAACACCAGTTAACCCTGCCTGAATAATGAGAAATGCTATTGGATAAAAATGGCTCTAATGAATAGGAAGAGGCAAAAAACACAGAGAAACAAGTTTCATATTCAAGGGGAAAAAAACCTGTTGCCTAGAAACAACCTCTGCTAAACCTGACTCCCCCAGCTGCCACCACCCCCTGTGACACACACACACACACACACACACACACACACACACACACACACACACACACACACACACACACACACTGCAGATTATAACCCTTACACCACATCTGACCCCAGCCATAAACATCAAATCTGAATCTAACCCCAATACTAGAACCAACCTCCACCCCACCCTTTGTAAAGTAGTGTAGACCTAAATGTAGACTGACGTAAATGTCTATATAAGACCAAAATAAGTCTACTGACAATGGTATTAAAATAAAATCTGACCACACACACACACACACACACACACACACACACACACACACACACACACACGCACACACACACACACACACACACAGATTTGTGCACCATGGGAGATAAGATCAGATGCTTCAAGAAAAGTTAGGGTTATTTCTCACTGTTCCTAAGCAACAAGTTTGCTGTTTTCACTTCTTTGCAATATCTCTGTGGGCTCGACTACAGATTAATAGTCACAAATAATTATTAAGTTGCTTGCAAAACTGTGAAGTCTTCTCAGAAGAGTTTGCTTCGTAGTTTACAGGAGAGAGTCACCTCTGGGAGTTAAAAAAAGAAATGCTGAGACGAGTTGCTTTCCTCTTTTCTTGCAACAGAAGCGCTAACGGCGTGACACCGCGTTTCAGCATACATAACAAAAGGAGTGTAATGAAAACAGATGGCAGCCTATATTTGCACTGGCAGAGCATCCTTTACGTTTAACCCTCACACTCTGAGGGGCTTGGTTGGCAAGGCAACAGGTTTGTAGTCTGCGGTCGGCTTCCCATGGCTGCGTCTCAATAGTCCCGATCAGCCTCTGTATCCTCCGTCTTCCTTGAGAGACAACCAGTGAGACCAGGCAGGCGTGACACGTGTTGAAGTGCTCCGTGTTACACTGACAGGCAATTGGCAGCTCGCTCGCTACATCCTACACCCGCATCGCTCAAATCCATCTCAGGATCAATTTAATACCTGCAGCTCCAGCCGCCGCTGCTCAACCTGCCCGTAAGCGCTGGAGCCTCAAATAAATCAATTCTTTGTTTCAGTTAAGTGACGACCCTGCCGTCCAAAAGTTTCCAAACATGTTGTCTCCTGAACCGTTCATTCAGTAATCAGTGTAGTCAGAAATATACAGATTGTCTATTAGTGAATTGATGTTGTTGATTTTAAGTTTTTCAGCAATTTACTTCTCATAATTCAAAACACAAATGCCTTAAACAAAACATAATGAACAGTCTCAAAGAAAATTATGACACTGCAAAGGATGTTCAGTTATTCGACCAATTAATTTAGAGAAGTTGAAGCGCAAAAACACACACAAGCTTAAAAGTTCGCTTCATGTCAATTCAGGACCTGCGCTGCCAGAGAAAAGACGAGGGATCAGAAGACGCCCAGCAACGACACTGGCAGAAACACAGCGAGGAAGCTCTGTACCAGACAAAGGCTTCTACAGTCTGACAAAACAAGAAGCGAAGACGTCAGCTGTAACTGGAAGCGTCACATCTGCGAGGAGGAAGGCGCGGCTCATTAACCATGGAACGCGGCCCCCGCTGGGAGGCAATGAGGCGGAGGGACATTAAAAAAAATCTAACAACGCAAAATAAATGATTCGGAGGCCACTTATTGCCCAGTTTGAGCTTCAGCGGAGAAACCTCTGGGATGCAGTAATGTATTTAAAAGGACAGAGTGGGAGAGAAAACCCACCAAGATGCTCCAACTATGGTTTCCTCCACCTCCAGCGTCCACAGAAATGCACCCTTAGACACGCAGTCTCTTAATTGGTGGCCCGAAATTGTACCAACGATAAAGCGGATGGTTCTGTCTGACTGCCAGCGTGTATAACACCTGTTAACAGGAGAAGCAGTTAAGATGGACGCATGTCACCGCTTCCCGAGTGGGCGATTCTCATCATGTGATGGTGAAAATAGAAATGTATCTATAATTACGGGTGATGGTTATCAGCTACAGAAACGATGCCGGTACCTGGCTGACAGACAGGCAGGAGTCCAAGCTGACGGACAGATCCGTCCGCAGGCTTTGTTCCACGCATTGACGAAGTGACACCAGCCAGGCGGCTGCAGCTTATTGGAGGAAATTGACTTCAAGATGCACGGACTCCTGAAAGTCAATGAGCAGATAAATATGGCCGCTCAACAAAGGTTCCGCGGCCCGAGGCGACGCGGCGTCGGCGCTTGAAAGGGAGACAGAGGACGTGAGTCATGTCAGATAAACAGCGTCCAAAGTGCCTCTGCTGGAAACACACTAGTTGGGATTCAAGTCATTTTAGACTATTAATGTGTGAGATGCGCCGCCGGCCGTCGAACCTTTGCTCCTTTCAAAGGAGAGATGAGTGTATTAGCTTCACCTGCTGCCTCTGCGCCTCCATCCTTCTCGTACATTTATTATCTTTTCCATTTGCTTCCCTTATTACTGACCCGTGTTGCTTTTCACCTCCCTTCCTGCCTTCTCTCGTCTCAGTCCACACCCCGCTGCGTTTCCTGTCCGTCCCTCGGGCGAACGACTTGATTATCGTCAGCTAATTGGTGGGAGACCGTCCACTCAACGCGAGTGCAACTCAAGCAGAGAATCGCCTCATAATGTAATTTAACAGTGCGATTTCCTGTTATGTTTATGTCTCTAATGCTCGAACTCATTGTTTCCATCGCTCGCCTGCCTGCACTGATCTCTGGTCAGACTTCGATGAATAGATTCTGACACAGTGGGAAAGCGATCTCAGTGAGCTCGTCCTCTTTGCACACCTATAAGACCTTTCTAGGTTTTCCTGCAGGCATTAACTTGGCAAATATCAGGAACCCCCTTAAGGCCCTTTCGAACCCATGACTTTTACCACTGTGTGGTTTAATGGCCTCAAGGTTCCTTCAGTGGAGACATAGAGGAAAATGAAGAGAGGAGGAAGCTAGAAGAGACGTAATGTCACCACAGTGAAGCTGTTTAATAAAAACATGGCCGTGCATTGAAATCGCCTTGCTCCAGTTTCCAGCCTCGTAATAAATGCAGTAAACCGCAACAGCAACCTTTCCTGCAAAATAACAACACAAATCCCAGGATTCCTGCGGGCTTCTTGCGCTCGACGCGCCTTCGCGCCGCGTAACTTAATGAGACAGATGCGTCTTTGTCACCGGCTCAGGTTGGACCGAAGCGCGTGCGACGGCAGAAGCTGTTGTACCACACACCGCCAGGAGACGCGAGCAATCACGCTCCTCCCGCGGCTCACGAGCATAACCAAGCGAAGACGCACGTGCTCGCGCGCGCGCTATAAATAAGACGTGATTGATAGGATAATTGCAGCACAATTATCGAATATCAACACGTAGGCTCTCTGTAATAAATCAGAACCTAAGTCCTCCCAACTCTTTCTGCAGCTGTCCAGTATTGACATTATAGAAAAGAGCGGCGTGGACGGACGGAGCTCGTTGACAGGTGGATGCGCAGGGGGATACGGGGGGGGTGGGAGAAGTGATCCACCCCCCCAGCCTCACTTCACTGAGCCGCACACGGACATGACATTTCCTTGTTGCTTTAGCAACAGAGGAGGAAAGTATCTCCCGATCTCGTTCCGGAGGCTAAATAACCGTGCATTTCACTTCATTGGATGGCATGTGTGAAAAGCAGCATGTGCGCCGCGCTCATTCCAGCTTGTGTCTGATCAGATCTGCCGGTGATTAGCGCCGAGGCAGCCGCTGTATGTAGGTGGATGCCGCACATTAAGCCCGTCCTTTATTCGCTCCCAACGCTAAGATAACACAGGCCCTTTGAACCGCACCTTGATTTCCCGGGCATTTAAAATGGAAACACGCTTAATAGGAGCTAATTTGTATTCTTTCTTATTACAAATCTGGAGAAAAGCACGTGGTGCGTAAGTAGTAAGAGTTTTGAAAACACAACAATGGCTTTGAGAAGTTTGCTGGCACCTGCGGTGGAGGCTGAGAAGTCTCCAACTGGAGTTTGTGGGAGTGCGAGCGACAGAAATAAACGCAGGCTGCGTGGCTGCGGTAAGTGCGGCCCGCTATTGTGTCGCCACTGTATAGGTCCTCCCTCACGTCCGACACCCCGACAGGCTGCGGGCTCCACACCTTTGGGTGGGACCGGGAATGTGACGTGGAGGCGGAAGGACGGGGAACCTCGGCACGGAAGCCGGTTAACGGGGTAACAGGGGCGCATCCACCGAACGCGTGGGCTCGAGGTGGAGCCGCTGATGATTCATTACGACTAAGAACAAATGGAATGTGAGTGAGTCGGCTCATATACTGTAAGAAGCAAGCGAGCCGGGAATATAATAATTTATCTAACAACAACAGCCAGACGGTTTGTCATATGGATGGATTCATCTCGACATTGTTCTCTGAAGCGTTTAATGTTTCTTGACTGTTCAAAGTCACAGTGTGTGGTTTTTTTTTTCTGCTGCGACAGGTGTCACAGTTTCTCACAGTTACATCACACGACGAGCTCTGTCAGAACTCTCTGTTATCTGTGCAATAAAAAATATAAGAGCTGATTAAAACCGAATCCCCACAAACGCTCAGCCTCCTCATTTGACTGTAACTGCATAATAAGTGACAGGAATCATCTTCAGCTGATTTATCTGAAGGTGGACTGAGGATTTCTAGCAGACGAGGTAATTAACAGAAGGCGAACAACCGTATAGGAGCTTTGTTCCTTTTGTTCCGCTCATACAGTAGGAGCGTGTCTTTAAATAGCACCTCAGTAGTAGCGCCGCATCTTAGTCATCACGGAAACCGCCATAAATGTGAGGTTAGGTCCGCGAAACGTTCACAGGGAGGCACAAAGCTGGTTTAGATTCAGCGGCAACATTGTGATTTAGTAACACATGTACCTTAAAGTCGCACAACCTTCATCCCAACTCCTCATCAAACAGACCAGAACTCAGAACAAGATAAGAAGTCAATGTGGATTTTGCTTCAGAGTAGGAAATGTTCCAAAGAATTTCTTTCCAATATCGCAATGATTGTATTATCATTAGTTCACTGTAATATTCCTAAATGAAAATGTTACATAAAAATATGAGTTACTGGAAATTAAAGCGGAAAGTGGTATTACGATGCCAACTTATCCAAACTTCAGTCTGTTCTCCACCCATTATGGACCTGAAGTGCCCCGGAGAGCAGTTCACCACATCTCTCCGCTGCTTCGGAGCTGAGCAGTAAATACCAGCAATCATTCACATTTATATGGCGAAACAGGGCCGTGAGTCACCCGCATGCGGCAGGGGAAGCATTGTTCAAGACGTACTGGGTCCAGAGACGGCGTACAAAGGAGCCTGGAGGGTTTTCCTTTCATTTAATTCTTTCTATTAGCGGAATACTTCACTCCAGCCAACGCCTTATTCTGCCCCTGGGCTTTTGTGGAGGAAGTGAGCAACAGAGCGATGCGGGATGCTTTTTTTTAAGCTTCTGCTGCAGCAAGAGATGAAAGAATTATCATCTATAAACCACAGTATGCAGATGACATCCAGTCTGATTCAGGAGGAGTCTCACTTACTACAGCTCTGTTTGTGTTTGTCTCTTCTCCAAAATGTGACTTAGATCTTTCCTTTTTTTAATGTATTGCAGCTCAGATAAGACCGATTTTCCCTTTTCTCTTTTTGACTGACAAGAAATGAAATGACTCCAGAAAGTGGGATTGCTCAGTATTGCATTGGCGTCCATGGATTGTGCACCCAGTCACGCCGCCCTTGTCCCTCAGCTAGTCGGAGGCTTTCATGATTCATTCATCGATTTATTTGTATTGGCGATGAACCCAGGCTGCTTTGTTTATCTCCCTGTCAAAAATATACAGCGTACCATTTGGTCGTCCCTTCTTTTCTCTCTGTGTGTTTGAGAGACAGTGTTCACTGGGAGCATATTGTGTAAGGACCCATCACGCTGCCGCTGTTGACAGATTTGACTGTCACACACTTGTCAGAGCGCTAAGTTGTCACAAGGGATGGAGAAGAACAGTCGCAGCAACACACACACACACGCACATGCACACACACACACACACACACACACACACACACACACACACACACACACACACACACACACACACACACACACACACACACACACACACAGAGCAAGAGGGAGAAGATCCAAGTGTTGGAAGTATTTCATGTTGTCTGTCAAGTTGTCGATTAAAATAAAATTGTTGACATTTAAAAGTACATTACAACATACTGTAAGTTGCAGAGTGGGGAAGATCTGTCAGAACAAACAAACAATGTTGCGTTAGATCTTAGATCTGAAATCTGACTAATTTGACAGGAATGAAGAGCTGTGTAAACTCAGTACGCAATAAATTGGTCAGAAAATGCTTTTTGGATGGATTTGGCTCTTGGTGTTGGATGGATGGATGGATGGATGGATGGATGGATGGATGGATGGATGGATGGATGGATGGATGGATGGATGGATAAGAAAAGGTAAGATAAGATTTTTTTGTATTTTTTTTGTAAAAAATCAAGTAATATTTTTATATTGCACGCCAACGATAGTATAACCAGTGAACAACAACAACAGCAACAACTGAAATACACTGTGCGGTCCACACAGTGCGGTACAGTTTGATGGCTGTGGGGAGGAATGACCTGCGGTAGCGCTCCTTCCTGCGCTGTGTGGTGCTGAAGGAGCTGCTCAGAGCCTCTACAGTGGTGCAGGGGGTAGGGGTTCTCCATGATGAATGACAAAGACAGCTTTCTGATCCAGCTGGTTGAGTACTGCCCCCTGCCCAGTACACAGCTCCATACAGAACCTAATACTGATATCCTCCTCTCAGCAAGTAGGGGGAGGAGGATGCTGGTCCAACTCCTCTCCATCCTAGACAACACCTCCACCCCCTACACAGTGCTGGTTGGACAGAGGAGCACCTTCAGCCAGAGGATGATAAGTATTAGGTGCTCCACAGAACGACACCGGAGATCCTTCCTACCGTTGCCATCAGCTTGTACAACTCCCCCTCTGTCTGTAAGGGTTGATCTGTACATGTATAATAAAACTTTAGCTAGTAACTAGATGTAAATAGACAATAGTAATTAGACTTGATGTGACTTGATGTGTTAGCATTCTTATGTTTAATCTCCCGTCCTTCTTGCAAAATAATTTCCCTCTGGGATTAAAAAGTTTTTGAATCTTGAATCTTGAATTTGAAGGACTACTGAGGCCACCACAGTATCATAGAAAGTCCTGAGCTGCTGTCTGCACACACCAAAGGACCTCAGTCCCCTCAGCAGGAGGAGGCCACTCTGGCCTAGTACAGAGTGTCTACAGAGTGTCTAGTGTTTATTGTGAAGGTGAACATCCAGGTATTTATGTGTCCACAGTCTCAGTGCCCTGGATGTTCACCAGTGTGTGAGGTGGAGGGGACCTCCTGAAGTCAAGCACTAACTCTTGGTTTTCCCGGTGTAAGGGTCAGATGGTTATTCCCACACCAACTCACAAAGTCAAAATGGATGGATAGAAGGATGGAAGGATGGATGGAAGGAAGGATGGATGGACAGACGTGCAGACGGATGGAAGGATGGATGGAAGGATGGATGGAAGGATGGATGGAAGGAAGGATGGATGGACAGACGGATGGAAGGATGGATGGAAGGATGGATGGAAGGATGGATGGATGGATGGAAGGATGGAAGGATGGATGGAAGGAAGGATGGATGGACAGACGGATGGAAGGATGGATGGAAGGATGGATGGATGGAAGGATGGATGGAAGGATGGATGGATGGATGGAAGGAGGGAGCCACCTATGACACATGGATGTGATTCAAACAGCGTAACAGTCGTACAGTACTTGATATGAGTCATTTCATTTATGCTACACAGAACACACTGTGCCTTACAAACGGACGACAACAGGTGTGGGAAATCTTGTGGAGCAGCCACTTCTGCGAAGCGACACCGGAGAGACTGTTGCTCTGTTTGCGGGCGTGACAACTGTCCTGTGGCTGAATTAGTAGAAGGAAACTTAATGCTCCTCAGTTGTGCAGAATGTGCCTGCATTCATTACGACTGTTTACTCAGCACAGCACGGCTGGTGCAGGATGTGGATAGAGGAAGCTATATGTCCCAAGCTCATAGGTTATCATTAATCTGCAGCATATTCCCTGGGACGTCACCATCAGCTGCATTCTCCTCAGACTAAAGCATCTACTAGATTTTAGTCCTCAAAGGTTAAAGGTCAAAGTAGCTGACCTCACTTCCTTCTTAATCTTGTCAGAAGATTGTCCTATGTTCCAACATGCGGCACACGCTGGTCCACAGCTATTCAGGGTACAGGTATTGTTCCATTCGCTTTTTTACGGAAAGCCTTAAATAACTCTAAAAGGTTCGGGGAATTAGCGCTAATGGTCGTTTTGTGTTTCAACACTTTATGAGCTGACGATAGAAATCAGAGGAATAAAGACTGAGCTGCTGCTGGAGGCGGCGCCTTCAGAGGCTTTAAATGGTTTTAAACAGAGATGCTTTGTCTTCATTGCTGCATAGAGAGCCCAGAACATCTGCTCGATGCGCTTAGGAGACGCATAAAATGAAATGACTTACTCCTGCCTTCTCTCTTTTACGTTTATCGCTGCTCCTCTTCCCTTACATGCCTTTTCGCCCAACTGTTTTCCAGATGGTGCAGGTCCACTCTTCACTTTGTACACACTGTCTTGTACCATCTTCACCCCCTCTCCATCTGTCTACTTTCTTCTCCTCGAGTTCGCTTGCTCTTCTGGTCTGCCGGTCGGAACGCGGGCTAACGCTCAAACCAATTAATCACCAGAACTCCCGACGACCAGTTTGGAGCCACAAGGAATCTGCTCTGTTTTGAGCCGCGTGCGCTTTTTGTTTGTTTACTTGGCTGCTCGGCTGCCCTTAACCAGATGGGTCGGTCGTCTCCAAGCTGCAAGGAGAATATCAGCGTGGCAGGCGGCAGAAGGAGGTCGGTGCCAACCGACGCCATCAGTCCAACACTGTATTCTGTGCCCACTGTACACGTATATATTTAAACTTTAGCGTGTCAATCAGTTGACGTCTGGAAATAAAAACACTACAGGGTCATAGTGACGTAAAGATCGTTATGTACAGTTTTCTGTATTGTTCTGTGCTGTCTCTCACAGTAATGACAACCAAAATCAATAGGTTCCTTCCCTATCATTATATTTCCGGCACAGACGGCGCAAAAAATGAGCTCAAATGAACTCGCGGAGCTGCTATTTTGTCCGTGATGCGGGATCAATTTTTGTCTATAAAGGCTAATGACTGCCGACAAACAGCGGGTGAATGCGCCATAATGAAGGTGACGCTGCTGTGAAACGCCTGGCTGGACTTCTCCACCCGCAGCAGTGGGCCCTATATCCTGTTTTCAGCCTGCCTTTATTCTCAGGTAGCATCACCGCCGCCGCTTGACGCAACAGGTCCGACGGGGACTTCTCGGAACTGGCTTATTTGTCATATTTCCGCGGGTAAAGTCAGAGGATGACGAGTCCAGGATGAACAGTCTTTCTATTTGAAATTTGAAAACATCCAGTGTCACTTTAAGATAATAATACAGCAACAGGAGGGTTTTTTTTTAGATGCAGAGGTCAGAGGTCATAGCAGTATTGTTCCACCGCACTTAGTGTTTCTATGAAGACGTAAAAGAAACAACATGGACACAAATTGTCACTGGAATAAAAATGTTAAGACATGACAATTAAGTCATAATCATAAACTAGATTATTCTTCATTCTTCTCACCTTCTGACTTCAGTGACCAGAAGTGAACAAGAACACTAGAACACTAGAAGGATACATTGACTTCAAAGAGTGTTAATCATTGTCAATGCGTTGACCTTTCTGAATCAATCTATTCAATTAGGAACCTTTCAGGTAAAAGGTCTGGGGGGCGACAGCAGCCGCTGTTGCACGGAAACCATCACCGCCACGTTACAGATGCGTCTGCAGCTGTGCCAGCGGCTCGGCTCGGCTCAGGCTGCCGTGCCAGCCGGTGCCGCTCAGGCAGATGCTAATGACAATGCCAGCGAGCCAGCGTGTAGCAAGGACTGGGTCTGCAGGAAGGAGACATGTATTTGGTCCTGGTCAGAAGCTAATCAGTGAATGAATGAGCAGTCCGAACAGAACAGAACAGGACGGATCTGTGTGTCGCCAGGGTGTCAGTGAGGACGTTTGGCAGCAGACTGGATTCATTCGGATCAGCTGGCTGCACGTGTAGACGCCGGTTGTTCTGCTGCAGACTGGGAAGTTTCAGCGAGAGTTCGACACATGTGGAGGCTTCATTATTAGCAGAATCACAGCAGCCGTGGTCCAATTAAAACGGAGTCACATTGAGTCACACTGCGAGTTTGTGTGCATACGCAGGTTTATTTAATAGAGGCTGTGGATTTACACTATAAGATGAAAAGATAACATTTACATCATCTCATTAGACCCGGACCGTGGTGGCACTTAACAATTAAACAAACAGCAGCAGCCTAACAAAGAGCAGCTGCTTAATTGTTCACGCTACAAAGGCTCTGTCGATGTTTGGATGCGATTTCAAATGTCAGGCAGTCGTCCAGTTAAGCTTTTGACACTTCAACAAACACTTATATACACCTCAATGAGCCTTCAGTCCCACAGGCTTCATTCAGCACCAATGCTGCTGCAGGTTTTAGCTTCAGTATAAAAATCCTGCACATGGAGTGAATATGATCTGTTATTGTCCAGATGATGTCGAACATTAGTACAAAGTCTTACGTGGTCCTGATTTTGCATTTGTTTAGTTTGTCACGCAAATTATTATTATTATTATTAATAATAATAATGACACCATGGGCAGCAATTAGTGTTCAGAGTCTTGAGTAATTGTCTCTGGTCCACTCACCTGCATTTAACCCACTTAGCCTCTACAGGGTGGCTGAGGAAACTGAGACAATGCTCACATGCTTTTTTCCACTAATATATTTGACCCATAATTCATGTTGATCATAACTGCCAGATTATGAGATATGTCTTTTGCAACAAAAATGCCCCTGTTCTCTTACAGTCACAGCATCGTCATCAGCTCTGTGCATAAATGGCAGATAGCTTTCGTGAACTATGAGCCGCCATATGTTGGTGCATATTTAACGCCCATGTGCATCAGACGTGGTCTTTAACCAACAGACCAGACTGTAGTGAGTGAACAGGGGTTGAAAACAGCAGAGAAATTATTAAAGGGGAACAGAAAACATCACGTGATGTTCAAACAGGTTCACGTGAGGTATTGTTGTACTCATATTTTTTACTGCACAGCTCAGACTTTACTTTAACTGCGAGATAGAAATGAACGTGGAAATGCCAGAGTTCACAATCAAACGAAAAGTGACCCTCCCACGGGTCTTTGTAGCAACCGGCTGTAAAAATAAAATTGCGTTTTAATCACCTCGTGTGTGCAGATGTGATAACAGATAACAGTGTCGTATAAATCTGACATTTTACTCAAACACATATCTGAGAATTTAGTATTGAAGTTCAGAAAACACAAATACAAACAACATTTTTCAGTATTCAGCATAAGTGTGGCCTATTGTTAAACATAAACTGGTCCAAAAGACTCCTACGACATGGCTGCTCATATCATGACAGATCCACCTCTGCGTTTACCACCTGGCAAAAGACACAGTGGCTTTAAGGCTTTTTCAAACAGAAACAGGTCCAGAGGGTAAAAGAAGACCTTCGTCAGTTCACAGTTACAGCACCTTCCTCAGATTTGAGGTCCCTCGGCATCTTCAGGCAGGGCTCAGGCTCATGACTGACATCGTTGTGTGTGTTATAAAACCTTTTAGGCTTCCCCCGTTATCTCGTTATGTAATTTTGTGATTAGCGCGGCCATGCAGGCTTGGCACGTTACGATCAGCTAGTGTTATAAATAAACAGCAACCGTCGGCCCTCAGCTCAGAGAAGAGGTGCAACTTGTTTTATTACGCACATACAAACATGACAGATGGTTTCTAAAATACTACAGTGTAGCTTCTACCTGCTTTTATGAACAGATTTATTAGTGTCACAAACAGGTTTTATTCTTTTCATTACATTTACATACACTAGGGGAAAACCCTATGACTGACTGGTCCAGCATGGTTTAATTGTAAATAAATCATTTCCATATTGAATCTGAATGTCAAAATACTAAGTGAAATTTGCTATAGTGTAAAAGTGCTGCTTGCTTTTGAACCACCAGTGCTAAAACCCCCAACTTTACTGTGTAAATGCTCTCCCCATTTGTTCTATTTTGCTGAAACAATCTTGGAAAAGTCGAATTTACCTTTAATAAACGATGATAATGATTGTTACGTATTCAAAGTTTTAGAGGGATCGTAAACGCCTCATCTGATGATGCCCACAGACCAACAGGGGGAAATGTTCCAGAGTTCGGGTCCTGAACTCCAGACAGAAGGATTTTGTGGTACAGTACAACAACAGCTGAGGGCTCAGCCAGGGACATGTCCTGGCAGTGGATCAAAGTCAGCGCCGTGTCCATGAGGAGATTTACTGTACGACAAGCAAACACTGGAAACTTTACAAAAACAACTCGCAGCAAGTGCAGAGATTTGAGAGCAGCTCCGTGTTTTAGGAGAGTAAAACTGAAACATATTAAAACAGACTCTGAGGTGAGCTTAGAGTTTCTCCTGCTGCTTCTTTTTCTTTGTTATTGGTGAAGAGATCCAGAGGGTGGATGTGAATATTGCCCCTCCACATTTTAATCAGTTCGTCACGAGGAAGTCCAATTAAGGTGTTTTTGTTTGTTACAGAAACGCTTTCGTCAACAAAGCTAAATAAATGAGATCTCACGTGAACCGTAAATGGAAGTGTGGTTCTCTTTAAAAATTGATAAGGCGTGAGATATGAAGCATGCATAATTTGCCAACACCTCGTGGGTGATGAAACAGCAGCCTTTAAATGAGGTTGCCCCCCGTGTGCGCGCGGGGAATTGTTTTATGGTATAGACCATGGGAAGGTTTCACAACCTTCTCATTGGCTCAGAAGTCAGAGACCCCGTCGTATAAAACGAGAGTGTGCGATCCGGCAGCCTTTCGCTGCTGCCAGCGCTTTTTGGATCGCCGTTTGACGGATTAACACCTTTTACGCACGGAGTTATTGGAGAGGTTTCACGCGAGCGCACGCCGGCGATTGTTTTGAAGAGGAAAAATAGTTACACAGCCAGCAGGTAGGAATATTTAATATGTCAGACGTGCATCGGATTGGTTGTATGCGCAGCTTTATTTGCAGAGGGAAAGTTATTTATACTTTGCGCATTGGTTACGAAATGAAAGCGAGTAATCTGCATTTAAAATGACGGGAAAAGTTTTTTTTACTTGACAATTGACAGGAATTAATTGTGTTCGTGCATAAATAAATAAATATTTCATACAGTGTTTGCGCGATGATTTCCCGTTTAAAAAACCATCAGTACTTCCAGTGCCTCAGGTTTGATGCCAGTGAAAGGTGTATAACTTTTGTCATTATTAACATATATAACCTCCGTACAAATGCTTCAGTTCTGCATCTTGTTTGTTTTTGTTGCAATTAATGCCTCCTCTTCATGCCGCACATTTCTGTTCACACAGAAACTGTGAGCTGAGGCATCCGAGTGGGCATGTGGCTGCTGGAGAAGCTCCGTAGTGGGACGCAATCCCAGTCCCCACAAACCACTGAGGCCATTCCCGTCTCTGTTTACGCCAACGTCCTCACTCCAGAGAAGATCCCTGATTTCTTCATCCCCCCCAAACTTATCTGCTGTCCGCCAGACGAGTCCCTCACCCCCGAAGCCCCGCGCTCCTCCTCCCTGCGCCCCTCCTCCTCCGACCATGCCATCTGCAGCCAGAGCCCCAAAGCGCGGAGCAGCAAGAACCCCTGCAGCCCCCGCCTCTTCTCTCGCCTGGGAGGGGACACGCGCAATCTGCAGAAGTCAGCCAACCGGCACATCATCCAAATAGAGAGCGCTGACGAGCCGGGGGCTGGCTCTGGGGCCAAGGCCGGTGAAGTCAACACTAACGCGGACCCTCAGTCGCAGACCGCGATGTCGCTGCCCTACGTGCCCAAAGCGCAAACCTCCTACGGCTTCTCCACCCTGATGGAGTCTCCTCACACCCGCCGCAAGGAGAGCCTGTTCCACAGCGACCCCAGCAGCCCTCTCACCTCCCCGAACGCACAGAGGCGCGCCCAGGGGGGCACGCTCCTGGCCCCGGCGGACCCCAACCCGTACCGGTACTTCAGTGGCGGAGAGAGTGACACCTGCTCCTCGGCGGAGTCTTCCCCGTTTAACTCCCCTCTCCTGTCCCGCTCCGCCTCTCTCATACGCTCCATCGCCCAGGAGACGCAAGCCAAGGTGAAGACTAGTTATATTGTGTAGCAGCTGTTGGAAAATCATCGGTGAAAGTGATACTCGTGCAAAGTGTTGCTCGTGTTTCATTTACAATCGTTCTGTGTTCTCTCTCTCTCTCTCTCTCTCTCTCTCTCTCTCTCTCTCTCCCTCTCTCTCTCTCGCTCTCTCGCTTTGTCTTTCTTTCTGTCTATTTATCTCTCTCTCTCTTCCCCTCTCTCTTTCTTTCTCTTTCTCTTTCTCTCTCTCTCTCTCTCTCTCTCTCTCTCTCTCTCTCTCTCTCTCTCTCTCTCTCTCTCTCTCTCTCTCTCGGCAGGTGTCTCGTGCCAAACGCTCCCTGGCGCGCCACAGTTCCCTCTCCACTGATGAATGCAGCTCGGCAGACAACAGCCCCAACATGCAGCGGCGCCGCACGCGCTGCCCCCCCTCCCCGGCCTTCCGTGGATGCAAGAGTGGCGCCCCGAGGGGCGCAGCGTCCGATCGCCTGCAGCGCGAGCACACCGTCAACCTCCACAAGGGGGGGACGCTGAGACTCAGCACCCACTACGACCCGGAGGCGGCTCGGCTGAGGGTGCGCGTGCTCGCGGCCGAGGCCCTCTACGACAGGCAGACGGACCTTAAAAGCATCAACTGCTGCGTTGCACTGTACCTCAACCCCGGCAAGCAGCAGAAACAGAGGAGCACCATCATCAAGAATAGCAGGAACCCTGTATTCAACGAGGACTTCTTTTTTGACGCTCTGCCCCAGGCACAAGTGAAGAGTCTGGCCATGAAGATAAAGGTAGTGAACAAAGGAACCAGTCTGAAAAGAGATGTGCTCCTAGGAGAAAGGGAGGTGCTGCTCAGCGAGCTGCTCGCGGGCCTCTAGGGAGCCCCTGTCAAGACTTGGGTGAACACAAGCAGCAACACGTTGAGGAGCCATTCTTCTCCGGTGACAATTCTGTCCCACTTAACAAATGTGAAAAACACTAGACAGGTGAACGCATGCTGATAACAGGGAAGTCATATCCTGCACACTGTGTTATGGGCATCAATGAACAGGAAACCAAGGCCTCTTTAAAAATAAAAGCCCCACGTCACATCACTAACTAATAAGAGATAGAAACAAATGCAGTTCACCATAATATACATGTTTATCAGTGAACACGCAATGTCAGCAGTGAAGCTGTGGTCCTTGTTCATGTATTTCACTCTAAGTATTGAGTTACTAAAGGTGTTGCCTTTGCTGATGAACATTGTGATGTAGTTTAATATGGAATCAACCGTGATGCAATGTAAAAGTTAAAGCTAGAGCTGTATTTTTGTAAGAATGTAGTAATATTTTATGTGAGGTTTTGCACGTTCCTGTGGGAATAATGTTTTTGTGTACTTGAAATTTAGATTTGAGAATTAAATTTGAATTGTACCTGGATGTAATGCTAATATGACTGGTCTGGTATTATGTGATATGCCTTTGAACTTAAATAAAAACACTGAACTCACAGTAGTGTTTTACCACTTGTAGCGTTCTATCAGTTTGGCTTTAATAATTGCTCAGGATCAAAAGTATGATTACAAAACCTCTTTTGCTCACCCAGCCAGCAAGTCAGAGCCTGAGACAGGCCCAGACTGGGTGTCATTTGTGAGGCTTTCAACCCTGGCTCTATGCAAACAATATTGTCTCTGTGTGCATTCAAACTCCCTGTTTAATTTTCAAAACCCATTTTCTAGTAAGACTGTCCCCCAGAGACAAATACTTATTAGTGGTTGCAGGAGGTAGAATTGTATCTTGACTCATTCACTCTCTACTGACACAAACACAGTTTGTGCTCTACATCATTGAGGTGGTATCATTATTTATGTATCCAGTTTTTGGGGTTGGGATGAATGGAAATAGTAGTTGTGGTATTAGCAGTGGTGCAAAAGTAAGAAAACGCTAAATAAAGTACAATTTACTGCCTAAACTAATATAATTTTTCATAAGGTAAACCCGAATAATAAAGAGCAATTTTTAAATGTGGATCTTATACCTCCTCTGCTGGTGAAACATCACAATGACAGTTGACTAAAACCAAGCATGGTTCGGACTCATATAGTTCGAAACATAATTCTAAACGACTGCTAACCTGCATCCTTAGACACAGTAGTTCTGTGTCTGTCTGTCTGTCTGACTGTGTGCGTGGTTCTCACAGACTTGTACTGTTTGGAATGTCCGTAACTGATGATTAAATTTAATAAGGACAGTTGTTTGTTTGTTCATTTAATTCAATGATGATTTCAGTTTTTGCCATTAATGCAATTAGAAAATAATTTCTTTCTGGGGAATGTATTTTTACATTTTTAAGGTGTATAAAACCAATTTTTAAATGGCATTATAGCAGATAATTTAAAAAAATATTTAAAAAAATATAATATACATTGTAGTATGTCTACGTATGCCATCTATCATTATTCACACAACTTCACAATGTTATCGTATTGCTTGCATTGTTTGGACCTTTACGTGTCTAATTATAAAAGAGTCTGTGAAATAGGGTCCAAGGAACCATAACAATCGAACCGGTCAGCTGGCTGGGCATTTAACACAAATGCATCTCGGGACTTCGAGTTGTTTATAATGTCGAACGCGTCCCACTCTGGTAACTTGGAGTCCGCTCAAAACTACGTTACCCAGAATGCCTAACTTGCAGCGTAATCATAGAGCTGTCAAACAACACAAACGCCATCTTGACAGCACCCTCAAAATGGCAGAAAGCTGTGCGAGAGAACCCGACTCCGAACCGAGACTCACGCCGCTCGCTGTTTGAAACAAAACCCGACCGTTTTCGAAGAAACAAGTGGTTATGGGGCTGGTGTCCAGCGCGGCAGCACAGAGCCAGTAAAATGGACATAACGACGGCGGTTTTCAACGCGGCCAGAGATGGTAAGCTGAAACTTATCCAGAAGTTGCTGAGCAACAAAAGTCCCGAGGAGCTGGAGGCTTTAGCCGAGGAGAAGACCCAGGGAGGCACGCCGCTGCTCATAGCCTCCCGGTACGGACACCTGGAGGTCGTGGTCTACCTCCTTGAGCACTGTAAAGCTAATGTCGAACTCGGGGGCTCGGTGAACTTTGACGGCGAGACCATCGAGGGCGCTCCGCCGCTGTGGGCGGCTTCGGCAGCCGGTCACTTGGCTGTAGTGAAGACGCTGCTGAGACACGGCGCCTCCGTCAACAACGCGACACTCACGAACTCGACGCCGCTGCGCGCCGCCTGCTTCGACGGCCACCTGGAGATCGTCCGCTACCTGGTGGAGCACAGGGCCGACATGGAGGTCGCCAACCGCCACGGCCACACCTGCCTCATGATCTCCTGCTACAAGGGCCACCGGGAGATCGCCAAGTTCCTGCTGGACCGCGGCGCGGACGTCAACCGCAAGAGCGTGAAGGGGAACACGGCCCTGCACGACTGCGCCGAGTCCGGCAGCCTGGACATCATGAAGATGCTGCTCAAGTGCAACGCTCGCATGGAGCGGGACGGCTACGGCATGACCCCGCTGCTCGCCGCCAGCGTGACGGGCCACACCAACATTGTGGAGTATCTGGCCCTTCAGCCTCGCACCTCCAGAGAGGAGCGGGTAGACGCGCTGGAACTGCTCGGGGCCACGTTTGTGGACAAGAAGCGGGATCTTTTGGGGGCCATGAGGTACTGGAGAAGGGCCATGGAGCTGAGGCAGCCGGGGGATAAAGCTGGGTCCCTGGCAAAGCCTCCCCCCGGCCCCCCCATCCCGGCCTACGGCTGTGCACAGGAGGTGGGCACTGCGGAGGAGCTGGAGGCTCTGATCACAGACCCCGATGAAATGAGGATGCAGGCGCTGTTGGTTCGAGAGCGCATCCTCGGACCGTCCCACCCAGACACGTCTTACTACATCCGCTACAGGGGCGCCGTGTATGCCGACTCGGGCAACTTTGAGCGCTGCATCAGCCTGTGGAAATACGCTTTAGACATGCAGCAGAGTAACCTGGACCCTCTCAGCCCCATGACGGCCTCCAGTTTCCTGTCCTTCGCCGAGCTCTTCTCGTTCGTTCTCCAAGACCGGGCCAAAGGCACCCTATCGACGCACATCACCTTCCACGACCTGATGACCGTGCTGGGGAAGAGTGTGAGGGAGGTAGAGAGGGCTGTGGCCCAGAGTGACAACCCGCCAGAAGCCCCTCAGTTCACCAAAGCCCTCTCCATCATCCTCCACCTCATCTTCCTGCTGGAGAAGCTGGAGTGCGGCCCCGAGCAGGAGCACCAGAAGAAGCACACCGTGTACCGGCTGTTGAAGCTCAACCCCAGAGGCCGGAGCGGCTTCACCCCGCTCCACATGGCCGTGGACAAGGAAACCACGTCGGTGGGCCGCTACCCGGTCGGCCGCTTCCCCTCCCAGGTGGTGGCGGCGCTGCTGCTAGAGTGCGGCGCGGACATCGACGCCCGTGACTGTGAGAACAACACGCCGCTGCACGTCGCCGCCAACAACAACTGTCCCGAGATCATGGCGATACTGATGAAGGCCGGGGCTCACTTCGACGCCACGAACGCACAGAGGAAGACGGCGTACGAGTTGCTGGATGAGCAGAGCAGCGGGCATCCGGCCATCTACCCGCTGAACTACGTCACCCTTCAGTGCCTGGCGGCACGTGCCATCGAGAAGCACAGACTGCCCTACAGGGGACTAATCTCCGAGGAGATGGAGGCTTTCATCGAGCTGCACTGACTTCCACCACTGTCCCCTGACGAGGACCCCCGTCCCATCAGTACTTGTTTAATTTAATTTTTTTTTTGATCCCATAGTCCTCCACATCATTCTCTTCATTTTTGTCTCCTTTTGAGTTTAGCTTCACTCCTGGCCTCACCAACCATGTGTTAGACCAAACCATAGCAATAAGCATCCTGCCAGCAGGCATAACTCTCTGGCTGTGATGTGGTCAGTTGTCACTTTATACCGTGACGTATAAAGTGATGTGATGGTTTTTGCAGCACAGTGAAACTTAAACTTTAATATAAGTTCTAATACATTTTTCCCTTTCCCCCCCCACTTAAAAAAAAGAGTGTTCCTGTATAATGGTGCTTGTGTGTGTTTGGTCACTGGGCTGTATGCGAGATAGGTTTTAGTGTTGCCTCTAGAAGCATCTGATCAAACTACCCACATAACAGTTTAAGGGTGAACACCATAACCCGCGTGTCGTTTTGCACGCTCACTCTGAAAGGCTGCGTTTAAACCAGCTCAACCAAACCTGCTTGCCGACAGTTACCGCCTGGTTGTACTTGTTCATGTGTACCATCTGCTGTGCTGCTTATAATGGGAAGGTGTTGAATGTACTGTGCCAAATGTCAGCCATTAGGTTATGCCCTGTTAGGAAATGTAAAGCAATGGGAAAATGAGCAGAAGCTAATCTAGCGTTCTAATTATAAGGAGCGATAACCCGAAGTGAGGGAACAACCAACCGGGCTGTGACAGTTTTACAGCTTTCATTTACAAGACTTGAAAGATTAGGAATGAGTGGCATCCTATTGATTCAGTGAGGAGAGATATCACTGTTTAACTAACAGTCCCCAGTCGTCTGCACAGATGTTTCTAACTGTTGAAATTTGTATTTTTAAACCTTGGTGCTACTCACAAAGGTCAAGAAAAGGCAGGAGCAGCTTCTTTGACGCTGGTTTGGTATCAGGAACACTTGCCTCCAAACTCTGCCTACTGTGTCCAAATGAACAACTACAGTAGCTGGGGCTAAAACCTGCCTGCACTACATTGTATTGAAGTAATGTCAACATCTGGAATGATTCTGGTCAATGTTTAGTCCAGGACGCCGTAATGTTTGTATCGACTGGAAAAGTCACAAGTTAATGATGTTGCCCTTTAACCTCAGATGCAGTTCACAGCGGTGGACCTGACGGCTCAGCGGCCACCGATGCATCGCAGTCTTATTTTTTAAAGTGATTTGTTCATCTTGTGTTATCATGGACCTCTCGTCTGACCACCAAACTGAATGCACACCGAAGAAGCTTTACACAGAGAACTTACATTCAGGCTATGAACTGTTGCTGCCTTTCTCTTTCTCAGCTGGTTAGTTTAACTAATGATAACTCAAGAACAAACGTGTGTTGAGGATACTTGAATAAAATTCAGTATCGCAACAGCATCCGTATTTGTGTGTGTGTCTGTGTGTGAAGAACCTCAGTTTTGTTGTGTCTTCTTCTGTTTGTGTACATTTTCAACTGTTCAATTCATCTTGATTCGAGGGAGAAAAGCTTAAGCATCTTTTATATACCCTGATTTGTCACTAGTTGTGTAGCTAAAGTGCCGCTGCTGACATCTACCGCATTTGCATTAAGAGCATCATTACCCATATTTAGACGGGTGGAAAGTGATGTAGTAGCAGAATTTAAAAACCCCACCACCCCATTAGAGCAGCCAAGTCCATAAAGCGATCTTATTTAGGAAGACACTCTGTAAGTGTTACATTAGTACAATATTAAAACATAATCTGTGTCCAGTTAAGCTCTTTATACCAAACATGGGCTTTCTACCACTCTGCTCATATAAACGTGAAGAAACTGAAATAAAACATAACAGAAACTTGATCTTTCTGACTGCTGCACTCTTCAAATATAAATAGAGTGCAATTAACGTCACTGCTGCGGGGCAGCGGTGGAGACAGGGCTCCTACCCTGCTAATTTTAGGGATCTTTTGCCTCCAACTCTGAAAATGGGAGTACTGTAATACTATACAGTGAGGCGGGTCACGCGGCGAGCGCCAGGGACGGCAGGCTGACAACGGAGGCTGCATCACGCAGACGGAATGAGAGAGTTTTTATTTAAAATATTAATTCCCTGCCATTGTTTCTGCTGGGTGCCTCGCCTAATGTGACAGGTGTTGTGTTGGCAGGGGCAGCCGAGAAATGCCAGATGGGGAACGGGGGATTGAGTGACAACGCGGCTCTGACTAATATCTACCGTATCTGCTCTGGATCCATGTGCATTTACTGTCCGCTGCATGAATCTGCCTTCGGAATAAACTCGAGCCTGCAGGGCTTTACTTGTGCAGGTTGCACTGCCTGCTCGCAGGAGGTCACCCGTGGGTGTCGTAATCATGATATGTTCACATTAAATATTTATTTTCAAAGCAGCCTCCTAATATGTCAAGAGACCAAAGCAGTTACAGTGTCTGTATATGTGTCCTTTCACCTGTAAATGTATTTATAGTAATTTCAGGGTTATTTACAGTGTCTTGGAGTTAATAAAGCAGGCCTCCCACACAATGCAGCATCTCCTGCTGGATTCACCATGTCTTTGTCTCAAACACAGCAACATCACATAATAACAACTTCCCACTAGATGTCAGTAGCAACAAAGAAACTCAATCAGAGCCTTTGCCTTTGTCCGTTTAGAAGGATGTGAGAGCACCGTCCCATTAACATTTGGATTGGATCCATTTACATTTTTAATCTATGGGATGAGCACGGCTGCTGTTTCCAGCACATGGCGTGAGGTGTTGGTGCAAAGCGTCCTCCTCGCAGTCCGGAGGCGCCGTGCCAACCTCAAAACTCCAACACCTCACACTTTGCCCTCGTGGCAGTTGCTTTTGTCAAGTTGTGTGACCTAAATAACACAAAATCTTAAAAACAACCCAGGCCTGTTTTAGTCTATGTTGCATCTTTTGGGAGTAGAGTCACAGGAATGACTGTGTTTGCCTTTTGTTTTTTATTCTTCTGTATTCCTGTTGAAGTGGAACATAACCAGTTTCTGTTAATATTGTAACATTGCCTCTAGACATTTCCTTGTGATGTGTTTATGGTATCGTGTGACAAAACTCCATTTACAAAATAATTCAGTCAGTGCATTGCTAATATTTAAGAGACATTATAATGTTTCAGTAATGTTGGAAATGATGAACATGCATGTAAATATTGTTTATAGTTTTAAGTTAGTCTGAATTTATTATGTTATTTTTACATATTAATAATAATAATTTTTATCATTTTCCAAACAGTGCATCAAAACTTTCTTGCATGTAAAAGATGGCGTCCGCTGGTCATCTGTAGTTGGTGTGTCAGGTTAACTGCACATGGCAGCCTGGTAGAAATGCACCAGTCCATGATAAACAGAAACGCCTCATCAGCAGCACTTCCCTAATATCCCATCTGTGTGAAACAGTGAACACACAAGAACCAAACCAAGTCAAAGTCATTTTAAACTTCAGCAGCTCCGTAATATGCAGCAAACCCGTTCGTGCCTCTTCACAGCGAGCTGCATAACAACATGGATTATAATTGGTGTGTGTCCCGTTGGTGTGTTTGGTCCGGGCGGATATTTTTGTCACATCACATGTGATGTTTTCCTTAGTGTGCACCAGGGGAAACTGTCTCCTTGTGTGGTGCAACCATGCAACCGTGCTGCCCACACACTGAGAACATGGTTACCTTTCCCTCAGAGCCACCGTCACCGTTGTGTTTGCCCCGCTATATTCCACGAGCAGCTATAATTTAAAGGTGGTTCTGCTCCGTGGGACCTTACATGGTGTTCTGACTCAGTGCTCCTGCCACCAGCTATAATTAGACAATATATTATGAGAATCTACGGGGTTTCAAGGTGCTTATCTTCATTTTAGCCCCTGGGGAGCACGGCTGAAAAAAAATCTGCCACCAACACACAAGACCAACCTGCCTCAGCAGCCACCTCTTCTGCACCAGTCAGCGATCCATCCCGAGCTGGAGGACGTGGGGGGGGGGGGGGGGGTGGTAATGAGGGTAACAGAGGTGATGGGGGATACGGTTGCTATTGGAGATTTTGCCCGCATCACGTCATGTGTCGGACGGGGGGAGGAGGAGGAGGAGGAGAGCTCCGGTGTGTGCGCTTGAGAGAGAGAGAGAGAGAGAGAGAGAGAGAGAGAGAGATACAGAGATACAGCTGGGAGGGGGAGGAGAGAACGGGGCAGTAGAGGAGAGGGAGGGAAGGAGGAGGGCACAGTAGAAGAAGGCAGGGAGTATCAATGACATCAACCAGCAGCATCTGACGGTGCCCCGACCGGCAATGCTCTCCCGACAAAAGGGCTGAAGAGCAGCCGCGACCCGCTGCGCTCCCGAGAGGTCGCGTCGACGGCCAGGACTGTGGGGAAACGCCGGCGATGCGTGCATGCGCCCTCCGCGAAGGCAGACCTGTCTCTGAGGGGAGCTCCGCTGCCGCTGGATTACATTTCTCCTCACCGTTTCCGAGGAAGCCTCCAGCTGCACATCCACCCACATGAATCTAGGAGCCGGCGAGGGAGACGGAGCAGCACGCGTCAAGGTAAGCGCCGTCCGCCGCCGCGCGTCCCCGCGCCGCACCCACACGCGCCGTTATCACTTGTCGAGTGGGCTTTAAGGAACTAATGAGGTAAGAGTAGATCCCAGCCGGGGTGAGATGTCGCCGAGGGCCGGGAGTCTGCTTGGCGTTTCACCCCCTACCCCCCCCCCCCCCCTCTCTCTCGCTTGAGACTTTGGGTCAAACGTTTGGATGAGACGCCGAGCAGGCTCGTTGGCAACGGCGCCCAGTGCGCGTCCCCCCTCCCAGCACCTCCTCATTGTTGGCTGGGCAGCACGGGGGACCCTGGGCAGACTGGCAAAGCCTTTGTTCCTCATCCACTCTCATCTAAAGTGGCGTTTTCCCCCTTGGTGGCGCTTTAAAACAGGCAGAAAACAAAAGGAGGGCCGTTTCATGCGAGATTCGCTCTAATTACCCGTCACAGGAGAATATATATTTTAAATATTGGAGCATATTCATTTTCTATAGGTCTGTCAGATAGAGCTCGGTCCTGTTTACATGTGCAGTGATGAGGTGATGCCTTTGTTAACGCTGCTGATGAGGCTAATAAAGACACAATATAAATCTACTGGTTCTGCCAACGGAACCAGGTAGAACGGAGGCGTAGGTGCATCTACTGTTTCCTAAATAATAGATTTGCTTCAGCTGCTGCCAACATCAAGCATTATTTAAAACCAACCCATCTTCACGCGGGCCTGGTTCCGTGGAGCGCAGACCTCCCGTGCGTCTGCTCGCGTGCGCGGCGTTCGCCGTTAACGCGGCCACTCGCGCGTACGCAGGCTGAGGACCACTTAATGATACGTCCATTCATCCTGACACATTTTCCGAGGGCTACCGCTAGTTTGGGATCTGTGCTTTCCGCTTTGTTTTGTTTTGTTTGTTTTTTTTTTTCTGCTGCGTGGCCTGTGCAGGCTGGAAAATCGCACTGTCGCGGTGAATCCGAGGGAGGTCTTGGAGCTCACAGATGGGGACTGTTCCCCGGGGGAACCATGCATTTGCTGGTTATTGTTCCACACCATTTCCACATCCCTAATTATTTTAATCAGTCATTTTTACACATGGATTCCTCTTTTTAGTGGGTCCCTGGAATTTCTCCTCGGCTCCGCTCCACTGCCTAATGGAAGAATTCACCAGGCAGTTCACCTCTATGAGATATAGAGCAGGGCCCTGGATATTTATATTATTAACAGGACAAACTCATCATATGGAGGCAGAATAATTCAACTCTCTGGGAAACACATCAAATACTCTCCTCTATGTGCAAACATGCTCGGCCCCCACAGGTATTTAAATGAGCACACAAGGAGCGCTGCTTTGTGAAGGCAGTGCTGCTGTGTGCTCCCTCAAATAGCATTTCACAGGGTTCAAGCATCAGCCTCGGCGGCTTCCTGCTCGTTTCAAGCAGACACCTCTGTGAGAGTCGTCCCCGGCTCGAACGTGCGTGGTGACGTGCGCTCCCAGGGGGAGCAGCTTCACTCCCCCCCCCCCCCCCCCCCCCCCCCCCCCCCCCGTCAAAGGCCTCGTTGAAGTCTTATTCCCACATCCTCGCTGCAGATTTACCCAAACCGCTTCGCTCTCCGCTTCCCCTCCCTCTCGGTGGTGTTTTTCATCCTCACGCATGGATTTAGTCAGTGAACTGCATTGGCTGTGCTGCACCAGTCAGCCAAAAGCGACAATATCAAGGCGATGCAACTTTGATGCTGGGAGCACGGCCACCTGTATTACAAGCAGACAGCAGCTCGGTTGTTGTCTCGCCGCTGATATTAAGTGACCTTTTCAAAGGCTTCCAAACAGCGAGCTGTTGTCTGCAGAAACGAATGCATGGAGGATGCAGAATAAAGCCACTTATCCTGGTCTGTGTCCACTCAGTATTAGCAGCAATGAGCATCGGGATGTTTCCTAACTGTTTAACTTAAAATCTGCAAAACAACCAGTTTAACCAGTAAAAAGCTTATAATAAATAGTCTTCTAATTAAAATGTATTTAATGATATTGTGATACTGATTAAATAAACCCCTTTAGGCTTCATCCCATCGAGGGTCGCCACAGTGAATGATTCGCATGATCGATTTGACAAGTCTTTACGCCGGACGCCCTTCTTGACGCAACCTTTCTCTGAGGGGATTGAACCCGCAACCTGGGGGGGTCAGCAGTGCAACACTGCACCAAACGGTCAGAATGAATATGTGACTGTGTAAAATATACACATTTTTCAGAAAATGGATGGGCAAACCATTGTTGTGGGTGCTGTTGTTGTTGTTGCATGCAGCATGACTGTGTAAATAACAGATAAAATGGCTACAGGTTGTATTTGGCCCCATTTGCATGTGCACAGACGTGACGACTGGCAATGTGAGGACCAGGAGGTCCTCGGAAATAGCGTGTGCCTGCGTTCATTGTGTATCAGCGTGAGTGAAGGCTAAGGGATAGGTTGTGACTTGACTGATGCCCTTCTCCAGATGAATCAGAGATTCTGATGTGTCAGCAGGGATGAATAATGCACACTCCCTCACTACCTCTCGTCCCTTCCTTTCTTGTCTTCAGTCGTTTGCTGCTCTTTTCATCACAACTGCCACATCTGAAGACATCTTTGTCTTCCTCTTCTCCCCACCCTCCTCCTCCTCCTCTTCTCCTCCCTTATGCAAAGCAAGGCATCATTCCCCCCTCGGTGCTGTTGCTGCCTCTCTGTCCTCTGGTCAACCCTCTGCTCTGCTCCAATGCACAACTCATCCTTCTCTTTCCCTGGGAGTGGGGTCGAGGTGAAGTTTCCGCATGGGGGGGAGAGAGGGGGAGAGGGGGGGTGTGTCTCCTGAGCTTTTTCATTGGTGACATTTACACCGAATGTGTTGATACGCGGATTATCGTGACAGGAGGAAGGGCATCGACTCGGTGTGACAGCCTCGTTTGTGACTGACAGCAGTCATTAGGAGGTTTGGGGGGGGGGGGGGGGGGGGGGGGGGGGCGACAAGATGGCTGACAAAGCAGAAGACAAAGTGCCTGATCAGAAGTTGGAGAAGGAGTGGGCGCCGCGCGCTTTGAAGTGCACAGTTAGCCGCCGACGAACGCTCCAACATCTGAATATTCTATGCACCTTGCTTCCAGCGCCTGACAAGGCCTCAAGAGTGTTTTCATCTCTCAGAGTGAAAAAAAAAGTGGTCCTGGGTGCATTTGGAGGGTTAGATGAATACATTTAGACTGGATGGAAGCCAGAACGGCTTTGAGATCTTACACAACATCAAGGAGGAAGACTTTTACCGGCCTAACTTTGCTGTATTCATGAGACGGAGCAAGGTTATGGGATTGCAGAGTTGGTCCGGTTTCACCTCTGTTCCATCTAATTGAATTATATCACCAGGACATGTTTCATTCATGACCAGACCACCACTATGTCAGCTCAAAGCATTCGGTCGTTTTGCCGGGGAAACGCGTCAGACCAGCGTTTCTACATTTTCTGACACGTACAGCAGCTCTGTGTTTTCCTTTCTAGGAGCTAAGAAAAGAAAAGCTGGCAGACCGCTGCATGCCAGTTAGAGAGAGAGAACATCTTTATCGTATCAGTGGAGCAGCTCTGCACGACTAAATGCAGGACGGAAGAGGAGCCATGTCTAAAAAACTCGCCGCTCCGTTCCATCATCACAAATCACAGATCGAGAACCTAAAAGCCAGAAGATTGGACTCCCCCCGGGGTCAATGTGTGTGTGTGTGTGTGTGTGTGTGTGTGTGTGTGTGTGTGTGTGTGTGTGTGTGTGTGTGTGTGTGTGTGTGTGTGTGTGTGTGTATATAATGTCTGTGTGCATGCATGCATGTGTGTGTGTGTGTGTGTGTGTGTCTGTGTGTGTGTGTGTGTGTGTATATAATGTCTGTGTGCGTGCATGCATGTGTGTGTGTGTGTGTGTGTATAATGTCTGTGTGCGTGCATGCATGTGTGTGTGTGTGTATGTATATAATGTCTGTGTGCGTGCATGCATGTGTGTGTGTGTGTGTGTGTATATAATGTCTGTGTGCATGCATGCATATGTGTGTGTGTGTGTGTGTGTGTGTGTGTGTGTGTGTGTGTGTGTGTGTGTGTATAATGTCTGTGTGCGTGCATGCATGTGTGTGTGTGTGTCCGCGGTGGATGCTGCCTGACGTGGCTTTGTTACATGATTCCTCTTGTCTGTGCGGCGCTGAAGGCTGCCAGGTTGAATAAAGTTTCCTCCTGACAGAGGCGAGAGTAATGGCTGGTCATCGGTGGAACGCGTCGCCGCGCGACTCCGTTCGCCCTGACAAGCGTTTCATCTCTGCGCTCAGCGCGACACGCTCTCCGCGAGACTCCAGCAATGAGGCAGAGGACAAATGCAGTTTTTCTAGCCCATTACGCCGCTTTTCAATTCTATTCACAACTTTATCGTCCCTCAAGGAGAAATTCATTTGGCGTCACAAATCTCATCTCCATCAGAAAGTCATGCAATGGCTGGTTAGTGACAGAGCTGCAAAGGCTGGTCGTCCGTGTCGCATGTAAATAGGATTCTTCTCCCCAAGAAGGCAGGGGCTCAGAAATAAGCCCTAGTATTTGAATTCTTGGCATTGATGAGCGTATATTTCCATTTTTGATTCTAGCCTCAGCTAAAATCCACACAGGTGATCGTTCTCCACACATGGTCTCACTGTTGTTGCAGACCAGCGTTGGCGTTCTGAGATAATGAGCTCTCAGCGGGCCACGTTAGACGGGCGGCGCCACGGCAACGGCGAAGCTCCGGGACGTTCACGAGCGAACGTCCCCGAAGGGAAGCGAGGGCGTTGGACGAGGGCGGAGCGGAGCATCGAGGGCGCAGAGCAGTCACAGAAGATAGTCGCTCTCTAAATGAATACAAATATGGATTTCCATGACGGCCCACAAAGTTAGCACCAATAACAACCCCACTGCGTGTGTGCGTGTAGTGATCAGTCAATATGAAGTTATGAAAACACAGAGTCTCCCCGTGTCGCCGCCATCGCTCTCAAGTCAAGCTTCAACATGGCCTCACACCTGCCTCACGCAGCCCGACGCCGTCTTCTGACTCGTGTGTGGGTTTTGCTAAAAACTCCAATAAGAAGGGGGGGGGGGCTTGGATGGCTGGGACGTCTAATTAGTGCCGTGGAACATGTTGATGGTCGGGGACGATGACAGTGATGCTCGGGAAGATGAAGGCGCTCTCTGTTGTCGGGGAGCCCGAGTCCTGCTCCAGGAGAAGCTCGCTAATTGGCTTCAAGGTGTCGTGGTTAGCAGCGTGTTTTCGTGTGTGTGTGTTGGAATTGACTTTACAGGGAAGTGACTGACATGATTCATAAGCAGAACACTCACATTTGCATGACTTTAATATAAATAATGGAAGAAGAAGGTTTTCTCACTCTCAGTCGGAGCATTAAATAACCTCAAGCCCACGTTTAAAATACAGTTATGAACCGTGTTTCTGATTTATGTAAAGAAGCACGCCTGGCTTCATTGAATTAGGGATTTGCCCAGTAATGGTATAATTTACTTCTCCTTCTTCTCTCATATGTCGGAGCTCTTTAACAATTAGGGATCTACATGCGAGTGCATAACTCGGTGGACATCAGTATGTATGTACAGTTCTCCCGCTAGGATAGGAGCCTGCGCCAGCTTCAGATATGCTAATTGGACAGTGAGATGACAAGGACTCAACCATCAGTCGGCGTAATGAGCCGCTGCGCCGAGAATCGGGGGAGGAGGTCGCCGGGAGACATCAGGGAACGAGCCCGGGGTGTCGGCGGTCTGGGCGAACGCGGGCACCGGGCGTCGTCCCCCGCCTCCTCCTCCGCTGTAGACGGGCGGAGAGCTTTGCCCGTCAGGTGCGTGTGCAGCACGTCAAAGCGTTTGAAGGAAACGGCTACGATTTAGCAGGACGGCAACACATTTTTGGCATTACCCTAAGGGCTTTGAAAGAGGTTTATGGGCCTAAGGGATTGAGAAATTGACTAAGCTCAGACAGGAAAAAGTAATCCTTCAACTTATTTGAAAGCATGAAAATTGTCGAAATTGAAGCTAGCCCCCCCCCCCAAACAGTGTGACACATGGGTCCCTTTTAACCAAATTTGGGTCGGGCACATTCATTTGTCGAGTTCGTGACCTGTTGGTTGTTTAGATGAAGATCGTGAGACCGTTTGTTCTTTAATGTCGCCCAAACCAAAGCCGCTAACGCACTACGTGGTCGTAGCCTGGTGTCATTAAGGGGGAAGTGTTAGATTTGCTGAGGGTGACCTTTTGGCGCCGCCGACGTCCGCTGACCAGCTCATTTAGCCGATGAGCACTTTACACCGCCGCTCTTGTTTTGACTCGTATAATAATCTGCCGTATATGTACTTTTATGCTATTTGCTGCTTAGCGAGAGCCATTCCATCTGTTGCCGGGCTCAGCCGAGCGTGATGCATCCATTACTGTAGCGTGGGTTCGCCTGACCTTGGAGCCCCCTTAAGATGTGTGGGTGTACATTTTTCCGCATCATTGTTGGGCCGCGGCGGCTTTTCGTGTCCTAGACGTGTGGAGATTGAGGTCAGAGGCAAACTTAGTTTGGTTATTTCAGCACATTAGGGTCGGGGGAGAGAGAGAAGGGTTCAGTCACGCTTCGCTCCCCCCGCCCCCTCCCTTTGTTCCTCATCACGAATCCATGTGTTGTCTTGGCTATGAAGTGGAGTTGTGACGAGCAAAAAAACGGAGCACGTCCAGGTTTTTTTTTTTATTATGGGAAACATCAATCTAACTGATGCAGCGGTTAGAAACAGCGGCCACGCCGGTGCTGTATGTAATCGTGTGTGAAAAGCGAGAAGTGAAAAGCTTCTTCGTTCTCAGATTTGACAGATGGCGCAGACGGAGAGGACGCAGCTGTAAGTGGGGCCACTGTATGAGCAAGTCGAACACGGAGAACATTACGCGGTCGTACATTAGCAGAAGATTTTCACTTGGCTGTTTTTAATGCTAATGTTTTATACACTGCTAGCTGCAGGTGATCAGTTAATTAAATTGTCACCTCCAGCAATTTTCGTGTGGCCTGCCAAGGAGAAGCGGGGAGAGGATGGGGGTGGAGACCATTTCTTCTCGCTCCAGAGAAAGCTATTTTTATGACTCAGATATCATTATTTCCTGATACTAAGAAAAACGCGCTGGCTTTTTGAAGCTCTGGCCGTAAATGAGATTAAAAGGAACTTCGCCCTGGAGACGCCTTTTCAGGCGTCATAGTCCCTGCAACTAAACCCCAAGTCATCCAACCATGATGCTCCACCAAAATAATGATAAAACTATATGAATGAATAAAACTATTTTATTTAACTTCAATGTTTTGTAAGTCATTCACTCTGATTCACTCAAAATTATTTTTATTATTATTTTTTTATTATCAGATCAAGAGTCTGTGACTAAAAAAATGGGAAAATTGTCATAGTCAGTTAACTGGTGAACTGGTTGTTTCAGGCACATATTGGTTGAAACCACATATAATAATTACATATATAAGTATTTATTATGTACTGTATGTATCTGCAGGCTTAGGGTGATTTGATTTGCTGATCTGAATGAGTCCAATGTGCTCCCAGCAGCGTGATCCCAGACTCCAGAGGAAGCCTTGTTCAGGGGAGATGAAAGCTGGCTGGGAATCTCACTGCCCTTTGTCGATATTAGCCGTGATAAGGCTCTACATGGAGCAACCAGCGTCCCGGTTTCAGCATCCCGCAGCATTAAGCGAGACTGATAAAGATGTGGCTGATGCGCCAGAGTCTCCGCGTTCATTTATATTCAGGGCAAAGAATCTCAGCAGTTGAGTGACAGGTGTGTTTTCTTGTTAGAGTGGAGCCTCAGATACTTGATTTGCACTGCTAAAAATGTAAGCAGGGAGGTGCAGCCTCATGCCTGCAGTAAGTCGTGCTTCATCCTGCGCCTCTGATCCACAACGCGCGTGTGTGCGTGTGTGCATGTGCGCGTGTGCGTACGTTGTGTGTTTAAGAGAGAAGGGAAAGTGTGAGGGAGCGAGTGCCAATCTCCCCCATGATGCTCTGCCATCTGCCACGTCGGTGTGTGTGTGTGTGTGTGTGTGTGTGTGTGTGTGTGTGTGTGTGTGTGTGTGTGTGTGTGTGTGTGTGTGTGTGTGTGTGTGTGTGTGTGAATGTTGGTTGCCTACAGGGTCCAGGGTCACAGGAAATGTGAGGTTACATCCTTCTTTGTGTCTGACTAATGCACTGCTCCTGCTCCAAACCCATTGGTTTCTAAGGAGGCATACAAAGCCATGCATAATTCAGTGTACGGTTATTTTGGGCTGAAAATATAAGTGTAAGTTTGGATTCACTGGTGAAAATGTGAAAAAGGACAAATGACTATAATCTTGTTATACAAGCCTCGAAAGTTTTGTGGCGTGGTGCAAAGCCAGAGTTTTCTCCTTTACTCGTGTTCCCCTAAAATATGAATAAAAAGAATGTTCTCAGACGTTTTTTTTTTCTTTCCCAAGCATCGCAACACAATTCCACCTAACCCGACAGAAACAACAGCCGCATCCGTATCAGGTGCGCTATCTCCCGGCTAAGAGGATGCCGCAGGAAACAGAGCTGGTCTTTCTCTGAGCACTCGTAGCCCGTTGTCATGGAGACAGGCCTTGCGAGACCGTCTCAACCCACTTGTGTGAAAGACATCATGAGTGAATATGGTGGAGGAGGACGGGGGGGAGGGGGGGCCGTGCAGGTTGGGGACTAGGTGAGAAAAACAAAACGTATCATCTTCCAAACGGGGCCCCGGAGGAGCAGGGCCAGGTTGGATGCCGCCTAAACAATGTTATTTCATCAGCCCGATGGAGCACAATAACCAGTGTGCATCTCGCCACCTGAGCTATCGTGTCATTACCGGCTGCCTCGCAATAACAAGCGCATGTAGCCCCATCAATCCATGTGTCTTACTGACCATCTGTGTTGTCAAGCTGAAAAGGCAATAAGGCCCCCCCCCCACCCTCCATCCCCCGCTGTCCTCCCTCATCTGGCCCAGATGAGCGGCTGCAGGAATGGCCGGCGTCCTGAGAATATTCACACCTTTTAATTCGAGCATCTCTTTCCCACCTACGTCCACGGAGGACGTGTTCGAAAGTGTTAAATACCATTATAGCACCAGGCCGGCCTGTGCTGCTGTGCTGCTGCATCTGTGTATCTGCCCCCCCCCCCCCCCCCCCCCCCCCATCCAACATCCACAGCTGTAGGATGCTCTAAGCCCTTTTGTTTGAACTGTGTCAATGGAGCAGCAACAGCTGGAGCGGGGCAGCTGGGGGAGAGGAAGAGGATTTGGAGAGAGGCAGGGGTTAGAGTGTGCACGGAGAGACGAGGAGATGAGCGATAGGCCGTCCCGGAGGAGATGACGGCGGGAGAGGAGAGGTTAACAAGGGAGGCGAGGAGGAAAATTGGAGAAGGGGAGGAGTCCGGACGGGAGAAGTGAAGATTCGAGGAACAGGAACAGGAGTGAGGCGAGGGGGAGATTAGGGATTAGGTGAAGGGCGGAGGAGTGTGGAGAAGGTGGAGCAGAAAGGGCTCAGTCTGCAGGTGAGGGGGGGGGTAAAGTGGGAATGGTATGGATGAGGTTAGAGCCGGGTCGCACAGACATAAAGGCCCGGTGAACTGAGCAGGCCAGACCCCCGGACGGAGGCACCGCGGCCGCGCTTCGGTGACCGCGTGGCTCCACGCGCAGAGCAGCGGCGCTAGTTAGATTAACGGCGGCAAATTGAGTTTCCGTAAGAGGAGAATTTACTTAACATGCTGCCAATGGTGCTTGAATGAGCGCTGATCTGATTTTTCTTATCACATTGTTCATTTGAAAAAGGGAGCTGGGGGGGGGGGGGGGTGGGGGGGGGGACGCTGAAAGCTTTTCTGTTGAGCGACTATTACGCAGCGTTAGATAAGACGGGGGGGGGGAGCTGCAGGAAAAGAAGCCTGGATCAGATACGCGGCCGTGTTTTCAGATCAGCTATTTATAGGGACGGGCATTTGAGCAGGTCATTAGCTCAATAAGTGCTCGGTGGAGGCTTTGAATATGGAACCCCCCAGTTTTCGTTCTATTTGCCAAAGGGAGGGGGGGGGGTCAGCCTGATCTCTGCTGCCATTTGAAGGAAGCCATGTTTGTGCATGATTTAGGACAGGTCGTCAAAGGCTGTTTTCTCATCCGGCCTCAGAGAGAGAGAGAGAGAGAGAGAGAGAGAGAGAGAGAGGCGATGGGACTGAGGAGTTATTGACTTCCAGACGGGGAGCGTCTGCACAGCTTGTCTAAGTCACTGTAAGCAGACGGGGTTGAGTTATGTTCACAGTTCCACACGTGTGGGATGCGAGGAAAGGGTAAAAAGGAGGGGGCGTGTTCTGATACATTTGGTGTTATTGAATTTCGCTGCTTTTACTGACCCCTCGCGCGCCTCAGTCGCGGCCTCTTTCCCGTCTCTATTGTTGCGTAAACACGCGCACGTGCCGCCGGCGCGGTAAATACCGAACGCCGAGCGATGGAATTAGGCCAGAACGAAATCATTACGACGACGGTGGGTGAAAGGAAACTCTTAAAAATGTATCATCGCAGCTAATTTCACGGCTCACTACAAAGGGCTGGCTTATTAATCAGGAAGCCGCGCGCCGAAAACTATTCCAGTCCGTTTCTTGTCTTAGCGCTGCCTCCATTGTTCCGGTTTTAGTTCAGTCGGCGCTGGCCTGCTCGAGCTGCTAATCCCAAGTCAGAACCGCTCGGGCGAACTCAAAAGACCTAATCCTGCATTAGCATGAATTTGTCTTTCATGTTCTTCATGAGGATATTTCTGTATGAATGAATGACGGCGCGTCCTCCCTCTTCCCCTCGCGCTGCCGCTGACATTTCTGCTGTCACGACAGGCGAACGATGAATCAGAGGCGCGCGGAAGGCGCGCTTTAGACGCTTCACGTGACCCTCTCTGCGTTTCTCTTTTAATCTGCAGAGTGAGTGAAGCCCCGCCCACACCTCCATCGTCTCCAAGTGGCCCACGGTTGCACCATGCCTCTGCCCAGGACCGGTGGAGCTCCAGCCCACGTCAGCAGGCCTCTCCTGGGCCTCTGTAGGCTGCTGCCTTTGGTTATCCTACTGACCTGCCCTCTGAGCGGCCTGTGTGGACCACTAGGTGAGATGATGCATGGAGACATAACCAACTTCTTTTCAGTATTTTCCACAAGGACAGGATATGCAGCCGCACACTGTACAGGACTGTATATTCATCCTAGGCAGCAGTATATAGTCCGACCTCTTTCTTTCTGTCTCAGTTGATAGCGACTGTTCTCTGTGTAATGCAGGGAGTTGTGAATATGTCTGCACATCCTGTGTGTGTGTGTGTGTGTGTGTGTGTGTGTGTGTGTGTGTGTGTGTGTGTGTGTGTGTGTGTGTGTGTGTGTGTGTGTGTGTGTGTCAGAGGAGTGAAACCAGGCCTGTCAGTGCATCAGCTCTGGACGGTATCGCCGTTAATGTGTTTTGATAAGCCGGAAGGTCCCATCAGCATGTTCCTCATCATCTCCTTGATTACAACATTTCAAGATTTCCTGCCTCAGTGGTCCACACGCTCGCACACACACACACCTACACATTCGCACGCGGCCACGCTCCAACATGCTCAGCTGTTACCGCTCCGAAAATATCACCGAGGCGATTTCCTTTGAAAGCACGCGTGGTACAAGATAGAGGCGGAAATGGGAATTGTTTAATGCACAGCGCATTTCATTTCATTTTTGACTCGCGTGGACGTTTGAGGAGACCGACGTCACATCAGCAGGAGGGTTAAAATAAGTGAAGTGGTAGAATTACACAAGAAGTTTCAGATGAAACGTGGAAATCATCAGATCTGGTTTTATACCACCTACAGCGTACTGTAGCTCTGCAGTTAAAAGAACTTCCTCTTTCATGTTCCTCACTTCACTTTTATATTAAAGAAAACAGGCCAAAAATAAAAAGACCATATTCACTTGTTATTCTGTCACTGATATAGATCAAGAGTTGCCTCTTAAATAGATTCCCAGTATGAGCTCACTATAAAGGTTACAGTAAAGCACTGTTAAATGTAACGGCAGTGTTATTTACATAAAAATGTTCAGTATTTAATCATTACACATCGTCAATCCACATTTTTCATTATGGAAAACCCTGCATTCCTGTTTTTGCTGGGTGAGAAATAAAAACTCTGCGACAGCTCCGTCTTTCTACAGTCTATTAACGCGTTAGAGTGTCAAGCCTCTGTCAGAGGACGGGCCGTTATTTGGACCCACACGGGCCTGACTGCAGCTAACGGAGACAGGGTCGATCAAAGCATACGGATCATCAGAACTGGCCGTCCTGTCCAGTCCAAGAGAGGAACTGAATGTTTCACTCCGAGCGATATGCAAACAGCAATATTCCCTGAGCTTTGCAGCAAGAGCAGACTAATATAACTATGCTATATCATAGAACCATGTAGAACATTTGGTTCTAAGAAAACTTTATTATGTTTCAAACTAAATAATGAGTTTTCTTTTATGCTAGCAATTCAGTGGTTTAATTTAAATGGTTTACTTTTATTTTGAAATGAATAAACATTTCTCTTTTTTGGATTTAATGTCAAACATGTTTATAATTTTATTTGCTTATACAACTGTTTTTAAGCTTTAACAGTGTCAAAATTTGTTACAAATATCTTGTTTGTTCGTTTGTTTGTTTGAGATGAGAATTAAATCATTAACAACAACAAAAAAACCCACATTCCTCCTGCCAGCAACCCAGCCTATTAGATTTCGATCACAGATATGTTTTTTGTTTTTTTTTGCACACACTTGGCTGTGAGATGCAAACAGATTTGACAGCAAAGACACACAAACAGGAAGAGATGCATTATTAAAAGTGGCTCTGAGGCTCGTCAGACCACAGCTCGGTGCACTTAATACCTTAGCCATAAGTCAGGGCGTCTAAGGCGGCATGCGATGCAACATTTCTCCTTTAATTTTCCACGGAGAGCGTCACCGAAATGACAAACGAAATGTAACCTGAGGCGGCCTCTTGGTTCCCACGCTACAGATAATTACAGGTCGCGGGGGTTAGATCAGACCACCTGACCCGTCCAGCCCAGCGAGCCCTTCGCTCCTCCTTCGCGTCTCTAGAACCTCCCAATCATAACATGTTTATGTTGGCTGCAAATCCATCCAGATCCAGCGCCTCGCAGGCCTGTTCGCCGGCTCTCAGAAGAAGCTTAAGTGGTACTGTACCGCTGCCAGTGGGGTGGGTTTTGCCCAAGGATTGGTGTTTAAAGCGCATTTAAGAGAACACAGAAAACATTTTGACCTCAACATAAAGCCAGTGAAACCCATGTTCAAGCCCCAAGAAGCACATGAAATTCGCTCATAATCCCGTAGCCTATCGAAGGCACTCTGCAGCTATGACTTTTTTTGACTTCTGATCACATTCTTGTATTGTTGGCAATGGAAAGAGGCAATTTGCTCAATTCTCTGTGTGCCTTTCTAAGAGTCTAACAGGCGGGAAATATCCTGCTCTTGAGCCCTAAAATTGTGGGCATGAAATTGTTCTGATTGACTGTACTGTATCAGCTTTTGCTTCTTCCTGTTGAGGATTATTGTGAGCATAAAATGAAACCACTTTATTCCTGACATTCAGAGTGGGCCGTGTTGGAAGCACAACACCGTTCGACGAGCGCAGGAGCCGTTCTTATTCTAGCGAGCGTCGAGGCATTGCAGTGGAGCTGGAAGGACTTTTTTCCCCTCTCTCTCTCTCTCGCTGCCGCCGTTCCTGCTTCTTAGCAGAAGTGAATCAACAGAGCAGGTCCTCATCCACCCAGACACTGGGGTGGTGGGAGGAGGGATCCAGGTTGCTATGGTAAGGGTCATCCTGACTTCACCGTGATGGATCGCACAGATTGTGTTGCTGAGGAGGAGTTAACCGGGCGCCATGGCAACAGGCCACAGACACCGCACTGGGTGGGTGCATGGAGTTCTTTGATTGATCTGACTCAGCCACTGTGAAAAATATAGGTTCAGTGCTGTTGGCTCAATATCGAACTTGTAAATTGCCGTCTTCTTGCCGAGGCCGAGTCCTGCGCGCTCCTCGTATTTTCCCCTGTAGTAAAGATGAGCATTAACGCGGCTTGTCTTGCTGAGATGAACCTGAGACCGAACGTCCGCGTACCATTATAGGTGTTACAGTGCACAAGTACAAAGTGACACCTCTGGTATTAATACATTTAAAGCACATATATGCTGTGAACTTGCAGCCAATACTTCCCCTGCCTGTGAAACACTCGTGTGCCATGACGGCCTGTAGTGAATGCAGTATGAGGGCAGCCTGCCGTGGACAAAGAGCGAGAGGGGGGGGGAGAGAGAGAGAGAGTTCCTCTGAAGCCCAACCCCATCTTTTATTTATGACCCACAGGAAGTCCTTCAGCATGTCCTCTAGATGATACCCGGAAAGTAAGCACAACACGCAGCCATCAGAACACGAGTGCGCCTGACCAGTCAGTGGCGGTGAAATGGGGCGTGGTCAGCGGAGAGTTGCTGTCAGGTTGACGTCTTCCACGGGGGGCCCGCGTTTGACGCTTGTGTTTTTATCCCCCCTTTCCCCCAACTCCCGCCCCCCCATCACAGCTTCCCCCAAGTTCTCCAAGACTCCCACAGACCAGATCGGCGTGTCGGGGGGCGTGGCGTCCTTCGTGTGCCAGGCCACTGGCAATCCCAAGCCCGTCGTCTACTGGAACAAGAAGGGCAAGAAGGTCAACTCCCAGCGCATCGAGGTGGTTGTCACAGTGCACAACGGTCGACTTGATGAATGCACATGCAGGAAAAAAACGTAGCAAATGAAATACACATGAGCTAACTGACAAGATTAATAGCACATACATGTCTATATGCTAAATATGATTTCAGATGCTTCTTTAATATGAAAGAGCAAAGCTAAGAAAAGCCTCTCCTTGACTTTAACTCCGTCGCTAAAACACAGATGCTGGAAGATTATCTCTCATTTACCGCTTAATTCTAGTCGGGACGTTAATGGGTTTAAAGTGTTCCAAATGTTCTGACACGACGTGCAGCTAGTGCAGATTTCAATCATTCCGTAGGCCACAAAGTAAAAGTCAGTCAAAATTCAAAATGCGTGTTAGGCTGCATGCTCGCTGTGGAGATGTGTGCTGTCCAACGGTTCATTTCTGCAGCTCAGATGCAGTAATGTCATGTGTAGAGTTACTGCATTTCAGCCGGAGGACCCCGCGCTCGGTGAGTGTCTGCTCCACCTTGATTCCCTGTGTCGTCGGCGACATGCAGCCGTTTTTATTCCCCGACCCGACGGTGACGCGTCGCGTCCTCCGCGGTGGCTGACGCCCGTCTCCCTGTGCTCTTGTGGCCGTCTAGACGGTAGAGTTTGACGAGGGGGCAGGCGCCGTGCTGAGGATTCAACCGCTCCGAGCCCCGCGAGACGAGAACGTCTACGAGTGCGTGGCCCGCAACAGCGAGGGGGAGGTGTCTGTCACGGCGAAGCTGGCCATTATCAGAGGTGAGACACACGCGCACGCACGCACGCACGCACGCACGCACGCACGCACACACACACACACACACACACACACACACACACACACACACACACACACACACACACACACACACACACACACCTGTCCTCAGACGCGGTCGCTAGTATGTGGATGCATTGATGTGACAATGGAGCCGCGCCGCACCCCGTCTCCACAGCCGGCTGCAGTGAGCCGTTCTTTTTATAGCCCTTGCGAGCGCGGCCGCGTGTGATCTGGCGGCAGAGAGCGCCAGCGCCGGCCGCTGCTTATTTCAGCATCCCGCAGCGCCGCGCTCTCCGCGACGCCTGGTCGAAGGGAGGGTGTTAATCTAATGCCGCCCGTCCCCTCCGAGGGGAAACTTCAGCGTGCGAGGAGCTCAAGTTGCTGCATGTGGATGAGCGCCCGGGATGTGAGCGCTGGCCGCTCGCCCAGCGCAGCAGGAAAGGGCGGAGGAACGGAGGGACGGCTGCTCGGCCTGATACTACATAAAGGAACATCGGGGGATTAGGTCACGATTTGGCAGACAACCTACTTCTGACAGGGGAAATTGAGGAAGGGAAGGGAAAGGGGGGAGGAGGGGAGGGGTCGAGGTGAGGTACTGCAAGAGGCGTTGTGGTGCTGAGTGGGGGGGAGGGGCTAAGCGGGGAGATACAACAGAAGGGCATGAAGGGAGAGGATGTGTGTGTGTGTGTGTGGGGGGGGTGGAAGAGATGGCCAAGGATTGTGGAGCTGGCAGAGGCGTGCGAAGCAGGAGGCTGGAGCCCAGGGAGGAGACTCCTGTCCATCTGTTACGGCCCATCCTCTCCGCACACAGCCTCCATCTGAACCGTGACACAGACAGGGCGAGCTTCTCTAAGCAATAATAATTACCACTGTTGCATTTCTCCAGACTTCTTCCAGAATGATAAAGCTGTTGCAGCCGCCGGATCAGCTGTGGCCGCCACCCGCTGACCGCGCTGTTAACCCGCTGATCGCGGCTCAGCGTCGGACTCTCGTGCTTGCGCCGCTCGTTGCCGAGGAGCTCGCTGGGAGCGACCTTGGACGTTTCCCTTCGCATCGCGCGGAGCAGGTCGGCGCCCTCGATCCGCGCATTTGGGTCCACGTCCACGGGCGCGACCCCCGCGGCACATACAGTACTTTACACGCGTACCCCCCCCCCCCCCCCCCCCCCCCCCCCCCCCCCCTCCCCCCTTCCTCACCCGCAATCTCCTGAAGGCGCGGGGGGACGTCGAGCTCCATGGATCATCCGCGGATGTTGTCGGGAGCACAAAAGTGCTCGGAGATTGTGTTTGGGTCGCTCTCCTTTCAGAGCACGCTTTAGTGGGAGAAAGGTCCACCTGCAGGACCGCGCCGCTATAAAGGAGACTTTCCATTACTGGCCAAACCCGCTCGCTGAAAAGTCTTTTCATCCGCTGATGCTGTTTCATCGCCTCATTTTGTGTAATGGCCGTCCAGCGCTAATGGCAGTGCTGGAGCTGTGAGGGGCTCGTGGTTGGCCACAGGATATGGGCTACGCGTCTATAGGCTGCCTAATGGATGGAGATGTGGTAGGTTATGGTCAGGGAGGTCTGCCGTCGCTCTGCCTTCAATATAAACATCACAAATCGCCTTTCCCGTCTCCTCGCCGTATGTTCCTGCCTCTGACTCCAGCAGCCTCCCCTCTGGCCCACAGCAGTGTCCACGTCTAATTTCCTCCCTCTTGTTTTATTCATCCTTTCATTTTCACGGCCATCCATTCTGCCCTGACCCTCGCTGTCTATCGGCACCTCCCTCGCTCCCCTCCCGCCTCCTGCGTTTTACACGCTCCGCGCGGCTCCGCCCCGCCCCGTCCCCGCTTCCGCCCGAGCTGCTCTTTTCCGTGGACACTGCAGTCGGGCCGGTTCCGCCTCCAGGAGACCGCGAATATCTGCAGTTCTGCATGTTTGAAAACCTCTGGTGGGCGAGAGATTCTCATCGCCGCAGCGGCGCGTTCGCACGAGCACGGCCCTCGCATTTATGAGTGTGGCTTCGTGCATGTCCGCGCTCGTGTGTGTGTGTGTGTGTGTGTGTGTGTGTGTGTGTGTGTGTGTGTGTGTGTGTGTGTGTGTGTGTGTGTGTGTGTAGAGTTCTGGTTTGTGCAGAGTAATCCTGATTATACTCACCTCCCAGTGTCCCATTTTAGGGAAAAAGGAGATGAGGAAAGGCGGGGGGGGGAGGAAGAGGGTAAGAGAGGGAGAAGGGGGGAGGGAGAGAGATGTTCCGCCGCCACGGCAGACACCCTTCATATGAACAACAGAGTCAGATCAGTGATTCCCCCCAGGCGTCTGCCGCATTGGCAGGCCGGCAGCTAAAGCAGCGTTCCGGGCTGGAAACAACCGAGCATCAGCTCAGCCGGCAAGAGGATTACGCTCCTCCAGCGGAGAAGCGCCTCTTTCATCACACAGACCTGTCATCTCCAGCCTTTTGACTCCCTCTGCACTCCAGGCATGGTCGTATCAGGTGCGGCCTGACGCCGACTGCGTTCGGCCATAAGTCGTATGCGCAGACAGGTTTCAGATCCGTGCGAAGTCACGCTGGTCAAATATTAAACTGAACCAATTAGGCTGAAGCGTGTCACATGTGAGGCTCATTCCACTTAATCCCTCTCTGTCGGGTGCTCGCCATCATTTGTTACATCGTTTACTTTGCTTTATGGTAGAAAAAAAGAAATGGGGGAAGAAAATGTTAAGTTGTTACTGTTGTTGCTATAACATCTGCCATTATCGCCTCCTTATGACGCTGGTGTTTGCGTTTGAGGCGATGAAGCAATTCATCTTTCAGTCCTTTGTTGGTACCATAACTCCGGCACGACTGCGAATCACAGATGTTTAATTCGCATCTGATTTGACGCCGAACAATTCCCAGACGACGGGGGCATCCTTCATATTTAACTCGAGAGCGTCGTTCCCGTGTCAAACACGCCGTCGCGCCAGGAATGCGGATCATGGAGAGGAGTTGTGATAGAGAGCGGAGATGAGTAGCAGAGGCTGTGATTGTTCTGGAGGCCCAGGATGGCAGAGACCCGTGGGTTTTTGGTGGAACTGATCTACAATGCTAAGTCTGATTCCTCATTATATTGTGTTCTATTATCATAGGTCCATTAGCATTTAAAGTGCTCCCCTCCAGCCCTCCTGTAGTCTATAGGAGTCATGGCATAACAGCCTCTGAAGACTCCTGAGTGCCGGCAGATTAAACCTGAATTAGGTTTTCTGAGACCAGCGTTTCTTCAGTCTTTTTTTTTCCCCACACAGCCATTCCCCACTGAAATGAACTGAATAGGCAACCTGTTCTTAACCAGGACAAACGATGGCCGTGTGTGTGTGTGTGTGTGTGTGTGTGTGTGTGTGTGTGTGTGTGTGTGTGTGTGTGTGTGTGTGTGTGTGTGTGTGTGTGTGTGCGGGAGGGAGTGTATGTAAGTGTATCTGTGTTTGCGTAGCTGCGCATGAGAAGCAAATACAGAGAGACGGGGAGAGAAAACCTGGATTCATGTTTGTTTGTTTGCATCATATGCATTATGTGTTTGACTCGTGTGTGTGTGTGTGTGTGTGTGTGTGTGTGTGTGTGTGTGTGTGTGTGTGTGTGTGTGTGTGTGTGTGTGTGTGTGTGTGTGTGTGTGTGTGCGTGTGTGTGTGTGTGTTGACACATTAGTTGCATATTTGCCCAGAACCGGTTGGCTCCACCAACTGGTTTTGGGCACACGGCCTGATTGCCCTTCTGCAAACAAAACCGGGCCAAAATGGACGCTCTCAACCTCTTGATACACACAAATTCACACAAGCGCAAAGCTGCAGGGAACAATGAAGCCCGGTCTTTGCCAATGTTCCCCCAAACGCTGTTGACACACACTGTTTATGAACACAGCGCGCATTTTTCCATAGGCTGTCTTATCAATTTAACCAGGAGATGAAAAATAAGCGGCGCATTTGTGCAGCAGTGTTTGTGTTTGATAAATGATTCATTTGGTGAAAAGAGTGATCAAGGCCATGCCCGCAGTATCTATTTCAAGCAGCCGCTGACTCATCCAGGAGCCAGGAGCCTCCCTGCTCTCCTCTCATCTGAACTGTGTCCAGCATCACTAAATGTCTGTCTGTCTGTCTGTCTGTCTGTCTGTCTGTCTGTCTGTCTGTCTGTCTGTCTGTCTGTCTGTCTGTCTACTATATCCATCCATCCATCCATCCATCCATCCATCCATCCATCCATCCATCCATCCATCCATCCCCATTTATCTGTCTGTCTGCCCATTTATAGTATCCATCCATCATCTATGTCCGTCTGTCTGTCTGTCTGTCCTCATCTAATCATTCCATCTAGCGTCCACCTGCACGCTGTATTTGCAGCATTGATAAGGACTTGACTGGAATATAGAGCCGGCCCCCACTGCTCACTGCAGTAGCGTGCTCTAATTAACAGCCAGGGAGTTCATGTAGTCGTAGCCGGCAGGGTGATAAAAAGACCATCTGAACTCTCTCAGGAGAGGGGAGGAGTAGGGGGAGGGCAGAGGGGAGCAGATGTAGGCCTAGCATATTCCTCACCCTCAGGGGAGCTCACCGCTTGACCTGCCCATCGATCCCCACTCGTCTTTCTTTCTCTTTCCCTCTATCTCATCAATGGCCGTACTACTGGCCTCTATTCGGCTGTATCATTAACATTGATCAGTCGATTTATGGAGGGCGGAGGTGCCGGGGGTCAAGGTGGCCCCCTCCCCCTAATTGCTTACCCACTTTTTTGACATCATAATAATGTGACTGGGCCCGATCGCCGCCAAATCCGCAGCTGTGGCATTCAGACACAACATCGTCCTCCTTCCGCCCTGGTGGCATTTCCTCCTCTCAGCCACGCCATCAGCATCTCTATCTGACAGCGTCTCTCTCCAGAGCCGATGACTGTGAAAAGACAGCGACGGAGAGAGATAGATCCCATCTCCACTCAGCCTCTCAACCTCATCGCCGAGCGCGTGGAAGCAGATGGCACACGTCTGTCGTGTGGCTAGGTAGCGGCGAGCCCGGGGGAGGGAGGGAGGGGGGAGGGGAACGCGCAGACAGTTGTCGAGGCCACGCTTTGCGTCCTGGACCGTGTTCGGCTCCAGATTTGATCAACCCTGTGAACTTCGAGCATGTCTGGTTGCGTCCGACAATGAAGAGGCTCCTGCGGGTTTGATTTATTAGCCCGGCGAACCGCTATCATGGTAATTGCTTTGCTACTGTAGGAAAGTGGAAGGTATAATTATAGTTGCAGGTTTGGGGGAGGTGTCTGCGTGTATGTGTGTGAGAGAGAGAGAGAGAGAGAGAGAGAGAGAGAGCGAGTGAGTGGTTAAAAGGGTAAGGAGAGGAGGATGCAGGAGGGTTGATGGATGCTTGATTACGTGTCTGGCCATCTGGACTGTTGTCACCAAGATGCTTAATCCCATTCACCACAGAAAGTGTAAGTGAACGCGTCCGCGTGTGTGTGAAGTAGAAAGCAACTGCTTTTCAGCATGTACACGCCTTCATTTTCCCGGAGACGTGTCGCCGTGTGCATTATTTCACACGGATCGCACAGAATCTGTGAAGATGCTAATAGGAGCGTAGATGTATATAGTGTATGCACACACACACACACACACACAGAGGCATCACCAGCTGCCCCCTCAGCGTAATCAGACATATCCAGACGCATGCAGACACATCCCAGATCGGCCTCTCTAATCGTTGGTGCACTTTAACAATTACTGCTAACAAGTCCTTATTACCCCCAGTGCCCTGCCCCTCCTCTTGATCCCAGCTTCTAATTGCTGCTGCTGTTTCTGAGCGTCTCTCTGCATAGTTATTAGACAGAAATCATTACCGGTACATAACACAAGAGGGGGAAAAAAAAAAAAAAAACCTCACCGCTCAATGTCACCGCCACCAAACACCTGCGTTCCGAGACTTGAAACGCGCTGCAAGTCGGACGGTGTTTGTACATGTGTCGGCTCTTAGCTTAGCTCCCGCTGGCTGGGCGGCGTGTTTATACCGCTGTCGCCCCACACACGCGTGGCCGCCTAGCGGATCGCCTAGCGACGGGCGGGTGGAGGAAAGGAGCATGCAGCTTTGATGAGGAGGGGATACAGTGGCTCCGCCAGTAGCTCCACTTTCAGTGCCCTGCAGATGTTAAAGCGTGTGTGTGTGTGTGTGTGTGTTTGTGTGTGTGTGTGTGTGTGTGTGTGTGTGTGTGTGTGCGCGTGCGTGTGCGTGTGCGGGAGGAAGTCTTATGTTTCACCACACAAATGTGGAGTCAGGGCAATGCAGGGAAGGCTCTGGTGCTGGAGATAAGCCAGCTAGACACTATAAATAAGCTATAGATAAGTGGTTTGTGTCAACTGTCCCAAAAAGTAAGGGATTCATTAATGTCCTGAGGGATTTGGTCCCTGTGAACCATTCTTAAATTAGCCCACTGACCCCCCACTCACTTTCTCATTACCTCCTTGTAGCAGTGCTAATGTGGCGGCTCGTTCACCAGCTTCAGGAAACCGATAATCACACACAAATACGATGAAAATGATATATTTTCAGAGTAATTAAATGACTCCATGATCGATGAATTTGGCCACAGACAGTTGCAAAATGACCGGGGTTCGTGTCAGATGTTTTTTTTGTTTGTTTTTTTAATGACTTTAACAGCTGCAGGTTCTAATTCTTTATGTCAGATGAAGAAGTGATTAAACTGAAGAATGTAAAAAGAAATATTTAAAGTATATATATCACTTTTTTAATTTTGCCAATTTTGTGACATAATTCATCGTTACAATATTAATGGCAGCAGTTTGGAGCTGAAGCAAAGGTCACTTTCTGTTTGACCTTATTTTCCTAATACTCCTCGTTCATGTCTTACAGAGGACCTGTTGCCATTCGGCTTCCCCAGCATAGACATGGGTCCCCAGCTGAAGGTGGTGGAGCGGACCAGGACGGCCACCATGCTGTGCGCTGCCAGCGGCATCCCAGACCCGGAGATCTCCTGGTTCAAAGATTTCCTCCCCGTGGACCACAGCACCAGCAACGGACGCATCAAACAGCTCCGATCGGGTGAGACGCAGCAGAACTTCCAGTGGGCTTGAGTTCATTTGCGAATAAGTAAGCAAACAGCATCCCTAAAGCTCAGCATCACTGTCAGGTAAAATCCCTGTTGTTCTATATTTGGCGATTATATTTTTAATTATGATGGAGGGATTACGTGCTGCTCTCTGCGTTTATCTACATCCTTTGGCCACAGAAAACCCTTTTAAAGCCAAATTTATTAAAGGATAATTGTGCTTGTCCACGAGCCAGGGAGGAAATGCAGTTTTTATTAACGTTTGGGAGGAAAAGATATGAAAAGATGACAAAAACACGACAAATCTCCTGCTGCCGCGATTCATGGATGTCAGAGAACGTGGCGGCGTGCCATTCTGAAAAAACCCAAGACTCACATATGTTTATTAGAAGTGAAAGAAGTTCACTCACAATTAAAAAGCCATTTCCTATAATACATCATTTTATAGTAATAAAATACTAAGTTGACCCCAGAATAATATTCTATTTTCCCACATCTCCAAATCAATAAATTCAGAGATAGGAGTCCACATTAAGCGATTAACTGATGCTCCTCTTATCTTCTGAACCGCCCCGACTGAAATTGCGTGAAATGAGCTCAGTGTCCTTAAAAGTTCGGCGCGGAAAGGGAGAAAATAGGGAGGAGACAGATTGAGGGATGAATCCAGAGGAATCACGTCTTGTGCTTAAGACAGTTTGTTCAGCTTTGTTTATGCTCCTCCGTATAGATGATACAGTGTCTCCCGGAGCAGGCACACGCGTATTTTCTCAGCCGTTGGCGCTCAGCCGTCCTTGGGGGGGGGGGGAGTAAAAGTGATGGTGAGGCGAAACCATTTTGTTGTTGCTTCATCCATATTCTCTGTGCTCCAGCGTGCTGCCAGCTTTGATATCGCCCCGCTGTCAGCCAAAAGCCTCCACCGTTGCCCTCTGTCATCATCGCGGCCGCGTCTCCATTCGCTGGAGTCGCTATTATGCTGTTAAGGAAATTCGTGATTTGCGCACTTTAAAACGCGAACGGTTCATTTGATCCGCCTCCTTAATTCGCAGTTGCCGCCACAGCTGTGTGGCTGCAGTCGTCGCACCTGAACTCTGTACGCTACCGGAGTGAAATCTGGAGCGAGCAGGTTTTTATCAGCTGTTATGCAGTAGATACTGAGCTAATTCCTGTTAATGTCATTTGAATTCCATGATTTTACTGTGTATGTGCATTTAAAGAGCATTTAAAGGTGACAGATCTAAAAAAAAAACTGTGTTCCTGCACATTTCTGTGGGCAAACTCCCACAAATACCAAATAAAAGCCAAGTCCATTAGGTGAGTTTGATACTGGCGATAACACGATTGTTATGCTTCATGTGAGTCATAAAGTTTTATTAAGGCCTAAAATAATCAGGCCGTGTTGAGCCGTTCATGTATAAATTCAAGGAGAACAATTTAAAACCTTTACCCTGAGCATGTTTTGTCGTTTACATTACTCAAATTTGATCCATTCTTTTGTTTGTAATAATTGAATGGTAACGACTATTACCACGTTATGTACCATATGCGGGTCAATGAGAGGCCAGCGGTTTGCACTCACTGTGCGTCCTAAATACAACATGATGTCTGGAGTCAGGGATCGACCTTTAACCCCAGCGACCGGTGGACGAGTGCTCCGCCTCCATGGGGCGAGTGGAGAGTAACTGAAGCAGCCTCTTAAAAATGCAGTGGACTAATATACCAATATTTCAGTGATGATGCAGTAACTATACACTCACTGCAGATATTAAGCTACACACACTGAAACAAAGGTTCTTCCTTCTATGCTCTCCTGGTAAAAGTAAATATGAAACCCAACTTTCGAGCTATGCTCGGGAGCGTTCGCGTAGGAAAGGAGTAGCCGCGGGCTGTTTTCTATGCAGACTCTTCAGCCAAGTCTAGTGGAATTTCAGTTTTAAATGTGAGACCATGAATACTCGCTCCTGGAATAAATGTATGGAAAGGAGTAATTGTCTTTATGGAAAGTGTTCTGCAATGCAGGTGTGGGTGGAGTGGGGTGTTGGCGTTGGCGACCGCTGCTGCTGCTGCGGCTGCGAGTGGAACAATAGGCACAGAAATGTGTTTAAGCCGAGCACCTGTGGGTTCTAGAGATGGGTTTGAGTAGCTGTGGAATGTCAACATCACGTCAACATGAGTTATGGCTTAATAGAGCTAAATATGCATAATGCAGGTATTTTTTCATTGTTAATTATCAACTCACGGCCTCAGACCTGTGTTTATTATATTAATACTATACTACACACTGAAGGCACATTGTGGCGTAATTAACGTGTACATTTTAGCACCATAATCATCTGTCATCGTGTCCTCAGTGGGGCGTCTCACAGACATGACACTGATTCACTGCTACAGGATGTTTGGCCACATATCACGTCAATGAAACAGTAGCAAGACAAATGGCTCGGCGCGATCCACCGCGGGCTTTAATGGGATTTAGAATCACCCGAAGCATCACAAAGCCCCACAACAAAACGCACTGTATAATGAACCCAACGCCGCAGTGAAATGAGTTGGAGGAAATCAATTACACCTGAGCTGGGCACAGAGTAGCACCGAGATGGGTTATGGATGAAACGGTCCTTTAAGATCTGCTTGATGGGGAGGCACCTTCCACGCAGAGCCTCTGATTCGCTGGGCGCCTGCCAGCAGGAGCTGGCCGGCAGCCAGCGATCTGTTTTTGGGCCACAAACATTGTTTTCTCTTTGTGTCTTCCCTTTCTTCGTTCGGGCCTTGGAAATATTTTTATGAGCCCATGCAGGTCAGGATGAAAAACGATATTGATAATGACTGCACTCAAATCCCACAAAAGATGACACTTAGCTGTTTCGGAGTCCATAAGTATCCATCATCCTGCGGCATCTTTCCACTGCAGGCAAGCGTCCAAAGCGTGGACGTCAGCTGTTAGAGCGCACCTACATAAAACCTGCACACACACACACACACACACACACGCGCACACACACACACATCACCTGACACGTACAGAGGTGAGCTCTTCTATTCCTCATAAAAGTCCATTTCCTCCCCATCTGCTGGTTAGCGCGTACGAGCAAAACCAGGACAAGCCACCTTTCAGTCGCCCGACGTCTTTGGGGCTGAAGTCTGGAGAATGTTACCTATAAGCGCTTCGCTGACTCCAACAGATGGCGTGCAGGCCCTGAGGTTGACGGCAACGTCACGCTTGGATTAAAGCTTGCACTAACACTTTAGTTCGCTTCCATCTGAAGCCAAACTAAAATCTGAAAACGCAATAATGTCCACACAAATGATGCTTTAATTTCATTATAGAGACGTCCCACTAAATTTGCTTTAACTTTTTTATATGCATCAGGTTTGACTCTGAGTATTACCCAAGCATCATTAAAAACACACTAGCAGGATATCTATATATTTTTTCGCATTACAGTGAAATTGGGTGATTATACATATACACTATAACTATTCTATAACATAGAAAAATCCATTTATTCAGTAATTTGTGGAACCTATCTGTAACAAAAAGAAATCTGATATAAGACAGCGACTAATGACTCTCTTCATTATTGATGACTCTTCCAGGAACAGATACTCTTTTTTCCATAATAGAATTTTTGGGCAGTTTTTCCTTATCTGATTCTCGCTTTTAAGACAGAGGGTGTTTTTTTATTGGCTGTGAAGCCAATGTGTTTATTTACCATAAGTGATGCTTAATAACAATTCACTTGATTAGATTCACCATATTACTCATGCGATACCAAAACAATAAATGATTTGTGCTTCAGCGAAGCAGCAGCACCAACTGTGACGTCGATAATAAACATATAATAGAATTATCACCTGTCTGAAAGCTTCAACTATAGAACGGAATTATAACCTGGAATCAATGGCAGACATGCAGGTGTACCTAATAAAGTGGCTCTTTAAAGGCCACACATTTGAAGCTCGTGTTTTTCAACCTCCAGGACTGTGTTTGCGTGTAGTGATAGCAGCCGCCTGTCTGGGTTGTTGGTTCTGTCCATCCCCAGTGAGACTCGAATGTCTCCCCTCCTGGGAACCCGGTCCAGGTCTGACCTATAGGTTCTGACAGAGCTATCAGGTGAGCAGTGGCCGCCGTCATCTGCTCGGCAAAGTCTCAGCTCATCAGACGCGATGCGGCCTGCGTTGTTTTTGCGCGCGCGGTGACACCTCTGTGTGTGTGCACACGCATACATGCTGGGCGCTTGTCTTCCCTTATGTATGCTAATGACCTGTGCTGCATAGACGAACATTTCAGTAGTCAATTTCAAATTTGCGTTGATGCTTAACCGTATGAGCCGCTTCCAGCTGTCAGATGAGCTCTCACTCGGAGCGCTCCACCTGTCCAGCTCCATCTCTCCTCCGCTCCGTCTTCTCCATGGGCAGCTCCTCTTTCAGGCTGCGCTCGTAGAGCAGATAATTTATTCTCTGCTTATCCCCCAACTCTGCCCCGCGCGGCGGGAGAAACGCGAGACGGGAGAGGAGAGCGAACGAGGAGGGTAGGAGCCTGTTTTCTCTTGGTGAAATGGATGACGGCTTCAGCTGGCAGAGCCTCGGCGCCATCAACACACTCGCACACATTTGTGCCCTTTGCTGACTTATTCTCCGCAAAGCATCCAACACATGGTCCTCAAGCTTTCACGATGACTGATCAGTCGCAAAAACACGAGTATGCGATGACTGCTTTCTAGTTGGTATTTAAAGCGGTGAAGTGGTGGTTTCATGTGAAATCAAACTCTATGTGTTGTAGTGATAGAGTACAACAAATACAAATACAGTGTACTTTGCTTTAAATCATCCCTTATCATTATAGTGTTTAGTTACAGTTCAACTAGTCACCTACAAAATGCTGATTGCAGTTTAATGCACCATTTATAAGAAGTCAGGCATGTAATTTAACGTAATAAAGTATAAATATGAAGACACGGGCGTTTTTGTTGTATTATTCAATAATTTACCCATTTGCCCATTTACTTTGAAAACCTTACCACGCTATTTTAAGTGCCTCACTGTTTTATTGTTCTCCTCCTTGCATGTCAATGTGTCGCTGAATTCCCCCTCTGGGGTTCATTAAAGTCTTATCTAATCTTAAAATATGAATATTAATTTAATTTTTTAAAGGGAATTCTGCATAGTTACATAAAATACACTTTGCCATGAATATATCAGTTTTGGAACTGTGTGTGTGTCCATGACGTTGTGCCTCCTCCTCAGGCTCCATGTTAAAATCAGTTTTAGATGACAGACTGAATGTGACAGAGCATCCTAAAAAAAAAACAAGAAACACGGCTGGTAACTCAAAAGGCCATTAGCAAAAAGAAAGAGAGCGCCGAAAAAAATAATAGCAGCCTGTGAACCAACCGGAGCAAAACACGAGCTGACGAGCGCCGCGTGTAATTATAGCACGTTCGGGGAGACACTGTTTATCGCCGTGGAATCGGGGCAGAAGTGTGACAATTGAGGAATGAAAGAAACAAGTTGAGACGTTAAAGAGCGTCGTGGGCTCGATGCTGCGGGGTGAAGCTGTGGAGCAGCCGCCACGTTGCTGTCAAGGTAGAAACGGGAGGAATCACCGCAGCAGCGCCACAACAAACGCCCTTTAAAGTGTCGCGCGTGTCGAAGAGTCACTGCGCGACTTGCTTTCGACTCGCAAACTTTTTGGAATCCCTGCATTGCGCGCGCGTCGCCTTGTTTTCCTCTCGGTCGGTGAGTCGGTCGAGAGGATGAAACGAGCGGCGCGCGAGAACACGGGCCGTTTCCGAGAGCTCCTTGCAGGAATAACAACAAACGCTGCCTCCGCTGGATGCTGCAGCTACAGAGAGCGCGAGACCTGAGGGTCGGGATTCAACAGACGAGCGGATGGATGGAGAGGAAAAGATGCCGCACACTGAGCGCGTGTCTGTCCTCGTGTCTCCCGCAGGAGCGCTGCAGATCGAGAACAGCGAGGAGACCGACCAAGGGAAGTATGAGTGCGTGGCCACCAACTCTCAGGGCGTGCGCTACTCGTCCCCCGCAAACCTCTACGTTCGAGGTAGGACCTGAGCAAAGAACACGCACGCACCAGGACACGTGCAAAGACACACACGCACAGACACACACACACACACACACACACACACGCACACACACTCACAGAGGATTCGTTACTATTAAGGTGCTGTGGGTATTAATGTAGTTATTTCTGTTGCTCTTAAACAAATACTAACCCATCCATCGTCTACAGTATATGTTGACCCTGTCGTTTTTTGGTATTTCTCACAACCACCTTTAACAAGTTCACCTTAAACCCCGGTGTGACTCTAATTGAACGTGAAGTTGCGAACACACCTGGGTTTAACTGCATGGAAACGTCACCGATCTGTCTACTAAAACGGTTTCTGTGCTGGAGGCAGATTATGAGAAAGATTTCCCAATTGGAATCAAATTGGAACAGAACGAATCGGAATATGATCAAGTCTCGACTGTTGACATTAGCGGCGCCTGTGGACGGCGCCGGCACCTCACTAGCTCAGACCACCACCAATGTTCAGATTTACAAGTTGTAGTTTGTGTGTGAAGTGGGAGCGTGTGTGTGTGTGTGCGCGTGTGTGTGTGTGTGTGTGTGTGTGGTGCGGGTGGCTTTGCGCTGGCCGTTTTTATTCTCTCTGTGTTTCCCCGTTCTCTCTCTCCCCCCTCACGTCATTGTGTTCCGCATCAACCCCCTTCCATCCCTCAGAGCTTCGAGAAGGTTGGTGTGCTCTTTCTTTTCTTTTGTTACTCCTTTGTTTCAGAAAGCTTCACTTATTGAAGAGAGACTTAGAAAGAGAGAAAGCATAAAGGCATTTTAAGGACAACAGAGTAGAGGTGAAGCGGTCCCGTCTCCCCAAAAACGAAGACGGCTGATTTCTCTAAAGCCGCTACGATGATGAAGTGGTCTGCCTACGCAGCAGAGTGCACTGACTGCATTGTGAGGCCTTGTGTGCAGAACCCTTGGTATTGCCTTCACTCCCCGATCAATGTTCCTCTGCATGGTATGATCTTGTTGTCATGGAGACCCAAGAATTGGAAGATTAAAAAAGAGGCGATGTTTGCATGAAAGGAGTGAGAGAGAGAAAGAGAACGGAGCACCGCTTGCATGTGTGCTGACTGACGGACTGTCGCAGGAGCATGGCACCGTGTGCGATGACGCCTATTGATATGCTCGGATCCTGATCTTATTGAACTCGCTGTCTTGTCACGTCTTGCTACTGTCTCTGTGTTTTTTTTTCCCCCTTTGTACCATCATGTGTGTAACGTTATGTCCCCGCTCCCATGTCACCCTCCTCAGCTCTGCCCTCGCTGCACTGAGTCACGCTTGTACTGTGCATCGTTCAGTTCTGATGCTAGATGTGCTGTAGGTTTGCAGGAGAAGCTTCATTTATTGGGCCAAAGTCATGTCATGAACTCAATATGTATTTCCAGACCAGAATATGTCATATCATCAACTCATTTTAACTATTAGGCCTGTGTTCTGTGTACTAGAAAACATCAAAAAACCCACTGGAAGTAATCGCTGCACTACTTCCTGTTAGCACATGTAGCTAGATCATTACAGTGCAGATGCAGACAAAGAAACGCCCTGCACCTTCACCTTAAATGTCATTTAGTTCTTACACATGACTCCGACTTAACTGATTACAAACGGAATCTTACCCACCCCAGACTTCTACATCTGTTTGATAGTTTAAAGTCAAGCTGTGCTGCTTTGGGAAATCCTTGCTTGAACAAATGTAAAGTTTCAATATTATGCAGATGACGCCCTCCTCTCTCAGACTATGACCTGTAGCTAACTGATGCTAGTCTCCTTATGCTTCCGTGTATTTTTAAATCCCGCCGCCGCCGCCCAGTACATCTCTTTACAGGCACAATAGTGTGTCGCTTCCTGCGACGCCGGCCGCTCGGCTGCTCCTCGCCGCAGCTATCTCTGCCCAATACGCCGATACGCCTCCGTTGACTGACATTTGAAATTAATCATATCCGTTCACACTTTTAGATATTGAGAGGATATTAGCGATTCCCTCTTATTACAGTGGTTAATGAAAGCCGCGTCCTTGGGACGCCCTGCGTCGGGCTGCGTAAATGTCAGCTCGGCAACGGTCCTGAACGGATATATATCAGCGCTGGGATACGGCGGTAATCCTCATGGCTGTGCCAAGGCCTCCAGACTCCCTGCAGAGGACGGGACTAATGATAGCGCCACTAATAAAGATTGAAGCTCCTGGCTCCTGCAAACTGTATAGAAAATGGAGGCGAATCCAGCAGCCTGGCTCGATTAACTTTAAGCCAGCGGCTCTGCGAGCGCGTGAAGGATTATCCCTTGTTATGAGCTCTTTATTGTAGAGCACTCGGTTGCGTCTCCACGGTGGATCCTCCGGTCTTTTGCAGGACCGCGGTCCAGACTGGTCGTCTTTAGAAATACTGCTGAGTTTGTGTTTCCGCTCATTGTGAGTCTTCACCTTCATCCTACTGCTCCAGCTTCCAACCTAATCCATGTGCTTTGGGTTCCTACCTGTTTTGTGTTTTTTTTTACTTTACTGACCCAGTTGACCAGTGGATGACTGAAACCTTTGACATGCTGCATAGCATCTGCATGTACAGTAGGTGCCTGTGTGTGTCCAGCATGCGGAGATGAGGAGACGCCTGCCTAATCATGTCTGTTTTCTAACAGATCTACTTGTCTTTGTCTCTTTGTCTCTTTCTTGTCTTTAACTTCTGTATCCAATTCTGGGTGTCTTTTCTCCCACAAAGTATTCCAGATGCTTTGCACTGTATCTGTTATCCATGAAATGATCATCACGGCAACGTGTCATGACAAAATACAAATCGTTAATAATTAATTAATAACTTCTATCCAATTGTCTCTAGATTCTTTGAGTAGGGGGATGTGGCCCATGAAGATTCCAAGTAATGATGTTGCACATTAAGGAGTGGAGGTTTTGCAGCAAATGTATCATCTTTATTTCTTTATTTTTATTTTTTTTTTAATTATATATTTTAGAATCACTGCCAGATTTTCAGTCATTGCTACAGTAGGTTTTTAAAGCATCTTATCATTTTATATTTTATTCTCTGTTGTTTTCCTTCACGTACAGTATGAGCCTACCAGTAGTAGTTTTTCAACGATGTTTCTGCTCTCTGTCTGCCCTCCCTCTCATTCTCTCCTCTCATCCAGAGGTGTTTGTCCGGTCTCTCTCTCTGTCTCTTTCTGTTTCCTGTGTTGTGACCCTGGGGTACCCCCTTCCTCTCTCTTCCTCCTTCATCCAACCTGTACTTAGTCGTTTTTTTTTTCTTTTCTCACTTTTGAAAGCAACCTCGTTTTTGAATGGGCCTGACTCTGGTATATAGCCGTGTTTTTAAATAGATCCATGTTTTTTCTTCTTCCTCGCTCCTCTTCTCTTCCCCCTTCTCCCTCCTTCCCCCCGAACCCTCTTCTAACCCTCTCTTTATCTCCACCTCCCTGTCTTTTCCCCTCCCCCTGTTTTTCTCTTCTTCCTCTGCATTCTGTCTGCACCCTGATGTGTAGGAGCGACAGACACATGTACATAAGTTTATTAACTTATAAACATGCACATACTACCTCACATATCTCTCTTTTTTGCTCGCACTCGTTCTTTCCCGTTCTGCCTCTTTCATGCTGTCTTGGTGTCTTTTACTTAATGTGTCCAATGATCACTCTGTAACTGCCACAACACCTTATTAGAACCCTCGATCCACTCCTGTCCACATTTCCAATTCATTTGACTACACACTGTATCAGTTATGAATCCTATGTATTGTACAGTATCTTGTTGTACAATGTGGCTGTCCTTTGCTACATTGCTTGTCATTGTCTGGAAGAGAAGCAGAGCTGCCTCTCTCTCTCTCTCTTTCTCTTTCTTGCTCTCTCTAGCGCTGTTTCTATCCTCCGATCTGTCCCTCTCCTCTGTGTCTCCGCTCTGGTCTCGCTTCCTTCTGTCTCCCTCTCAGGCTTCAGTTCTTCGCTCTCTTCTTTGTGTTTTCTTCACCATTTTTATCTCTCTTGAGTCGCCCAGGCATGCAAGTGACCTATGAGTTCAGTCTCTCGGTGTATCTCTGGCTAATATATAGTCAAGCAGGCGCAGACAGATGCAGTATTGGATGTAACTTGCCACTTTACTTGTTCTTCTCATGGGGGACGCAAATAGCAGCCAGGGCCTATTGATCGGCCCCCATGATGCATACGCTCTCTAAAAACAGCCCATCTACTGCAGAAGCACCTGAAGGCACAGAAGTCTCAATGAAGTAAAATCTCACTGAAGTCTCTGGTAAAGTGTAGCTCACCTAAAGGGAGAAGTAGAATGATAACATATAATTAAAATCAATAGCGTAATTCAGTTTGATATCTTGCATAATTCCTTGAAAGGATCAGAAGAGAAACTGACTATAGGTGTCATGTCCTGGTTGAAGTGATACTCAAGAGTTTGTCACTATATTATTTTGAGCAGGCAGCTCAAATTGCTCTGATTGGTTGAGCTCAGCACAAGATTTGTGTCTTTCTGTTGGAATCATCAGTGCCATAAAGTTAATTGGGACTAAACTTGAAATATCCCTCTGTAATTTTCTGTAAAAACCCTGAAGTTCATTCTCCCCCTTCCTGTTACCTCTCCTCTCTCTCTCTTTCTCTTCATCTATCTCGCTCCTCACTCTCTCTCTCTATCTTTCTCTCGCTTTCTGCCTTGCTCTCTCTTTCTCTCTTACTCTACCCCCCCCCTCCTTCTTTCTACCCGCCTTTCTTCTCCTTGTTCCCTTTCCCCACTTTACACCTCGACCCCCACACCCCCCTGCCTTTTCTACCCCGACTTTCCTCCTTTCCCAGTGCGCCGTGTGCCCCCTCGTTTCTCCATCCTTCCCTCCAACCATGAGATCATGCCCGGAGGCAGCGTCAACATCACCTGCGTGGCCGTGGGCTCTCCCATGCCCTACGTCAAGTGGATGCTGGGAAATGAGGACCTGACCCCGGAGGATGAAATGCCGATTGGCCGAAATGTGCTAGAGCTCAACGGTGTCCGGGAGTCGGCCAACTACACTTGTGTGGCCATGAGTAGCCTGGGTATCATCGAGGCCACTGCACAGGTCTTAGTGAAGAGTAAGGGACACTCTGAAAACATAATTAATCATTTTGGATCTTAGAGACAGAAGGGTTTGAAAGGCCCCTTGTTTCTGTTTTGCTGAACAAAAGGTTTTGTGCAATTAGTGTGCGTCCAACACAAAGAAATGCAACATCATAAGTCTGACTCAGCATCCTTCAATCATACGTTAACATTGTCAACTCTCTGTTCAAGCTTTGCCAAAACCTCCCGGCACACCCATCGTCACCGAGACCACCGCTACCAGTGTGACCATCACCTGGGACTCCGGCAACCCAGACCCCGTGTCCTACTACATTATCCAGTACCGAGCCAAAGGGCCGGACAGCAAATACGAGACGGTGGACAGCATCACAACCACCCGCTACAGCATCGGGGGGCTGTACCCCAACACGGAGTACGAAATCAGGGTGTCGGCGTTCAACAGCATCGGCCAGGGCCCCCCCTCCACACGCGTGGAAGCTCGCACGGGAGAGCAGGCACCCGCCAGCCCCCCTAGAAATGTCCTCGCTCACATTATCTCTGAAAACACTGTGATGGTTCGCTGGGAGGAGCCGGAAGAGCCCAACGGACAGGTAGGACAAATATGTTATACACCAGCTATTTAATATAATTAAATTCCAATGGGGAGACTTACTGGAGAAAAGATGGGCTGAAGTCACATGTACCCTTCCTGACATCATGCACAAGGTTAAAACAATAAAGGCTTAATAAAATTCACCACTGGGAGCTTTACGTTGTGCAGGTTCGTGTCCTTTGCAGGGATTGTGCTTTGCCAGAGATTTCCCCGCAGCAATTCCCTCGTTAGTTCCCCTCTCTAAAGAAAGAAAAGGTAATTGGACTGTCCTCTCTAAGTTAAGAGCTCTTCCTCTTGAGGCCCATTTCCTTTGTGGAGCCTACCTAACAGTACAGTAGGTTCATAAAACTGGAGGCCGGATTGAAAGCATAAGGGGATTACAGATATTGAAGAGTAATAACAGGGGAGGTGGTAGAATTGGTGGTTGAGGGCAGTGGCATGACAGCGGGATTATATATACGCTAAACTGCTCGTAAACAAATCCCATAAGAGAAGATGTAGTGATTATAATTTGTGCACTACAACCAGAGAAGCTTGCACCAGAACTGGCTTTGCCAACTGTAAAAGGAGTTTTTTTTATGAAGGTCAAAGGGCATCACCTTGACAACAACCACAACCAATGAATCCTCAGTCACGCTTCAGTAATTTGAACCAGCGGTTTCTTCTCAACTCTGGGCTCCTCTGCAGGTTAAAGGCTACCGTGTCTACTACACCATGGACCCGTCCCGGCCTATTAACGAGTGGCAGATCCATAATGTGCAGGACAGCATGATCACCACCATACAGAACCTCGTCACCTCAGAGACCTACACCATCCAGGTCCTGGCCTTCACCTCAGTGGGCGACGGCCCCTTCTCCGACCCCATACACGTTAAAGTGCTGCCCGGAGGTCAGTGTGTGTGTGTGTGTGTGTGTGTGTGTGTGTGTGTGTAAAACCATAATCACTGATGTTAAGGCAACAGAGTAAATGTATCACGCGTACGGCTGAATAGATCATAGCTAAGTAGAGGTCTTCATTTATTCATGGCTCGGAGAGTCGGGGTTGTTTTTCAGATGGTGTGTGTGCAGCTGAGCACAAACGACACGTTAATTTGTCTGAGTGTACACAAACTGTTAAGTAGCTCACTGGACTGACTTATGTAAAGTTTGAGACGCAATCCACTGTGAAATGCCGCGCAAATAAGCTTGACCTGTCAGGAAATATGACAGGAACTACGAATAAATTCTACCTGCCGGGACAAAACTGTGGGGACTTATGAAAGGAAAACAGGGATTAGCCGGCAGAAGTGTCCCTCGTACCTCCGCGCTGCTCGCGCTGCTGTGACAGCTGCAGGTTTTTATGTGATGGGAGCTACAAAGAGGTGATTATTTAAAAATCTCTGATGGTATTAGTGGCTTAAATCTCAACATAGGTCGAGCTACAGCTACACTATTAGTTTGCCCCGAAAATTCATTTTGCAGCACATGAAGGAGTAAAATTAGATAAAAGGGGTGTCTGGGTTTATGCTTTACCCTAAAGGAGAGGGTTGTATTTTATATAATGCATAAAACAAGCTGTACCTTTCAGTCCCAGGCCAACCGGGGAAGTTCAAAGTGGGCAAGGTGACAGACACCAGCATTGAGTTGACCTGGGAACCTGCCTACACCAAGGAAGGAATTGTCAACTATGAGCTGTTGTACAAACCAGTCAAGTTCGGCACTTTGGTGAGACCCGTCATATACTATGAATCTACCAATGGGAGTTCATTTGGAAGTAGAAATGATTAAAGTCAGCATCGTGGCTTTGCTTCCAGTCCTTACCGTCCACGCTCCCGTTCTCTCTCTCTCTCTCGCAGGAGAAACTGACCTTCGGCCCGCGGAATGCGTACACAGTGGAGGGCCTGAAGGCCAACACGGAGTACTCCTTCTCGCTGGCCGCCATCTCCAACAAAGGCATCGGCGCTTTCACCAACGAACTGGTGCAGAGGACGTCGCAAGCCAGTACGTCTCAGTTTGACCACGGTCACGCGCTGCGAGCGCATGCACGCACACGCACACCACACACACACCTCAACTCGACTGTGTTTCGCTCCCACAAACAAACCTTTTTTATCGTCCACTTACAAACAGCTTGTATTGTCCTCACTCCCGACCTGGTACAACCTGGGGAACCATCTCCGCCTATCTCCATCTATCTTGTTTATCAACCCATCTGTACCACCCCCCACCCCCCACCCAACCATCCATCCATCCATCCATCCATCTACCTTCGACTGTGCCTTTCTTCCTCCGCTCAGCCTCTCGCTTTCTCACACAGCCAAAACATCACGACAGATGGAGACGGAGCACCGATTAATGTTTCCCTCGTCCTTTTCCTTATCTTGCATCGCTTCTTCCTCTCTGTCAGTGTCTAATGTCTTTGAACGGGTGAAACTGTCTGCTATTTATTGGCTAGCGGCCAGTGGCGGGGAGCATTAAAGGACGGTGGTTGGCCTGCTGTGTTGACAGGTGAGTTCTGGCCAGTTTGTGTTTTAGCCAAAGCTCTTCTTCGATTCTCTCCCTTGCCTCCTTTTTTTCTCTTTTGTCCCTGCGCAGCCAGTGATAGCCGATAAGAGACGAATAAGTTTCACTATTTACTGTGCTGTGTGAAGCCATTTTCTATCGGCCCGCGCAGAAAAATAAAGCAAACAAAGAGATAACAGAGAAAATGGTGCAAGGAAAAGAATTAATAAAGCTGTAGGGTTTAGAAAAAAAACTCGTTTCCTGCAGTTGGCGGCACTGTATCACTCCAACGGTAAGTTTTTTTTTCTGGCAAGGATTTACAATACAGGCACAAATACTCATCCTGTGCTTTCACGCTCGCGTCGTTCTTCGACTCGAGTACGGGACGTGCTAAATGCTCTTAGCCGGTTTCCCTTTCGCTCTTTACCTTCCGAAAAGAAAGCGAGAGCGGCGTGGCGCACGGGAAGGGGAAGGTGCCAGATAAGCAGACTATTTCATGCAGCAGAATTCATTTCCCAGGGAGGTAATGTGCGCCTTGTTATCGCCAAGCTTTGGTGCACATCTAGATTGTCCCCCAAGGCCAACGGAGAGATGGCTGCACGGCTCAGAGGATAGAACCTGTCAGCTGTGACTATTACACCCCCACACGTACGTAGATATGTTATACACTACATACAGTATACTGTACGGGCAGTGAATGTGCTCCAGTGTGTAAGTTCAGGACACCCCTTTCTTGGTACCACCCAACTTCTTCTAGCGCCGCTCAGGCAGAAGCTTGTGAGTCAATAGAATCATCTTCCAGCATCTTCAATGGTGTGACTACAGCCCTGTTCTCTCTTTGTTACAGTAAATATTTCAGCCCACTTCTGATTCACTTATTGTCTGCGAATCATCATTCCAGCCCGACTTTCAATATCCGTCTGAGTGCCTTTATCTCCCCGGCTCCTTAGTCTTTTTCTTCGCTCTTAAATCCTTTCAGCCCGCTGTGAGATGTGTTGGTGTCTTTTTTTTATCTTTGTGAGGCATGCAACCTCTTCCTTGTCCTTTCCCTAACAGTGGAAAGTCTCAGACCAGTCTATTATCTGGAGGACTCAAGGATTATGCCACCATTGGGGTCGGTATTGTGAAATGTATGTATTTGTCTGTGCTGCTGATCTCTTATGGATGGAACATTATTACCATTCATAAAACTGGACTCTTCTAAGTGGATATATTTAAGTTGGATGCTCTTGTCTAAGGTTTATTTAATAGGTTCAAAGATGATGCTTTTACATTATGTGGTTGCTCCCTTTTTGTCTAGGTTCATTATCTTTCAGTTCAGTTTACCTTAGTTTTCTATTGTTTCCTTTTTATCCTTATCTCTTATCCTTTTATTTGTATTTATCCTGTCCTTTGCTTTTTCAACCCTGTTATTTTTTTGGGTCTCTTCCTCAACTCTTTGCCAATTGCCCTCGTTCCACCTTGTCCAAACAGAGCCCTCGGCTGCACCGAAGGGTGTGTCCTGTGAGAGTGCCAGCTCCACCTCGCTGAGAGTTAGTTGGAGGCCGCCTCCAATGGAGGGCCAGAATGGCGAGTTGGCAGGTTATGAGCTGAGATACCAGAGAGTTTCTGGGTCAGGCGGAGGAGGTCAGGGCCAGGAGGTAAAGGGGCTTCCTATCCCTGCCCAGCAGGGGCAGACACTGTTAGAGGGGCTGGAGAAATGGAGCTGGTACAACATCACTATTGCAGCTTCCACTGCAGAGGGGATGGGACCCAACAGCCCGGCAATGCTCTGCAGAACTGATGAGGACGGTAAGAGTGACAGCCAAAGAGCAGATCCAAAGATTTGGCTGGTTGCTTGGCAACCTGATTGTTGACGCTATGCATTGGTGTGTGCTCAGTTCCCGGTGCAGCCCCGCGTCAGGTGGACATCCAGCCCCTCAACTCCTCTGCTCTCAGGGTCGCCTGGCGAGCGGTGTTGCCCCGGTTACGACAGGGCCAGATCCGTGGGTACCAGGTGCATTTTAGCCAGGCAGAGAGCGGCGAATCCCGCAACCTTCCCCGGATCAAAGACCTCCTATTGGATGAGTCTCAGGTTGCATCATAACTGAACATTCAAATGATTAAATTACTTCATCCTTAAGCCCCTCCCCTTTTTATCTGGCTCTTTGACTCACTGCATCTCTCTCTGTCTCGGCTGCCTGCGGGGTGTGTCGCGTCTGTGGGATAAGATGGAGGAGGATGACTCAACTCAATATGTGAGTGCAGACAACCCATTCTCATCTCGCTATAAATGAAGCCACTATTAATAAGTACAGCACAATGCATCAAATTGATTGCGCAGAGACAGAAATCTTCATTACATTTGACCATCAATGATTAGATTAACTTCTAACTCGTGTTATACTGTAACTTAAAGAGAACGAAAAGGTCTCTCTTCTTTTGAGAATAATTTTTTCACCCCCACAGGAACTGATTTTGGGGGGTCTGAAAGCAGACACGTTGTACTCAGTGTCCGTGGCAGCGTACACCACCAAGGGGGATGGAGCACACAGCAAAGCCAAACTGGTGCAAACCCCAGGGATTGGTAAGCATGTGCCAAATATGGATTTAGTAGCTAGACCCTACATTAAGCATCACCGGGAGCCAGCAGTAAACAAAGCTTCAAATCAATTCCAATTCTTCTAGATTTACATGATATATATTTTTACACGTACATGTCTCTTCACCCACACTCTTGGTTTGCAGTGCCCGGCCCCCCCTCACTCTGGCTGCGTCCGGGATCAGGACCGTCGGTGGTCGTGCGGTGGGCTCCTCCGCCGGAGTGCTCTGAGTCAGACTCTGAAAGCCGTGGGGGCCCAGTGGAAATCCAGAGCTACCGCCTACAGTTTGGTCTCAAGAACACATCTCTGGACACCACAGTGGATTTCACCAATCGAGAGAAAGACTTCACTGTCAGAGACCTCTCCCCAGGCGCCTCCTATGTCTTTGTCCTCTCTGCTAAGAGCAGGGCAGGCTATGGAGATGCGGTGCAGCAGGAAATAACAGTGCCCATGATCCCCCCCTCGGGATACCCCAGAATATATGACTTTGTAAATGCCACATGCTGCTCCCTCCAGTTCTCCTGGCTGCCCCCTGCCCCAGAGGAGTCCTATGATCTCATTACAGAGTACACCATAGCTTACAAAGAAGCGGCGGGACCCAAACCCTCCACTGACCCTGGCTCCTCCGCCTTAGCCCCTCCCGCCCCCCCTTGGCTGATTACTTTGCCAGCGAGTGAGTCCAGCTACACCATCCTGGGCCTCAATCACAGCATGGCCTACGAGTTGCAACTCAGAGCCCACAACAAGGCAGGGCCAGGCCCCTTCAGTCCACCTCTGGTGTGGCAAACCCTGGCCTTTGACACAGGTAGGACTGGCTTCAGGCCTGGGGAACACCCTTCACCTTCTAGGCATTGGTTCACCTTCACTTCTTGGCTCCCCCTCTCCAAAAAAAACGCTAAACTAAACCAAGTGTGGATCAGTTCTTGTAGCTCAGCCTCGTGCTCTTCAGAGAAGCTGAGAACTGCAAAGTCCAGGGGAACACGACTACTCCCCCCAGTCTCCTCCACTCACTCACTTATACCTTCATCACCTACCCTTCACCACCAGCGGAAGCAGACTGAATGTTAATGGATGTTTGCTTCAAGAGCACTGCTTATCACAAACCCTCAGGTAAAAGTCAATACCGGGCTCGGATTTACAGTATCTAATACAGAAGGTAAGTGTTGAGTCTCAGTCGAAGTGAAAACCGGCGTCTGCTGCTATATCTGCAGGTAAGCTTTTTTTATCTGATAGACCTCCACTGCCACCTTTTCCAAGCATTTGCTGACATGCTGAATTCTGAGTCTAACAGACTTTGCACTCGGAGAACGTGGCATGTCACATTCCTGCAGCCAGTCTGTCTGTTATTTGTACTTATTACTCCTGCCACTCACTCTCATCACCTGCCCATCCTCCTAACCATCATGTACTCTTCCCTTGGTAACAGATCTGACTGACGTGTCCTCCGTTTGCACAGGTTTGCACTGGGAAAGGACAGAAGGACCAGACGGGAATAAAAGGAGTAACTGCGTCTTTCCTGTTTATTTGCTTTCCAGATGTGCCGAGGAACTTCTCTGTGAACTTAGCCACTAAGACCAGCGTCCTCCTGACCTGGGAGTTTCCAGAAAGCAGCAACCCTTATCGCTTTACTGTAGGTCTATTACCCATCATGCCTAGCCAGTCAATCACTGTGGACACATGTAATTTGTTATTTTAACTATTTGTTAGTGTAATAGAGTGTTTGCATATTTATAGTAATTTTTAAATCCATGAAGCATAGAGATACCAGCACTTCTCACTACAGCAACTAATTACAATTAGTTAGTAATAGTAATAACAGCAATTAACATGCTTTCTAGTTTGTTTATTGAGCATGGAAATACCTTACAGAAGGTCATGCACCCAAATATTTCTTGGCCTGAGTCTTTAGCGGTTGCCTGGCAACTGGTCCTAGCCAAGAAAGAGGTTCTTGTTCTTGATGCGTCAAATCCTGCTTATCCTTAATATATTTTGTTGATTGGCTAGTAAATTCCTGTCATGTCCTCCAGGTGGAGTACAATAGGCAGAAAATGGAGGTGGACGCTCGCTTCAAGAAGGCGGTCATCCCCAACCTTCAGCCCGACACCAGCTACGACTTCAAGATCACTGCGCCCGAGGGAAACATGGGCGGCCTCCGCCACCGCATCACTGCCAAGACCTCGCCGCCGATCACCATTCGCCGCCCTGAGATCGACCACACCCGCGACACCGAGACCACAGTCACTATAATCCTGCCTTCACTGGAGACTCGCACTCCCATCAAGTAAGGAGAGATGGAGATGAGGTTTAGAAAAGTGTGGCTGTAATAGACAGTAGAACGTGTGACGTCTAAAGGTGAGGCAGGAAGACAAGATGTCTGAGGATGGAGTCTCTAGAGCAGCGCGCTGGATAAGAAGCATGAAAGGCATCAGTGCAGCTGGTGTTATGCTGTTTGTCTCTGCTCCCACAGGAATGTTTATGTGGTTGTGGTTCCACTGAGAAGAGCCCGCGGCGTCATCAGACACCTCAAGAGCCCAGATGAAATGGACCTAGAGGAGGTGAGAACCACAACAGTGACAGCACACACTGACATCTGTGCCTGCAAGGAGGAAGACCTACGAACACACACACACACACACACACACACACACACACACACACACACACACACACACACACACACACACACACACACACACTCACACACTAGTAACTCCTGGCGATGCTTTTTTAATATCAGTGTTTAAACATTAGTCATGGTTATTGGAACGCTGAGTTTTTCTCACCTGTGTCTTTCAGCTGCTGAAAGACATCAGTCAAAGGCAGAGGGATTCTCGGCAGCAGAAGCAGGTGGACCTGCGACGGGCTTACATCACAGCCCGTTTCACACCTGCCACCCTACCAGCCTTCTTCACCCTTGGGGACCAGCTGGACTACGGCGGCTTTGAGAACCGGGCTCTGGAGCCGGGGCAGGAGTACGTCTTCTTCATCCTGGCTGAGCTCAACTCCACCACTGGGGTACGAACGCCTCTGTCAGTGTTTATGAGCATAAGGTCGCAAGATATTGCCTTGTTCATACATACATATATATATATATATTGAGCACTTTTTTTAGTTTATGCCCATTATGTTTGTTTTCAGAAAATGTATGTGGCCAGCCCGTACACAGACCCAGTGATTGCCCCAGACTCCAACCCTCAGCCCCTGGACGCGGGCGACGGTCTGATCTGGGTGGTGGGACCCGTCCTGGCCGTGGTCTTCATCATCTGCATCGTCATCGCGATCCTGCTGTACAAAAAGTGAGTGCGCGCCGAGCTCTGAAAAAATCTGAATGACAGACAGATCAGATCACATCAGGCCCCGACGTATCGTAGATTCAGTTACCCCTTGAAGGTTACAACTGTCATCTTTTTCTACGTTAACTGAAATTCCTCAAAAAGCAACAATTCGTGAGTTTGTCTTTTGAGGCTCCCACCGGTGACTCAGTCATTCTTTCTCAAGTTGCAAGCCTGTGTTAGATGTATTGCATTTCGTGTATTACTTATTTATTTCAGCAAACATTGCTCCTCTTAATTTTATTCTTCACAATGCAAGTTCACGAGTGAAGGACTCATAAACGACTCATTCACTACTGATACTTTACTACAGTATTATCACAGTCCTTACGCAAATTCTCATATTTCAGCCTGTTCGTCAAATTTGTTCCACTTTATTCAGTCAGCCCGACCCTGCTGCATGCCAGTGACATCTGCAGCAAGCAATCAAGCTTTTGAATACTAATGCAACATATTGATCATGCTCGCTAACAATCTGTCCGTTTCCTTCCTTTTCCTCCCTCTAATTATTCCTTCGCTCGCTCCTGTTCACTGGAAGCAGCAAACCTGACAGGTAAGATTAAACCGGCGACATGCTCGTTGTTCAGTCTCAACCCGTGGCAATTACACGATAGCAGAGAGCTGGAGCAACACCGTAAAACACAGCGTCGCCGCTAAATCACTGTTTACTCAAATCAAGTTGCTGATGCTAACGACGTGTCAGTAATGACTCTGGCTTTCCCTGCCTGGTTGTTTGCTAATTGCTCATTTGACTCACTGATGTCTGAGCAGCAAGCGCAAGGACTCCGAACCAGGAACTAAGAGCCTCTTGAGCAATGCAGAGATGATGGCCCATCACCCGACGGACCCCGTGGAGATGAGACGGATCAACTTCCAGACTCCCGGTACGACGCACCCAAGCACATCGTCCGCATCTGCATAATAAAGTCTACTTCCGATTGCTCATCACTTAATGATGAAATATTCATGCGTCTAATTTTAACCATCGGCGAGATTATGCAGACAAGATTGTGAAAGAACTCCTCCGCATCCCAGCTAGCGTGTACCTGGCAGCTTCCTGTTGTGTGTGCGAGATCAAAATGGCCGGTGACCAGGTAGCACTGTCAGCGCTTAGTCACGGCTGAGTGATGGCAGCGTGGCAAAATCTGATCATCTCCGCTCGCCCACATTCCACATGCTGCGCCGCAGACAGAGCGGCGGATGGGGCAGAAATGGCAAAAATTGCAAAAATCTGTCTTATCGGTCTGAGTCGACGCGATGTGTCAGAGTTGACTGTGAGCGTTCGTGAAGGATCGGCCCGTGTTCACGCGGGCGCGGCCGAGTCAGACCCCGCTGTGAAATAGCCCGCCACCCCCCGTTGAGAAACATCTAACAACACAGCTGGTTTAGTCGTGGTACTGGGCTAATGATGCCTCGCGTTCAGTGCAATTAAAAGCAGCTAAAAAGCATCCAGCACGAAGCACCGTGCTCACGGTTTACGCTATTACAGGTTTAGTCTCGTCCTGGCGTTTTCTTCAGCCCATTTATGACGATGGGGGAGTTGTCACCTCCATCGTTAGACTTTCTCCCAGAAGCTCCCTTCTCGCCCGCTTCTCCACCCCTGGGACGTCTGTCTGTGAGACGGAGTTAACATTCGTTTTCCGCAGAACTGCCTGATGCCGTCATTTCGGTGGCGGCGGCAGGATTTTGTCCTGATTACCTGTGGGGGCTGAGAATAAGTGCTGGCTAAGATGCTTTTCACAGTGCACGGACATGCATTACAGTTAAAAACCAGGGCCGACGCTCCCTGACACTGGTGTTAGCGATGTTCCCCTGATTTACAGCTGCTCCTGCTGCGAGGAGAACAGTCTCGCGAGCGTGTTCGTGCGCGCAACCCTCCCAATTAGTCTTCTGTCTGTGTTTGTTTTCTCTTGAATTGTTTCTCCTCTGATCACACAGAAAAGCAATTTATCAAAGAAAAATAATTTACAAGCAAAGAACTTGCCTCACTTTGTCCTCGCGCGTGGATCAGAATTGATTTTCCGCCTCAGCGTGCTCCTTAATAACATGTGATGTTCCCTGACTGTATAATTATCTTCACATCTTTGCGCGCGAGACGCCGCCCCGCGGTAATTTAGGTCATTGGGCTGAGGCCCGAGTCACCTCTGACCCTTGTTGCCGTGCAGGAATGATGAGCCACCCCCCCATCCCCATCAGCGAGCTGGCTGAGCACATAGAGCTGCTGAAAGCTAACGACAACCTGAGGCTTTCCCAGGAATATGAGGTGAGAAACGACTTATTTTTCCATAAGAGTGAATAGATCCCATCCGTATTGTTTAGACATGTTAAGCCTGTTAAGCCTCCGCTTCCTAAAGCAAAGCTTGTTTAACATCTGTTTCTGAGCGCAGAATACATTTTCATGATTTATTCAGTGGTCCAATTTATTGCTATAACTCGTCTACTCTCTTTCCATTATGCTCGAATGACTGCTGAATACGTCTGGTACTTTGCAGTCCATCGACCCTAGTCAGCAGTTCACCTGGGAGCATTCGAACCTGGAGGTCAACAAGCCCAAGAACCGCTACGCCAACGTCATAGCCTACGACCACACCAGGGTCATCCTGGCTCCCATAGAAGGTGAGGGCCACGCGAGGCTTCTAACGGGCGAGTCAGGCGGTGTTTGTGTGGAGAGAGACAGCGAGAGGCACGCGTGACGGATGAAATCTGAAATCACAAACAGCGCTGAAGACCGGCTGTGTTCAGTGGCACGAGACTGACAAACAGCGCGAGCGTGTACGACTGCAGCCAGCGCTTCTCCAGACTAACGGGGGGGCGGTGGATTTGATCTGGAGCTCATGAATTCACACCGACAGAGTCTTGTTTGTTTGTTGTCGTCCACTCGTCATCCAGCAGCAGCCGCCGCCTGCTGGAGGCCAGAAACAAACAGTTTGTCAGGCTGCTCCGCGTCGCACGCCGAGGTTAATTCATTAAGCCGCCCGTTTAGCAGAGAGTCTCGTTTGCAGGTGTCCTGGGGAGCGACTACATCAATGCCAACTACATTGACGGGTACAGGAAGCAGAACGCCTACATCGCCACCCAGGGGCCGCTGGCGGAGACGTTCGGGGACTTCTGGAGGATGGTGTGGGAGCAGAGAGCTGCCTCGGTGGTGATGATGACCCGTCTGGAGGAGAAGTCACGGGTAGCTACTCGACCAGTTCACCAGAGGCTCCCTGTGGGCCCGCCCTGTGTGTTGACTGCTGTTGTATGTGACGACAGATAAAGTGTGACCAGTACTGGCCGAGCCGCGGCACAGAGACCTACGGGATGCTGCAGGTCACCCTGCTGGACACCATGGAGCTGGCCACTTTCTGCGTGCGCACCTTTTCCTTGCACAAGGTAAATCCTTCGGCTTTTAATCCGCCCCGATCCACCCGTGACTCAGCCCCGCGCTCTCCCCTCTATTAACTTCACTGTCACGTTGGCTTAAAACAACCCCGGCCTCTCGGGGGGTTCCGGTTGAGAAGCAGCAACGACGAGTTTCTCTCGCCGAGCCGAACGGACCGCGGCCGGTCGGAGGAGGGCCGATTAGTGCGGGCCGCGCGATGCCAGCCTCCTCGTGTCAGGCAGGAGGCTTGATCGCGGCTGGAGCCAGAGCGCTTCCTCACAGCGCGAAGGCTGATCTAGGCCCGTCACAGTGGCGTGTCTCTGTGGCCTACTTACGAGCGGGGAAACTGGGGCAACTGTAGCTTCCAAGGTTGCATCGCTTCTGTAAATGTTTGTTGATGTGTTGTGCAACATCAAATTAGGAGATATGTCATAAAGTAGAACAGAGCACACGAAGCATTCAGTGTACTGTGGATGTGGATCAGATGACCGTTATAATGATCACTCTTAGTGTGGAGTAAAATAATAATTGGTTTCTTGCACTGTGTAATGTGTCAGAGTGGAAGCAGTGAACGGAGAGAGGTGCGTCAGTTCCAGTTCACCGCCTGGCCGGATCACGGCGTGCCCGAGTATCCCACGCCCTTCCTCAACTTCCTCCGCAGGGTCAAAGCCTGTAACCCTCCTGACGCCGGGCCCATCGCCGTGCACTGCAGGTCTGTCCCGTGTTTATGAAGGAGGCTCAGCTAGATGAGAAACCTAGAGCCATATGATAGTTTCCTACTGCCATGTTTTCTGATTCCTCCTCCCCGTCCTCCAGCGCCGGCGTCGGCCGCACCGGCTGCTTCATCGTCATCGACGCCATGCTGGAGCGCATCCGCCACGAGCGCACCGTGGACATCTACGGCCACGTGACCCTGATGCGCTCGCAGAGGAACTACATGGTGCAGACGGAGGACCAGTACAGCTTCATCCACGAGGCGCTGCTGGAGGCGGTGGCGTGCGGCAACACCGAGGTGGCTGCCCGCAGCCTGTACTCGTACATGCAGAAGCTGTCCAAGGTGGAGAGCGGGGAGCACGTCACCGGCATGGAGCTGGAGTTTAAGGTGAAGCCTGGGTTCGGGGTCGGGGTCGGGTTCGGGTTGGCCGGTGTTCACGGAGCCGATCTGAGGAGTCACTCTTCCTGCTCTCTTCTCTGCAGCGACTGGCCAACACCAAAGCCCACACGTCCCGGTTCGTCACGGCCAACCTGCCTTGCAACAAGTTCAAGAACCGACTGGTCAACATCATGCCCTACGAAACCACCCGCGTCTGCCTCCAGCCAATCAGAGGCCTGGAGGGCTCTGATTACATCAACTCCAGTTACATAGACGGATACAGGTACGTTTCAGTGGCGCCGGCGCTAATGCGACCTGACCCCCTTGTTCTCGGGTGACGGCTTGATGAGCGAGCGGACCTGATGGCTTTTCACCGCAATGCGCTCACCTGTCACGTTCTGTCACGTCTGTCATTACCGCGTGCGCGTCCCACTGCGCTGCACTCGCTGCGGCCCCGCGAAGTGGGCGGACGCCGATGAGCCCCCGATGATTCAGGCGTTGGGCTCGGTGTGGTTGCACACACTTGTTTTGACTTTTCCTCCTCGTGCCTGAAGCCTGACCTCCTTTTGTAGCCTGACGCTTGACAAATAACAAACAAGGAGGAGAAGCGGCTTTGTGTTTTTATTGCTTTTGTGCATGTGTGTGTGTTTTTTAGGCAGCAAAGAGGATACATTGCCACCCAGGGTCCACTGGCTGAGACTACAGAGGATTTCTGGAGAATGCTGTGGGAGCACAACTCCACTATAGTCGTCATGCTCACGAAGCTGAGAGAGATGGGACGGGTGAGAACATGATCAACACAAACGCAGATCACGTGCAAATCGAGGCCTATTCAGCCTCAACCACAACCACGCTGTGTTTCTGTCCTGCTCAGGAGAAATGTCACCAGTACTGGCCCGCCGAGCGCTCGGCCAGGTACCAGTACTTCGTGGTGGACCCCATGGCGGAGTACAACATGCCTCAGTACATCCTCCGGGAGTTCAAAGTCACAGACGCCAGGGTGGGTTCATGGTGTCACTCCTTCTCCAGTGGAAACATCACACTCGCTGACTTTACCAATAAATCAGGGCTGTTAGAAAGTACTGGCGCAAAGCATGTTGTATCGACCTGTGTGTGTGTGTGTGTGTGTGTGTGTGTGTGTGTGTGTGTGTGTGTGTGTGTGTGTGTGTGTGTGTGTGTGTGTGTGTGCGTGCGTGTGTGCGTGTGTGTGTATGTGTCTACATGTATGTGTAACGCCAGGTTAGTTTATCGACAAGCCTCCTCAGATTGTTCATTCAACCGTGATGTCTCCAGATTATCCTGACAGCCTGTGTTTGTGTGTGTGCGTGTGTGCGCGTGTGTGTCCCCGTCCGTCCGTGCGCGGGCACACGGGGGCGTGCGCCTACGTGCCAATCATAGATCACTCCAGTTAAGTCTGTCCGGCACTGACGCCACATTGACAGGATGCTCTATTGATCCCCATTAAAGAGGAGTCCGAAAGGCTGAGCAGAAGGGAAAAGATGTAATTGCCTATTGAGTGGCTGACAATAGCAGACGTGATGACGTTACAGCTACCACAACCACTGATCCAGGGTCAGATAACAGTGATCATTAGAGGGGGGAAAAAGTATATCGTCTGGCAGATTCTCACTCCTCAGTCGATACAGCAAAGAGCTCCTTAAATAGTCCACACATAACTAATAACTACACGTTTCATAATAAACATGGGGACATCGGATCCTCTCAGATCGGCTCATCCTGCAGGTTTTCTGTAAACCTTACCCTCACTTCCTGCTTTCCCCAGGACGGCCAATCGCGGACAGTCCGTCAGTTCCAGTTCACCGATTGGCCGGAGCAGGGCGTGCCCAAGTCCGGCGAGGGCTTCATCGACTTCATCGGCCAAGTGCACAAAACCAAGGAGCAGTTCGGCCAGGACGGGCCCATCTCGGTCCACTGCAGGTGAGCGGCCGCGAGGCCTTCGTGACACGCGAGCACGGGGGCGCCGTAGCAGGTGATAGAACGTCTCCCTGTGCGTACGCAGCGCCGGCGTGGGCCGGACGGGCGTCTTCATCACGCTGAGCATCGTCCTGGAGAGGATGCGCTACGAGGGGGCGGTGGACATTTTCCAGACTGTCAAAATGCTGCGGACACAGAGACCAGCCATGGTGCAGACTGAGGTGAACACGACTCGATTCACACGCCATCAGTATAAAACACAGAAAAAGGAAAACGTGCACTAAGCCAACCCTTGTCAGGTCTAGTTTAATGTGATAACATCACAGCATGAGGGATGGTCGACTCCAACACCTGCTGCTTTTTCACAGATTATCTGAACAATTCAACATCCCCGAATTGAGTTTCATTAAAAGCAGCACAGTGGTTTATTCTGAATGGTCCAGTTCCATCATACGGTTCGGGTCCTGTCCATAACGCTGTGGCTTCTCTGTTGCTCCCCTAGGACGAGTACCAGTTCTGCTACCAGGCCGCCCTGGAGTACCTGGGCAGCTTCGACCACTATGCAACATAGGCGACGCCGCCACCGACCGTCCACCGACCTTTTCTGCTTCAAGCTCCACAGACAAACCGACACGTGAAACACGAGAGAAGACTGGCTGAAACAACAAAAAACCTTTTTCCCGGGGAGCGAGCTTCAGAGATGAATTTACACCAACGAGGATGAGAAAAAGGAAAAAAAAAATAACAAACAGCAACTAGAAATCCATGTCTGACAGCACGCACGCACACACACACACACACACACACACACACACACACACACACACACACACACACACACACACACACCTGCAGCTTCCCTGAGGAGCTGCCGGCTGTGGACACTATCCATGTGTAATCCATATACTTACCTCAGTGTTCCAGTGTGAAGGACGTATAATACATGTGTGTTGTGGTCAGCTATCTCCAATATGAACCAGTGAAATACAAATGGCTTCTGAACAGGAATTATGATTCTATATATGTGTATAAAATACAAAAAAAAAAGATTCAAACACAAAGAGCCTGGATATTTGCTGCACCCTCAATGGGCTTTTTATCCTCAACTTTGTATGGAAGTGATGGGTTCGATGTATTAGGGGGTGACAAAGTGCAGAGGTGAACATTTCTGTGTGTCCGTGAGCCTGCTCCAGAGGCTTCGGCCGCAGGCAGCTGTGGTTCTAGCTGAAGCTCACAGCGTGGACCCGACCCGACCCGACCCGAGGACTGCCGGAGACGCATGCGGACGCCCGCTTGCTCCTCTTTTAGCCGGCGGCTTCAAGGAACGCGCGGCCCCGAACGCCGGCCCGAGGTTCGGTTCTGCCTTTTCCTCGCAGAACCCCGGCCCGCGCCCGTCACGTCCTCCGCAGTCCGACGCCTGCTTGCTGCTCGTCCCCGCTCGCCCTCCAGCTCAGCTCCCCCTGCGCCGCATCGACGAGATGCTGGTGACAGACTTCCTTCCTTCACACGTGCAACTGCTCTCATGCCTGTTATCGTCTTTGCCTGTTCTTTTGGGTCTCACCGTGTTGCTTCGCGTCCTGTCACAGCTTGAGGATGAACATTATTTCCTGGTCACCTTCTTCTCCTGAAGCCCAGCTACTTGAATCAGAGAGAGAGAGAAATATAAATATGGATATTTTACTATTTAATGGAAGGAGAACCTGCTGAACCGTCCCTTCATCCGACCCTTCATCCCCTCCTCCCTTTCCACACTGTACAGAGCATCCCAGCCTAACCAGTCGATGTGTTTCCCTTCTGACTGGTCCCAGTTCAGCTGCACAAGTACCTTCCCCTGGTCTGACATATAAGCGTAATCGGTCCCACCTCCCGTGTATCAGGCATCTGGGGCGCTTTCACCGATTTTTTGTACATACAGTCTATCATTGGAGTCCTATACGAGTACAGTTACATACGTCTGAGCACAAGATATACCGTGGGACTGGATGTGATGTAGTTCTTATTGTTGCAAAAAAAAAAAGCCTTATTGTTGTTCACTTTGTCATATTTATTTCATATGATTTTCTAAGATATTTATTATTCTATTTTGTTACATTTTGCGTTGATTTTTATTTATTTATTTGATATATCTATCAACTATAACCAACAAACTGTTGTTTACTTGTTTCTTTAGCGAGCCAATGTTAAAAGTACGATGTTGTCACCGTTTTGTTTCCGTTGTTCGTTTTTTAAATGGTCAGCTTTGGTGCTTTTTTATTTGCTTTTGTTATTCTGAAGTATGCCCTCTGTGTAGGGTGCTATTTGATACTGATTACTGATGTCCGACTAGTTAACCTAGAGATGTACATTAGAGGCAGACCTAGTTTATGTTTACAGTGATGTCCTTTTGATGCCCTCCACTCTTGACCTCCCGAGCATCAGCCGTGGTGTCGCGACACCACCCCGCAGTAACGCTATGAGGGCATCGGAGAGATTAGATTTATATAGCAGACGTGTCGGTGCGAGCCTCATACAAGGGGTCGGTATTTACGTTACGCTTGAAAGCACATGGTAGCAGGTGTATTTTTTCGACAGAGAACGGGTAAGAGACGCCCAGATATACACACCCTGGAAAGTTATTGTTTAAATCCAAATATTCTGATCTTTATGTGTGGTCCAGACGTCTTGACGATGTGTGACATATATGAAATATGTTATTCCTTCAATTTCTAATGATTATTGTGTCAACAGAAATATAAGAGGCACACACATGAAACGTGATATGAAATGTGTCGAGGGCCAGCTCTGACGACGCCATCCTCCTCACTTATGTACCTGCTCTTTCCTTTGAAACAATGGATGTAGATATTGTATCTTGACTTTGTATTAAAAGCAGGATGATTGAATATACAGCACAATGACACGTCTGGTTCCTGTGGGTATTTTTGTCAGACTGCGATTCACTTTTCGTCCACTAGATGGGGTTAAATGACTCCTTAATAATACAATAGCACATTTAGCACTTAATAGCTCAACTGTTTATTTTCGCTGATTACAGTAAGTCCAGTATGATTCCACTTGTAAAATTATTTTATGATTTTCACAAAAAGTAAATGAAACTTACTAGATGAAACAGTAGTTTACCTGCATTTTGCAGACATGCTCATACTTTTAGCCCTGGAGTAATTTTAAGGCAAATGTTGTACTTTTATCCAACTTACTCTATATTTGTATAACCAGCTGGCAGTTAGCTTAGCTTAGCACAAAGGCTTAGTTTAAAACCAGGTATTTCTACTAAATGAACCACATGCACGTGAAAGTGTTTCTTTAAGAGGTTAAGGTCGGAGAAAAGGAATGTGCAGTTCCTTCCTGATTCCAACAGTTTCCTTGAGATGTGTTAAAAACCTGGTAACTTCATACCTTCAGCTGCAGTTGGAAAGCCAGCTCATATCACTGTCATCCCCCTGCACACAGAGCTTTCGGTTTTATCAAGTCGCATCCACATAGTGATAATGTTCACCGCGCGAGAGAGGTCACGAAGGTCAGGGTGACACCTGCTGGTTTAAACTCTTCCACAGACCTCAATGAAAAACCAACAGTGGAGAGCTGACAGTGAGCCGTGGAACAGCTCAGCTGCTTCCTTCCTGTACAGTCATAAGGTAACAAATATTCATGAAAAAAATATCAAATTAAACTTAAATTAAAGGTTATGACATAAAGATATTAAGGACAAATGTTGCTGAGACCTTTTAGTTACATGTCACAATTTAGGGGGCAAAGGTCAAAGCTACGCACCTTGAGCTGTACCCAGAGGTAAAGGTCAATGAAAGATAACAGCGGAGGGGACAAATGGAGGCAACATCTGGAACGAAGCGACCACCTCTGGTTCAACAGCGTGTCCATCTGGACGCGTAAAACTGCCCAAGGATCAGCAGCACACGCCTTAAAGTGAAGCCAATGACCTCGCATGGAAATGACTGCTGTGATATTTGACTTCTAGGTCACAGTCTCCAGTCCACGCTGAAATGATACGCAGATGCCACAGATGCATTTACAATAGGTGAACAATGGCTCTGGGTGGTTAGACTAGCACCATCCGATGACAAATGATAACATAGTCATACAACTGGCTCCACATGATCTGATCAGATCTGATCTGATCCGATCCGGAACAGAACCCAGAAATATGACTTTCATATAAAGCCTTGAGCAACTTAAAAATACAGTTTGTCTTTGGTTTGATTTCTCATTTATGAATGGAGCATAAATTTAGTTTAGTATAATAATAAATAAAAACAATAAAAGACGAAGTTTAAAGCTAGTTAGCAAAAAAAAGCAAAAACAAATTGGTAACCTGTCCAATAAATGAATGAGTAAAATGTACAATCTCGCTTCAGATCGACGTTAAAATTAGGATCTGTTCAGGTTCGTTAACGTTAACATTGTGTCACCAGGTTCTTGAACTATGCGCGTGTATTGTTCTATTCCACACTTGAGAGCAGTCGCCCTCAGGAGAAGCGCCGTAAAGATGCGGCCCTCTCTCCTGTGATTGGCTAAATTTGGACCACAGGTCCCACCCCCCGCAGCTAATTGGTCAACGCGACAACGTGAAGCCAATCCCCACAGGTGAGCTGCTCTTACTGTTTTTGCACCCGTCAAAGCAATTGCAGACTTACAGGAAGCCGCAAACGTCGCACACAACCCGTTTCACTGGAGAGAAGTGAAGATTTGAGCGATTTTAAGCATCGATGTCCTGAAGCGCATAGACCTGCGCATGTACTCGAGTTCATTCTGCAGCATGAGTTTCAAAAACAGGAAGTTCTCCCTGGACAGCTCTTTGTGAGTATGAGGCCTTTGCTGCTTCTCACATTTTATTCTTTCACAGCTTCTGTCCGATTTGGCTGAAATCAGAGCAACAGGGTTCACATTCTACAGCTAAACAACAACTCCAGGTCCAACTCCACCAGGTGCTGTTTACAGTGTTAGTTCAGCGTGTCACAGCGGGGAGAACTGGAAAAGTGAATCCATGCATGCTGTGACCTGTTGATGTCTAATACTTAGTTAGAGCGGCTTTGACTGCTTCTGCAAAATTTCCGCAGGGATGTTTATTTTATCAACCAGGGACAAATACATTTATGCATATGCATTTATTGTTCAATCCTTCACTGTGAGTTGCTCTGAATCCGAGCATCTCCCCTCATCATTTACCTGCTGCTGCGTTGGCACAGCTCTGCAGACGGAGATGGAGTCCTGGTCGTGCGTAAGAGCAGCAGCAGCAGGTTCAGCGGCAAGAAGCCGAAGCCGAGCCTGGATGACGCCCGAGCCGAGATCCAGGAGCTCCACCGTGACCTCAACGCCAACGTGTCCCAGAGGTAGGACTGGGCCGATAGCGGTCGAGGGCTCTGGTCCCCTCGTTATCGCTGTGGGTTTAATCTGTGTGTGCTGACAGGAAGCCGGCCGCGGCAGAAGACGGCCCTGAGCGATCAGATGAGCTTATCAGCAGTCATGTGCGTCTCTCTGCCGCGCACCTTATCGCGTTCCCGGGGCATTTACAACACATTTGTTTATGAGCAATGCACTGGTTTGTTCCTACAGAGCTTCCAGAAGCTCAACAAATCCTTTCACAAACTGTTCCCAGATATTCCTGAGGGGGAGAGCCTAATACAGAGTGAGTGCAGCCCGGCTCCAGAGACTCGTACTTATTTGGTCATATTGATTATGGAAATGGCATCATGTTGTGTCGTCTTTTCACGTTTTCCCCGATGCCTTTACCGTGTGATTAAGTGTGTGTGTGTGTGTGTGTGTGTGTGTGTGTGTGTGTGTGTGTGTGTGTGTGTGTCATAGGCTTCACCTTCGCCCTGCAGAAGGAGATCCTCTATCATGGAAAACTCTTTGTTTCTGAAAACCACGTGTGTTTTCACTCGTCTGTTCTTCTTAGAGACACCAAGGTACAGCCACACACCCGTCAGGTGTAGCCTAATACAAATTATTATTATAAATATTCCAATTCACCCTCTAGTGTTCCGGCTTCTCCTAGGGAATGTGGATCAGATATCATTCTCTCTGCTTTGGCCGTGCATGTTTTTCCTGTGCGGTTGCCTTTGAGGCTGTGAGAAGTCATTAAATCTTCTCTCCTCACGCGCAGGCAGCGATTCCTGTATCCAGCATCACGGAGGTGAAGAAGCACAACGCAGCCTTGTCCATGCTCACTATTCACACTGCCAGTGAGAAGGTCAGACGTTTCACATTTGGTGTTTCACGTTCTCTGATTTCAATGCACAGATGTAACAACAAGATCATTGTTATTCCATTTTATATGTAGACATAACATTTATTTCTATTTTACATTATCTTACATTACTATTTGCTTTCCTTATAAGATCAAATGAGGAAAAGATTAATGGAAAATTCAGCTTTCGTGGAATTGGAAACTGATGTGAAAATAAGGAAGCGTGATTTAACTTCCTGCAGTCGACACATACGGCCGCGTGTCCTCGCTCCACATCTGATCCCCTTCTTTTCGCCTCAGTTCTCGTTCGTGTCTCTGAGGAACCGGGACCTGTGCTACAAGCTCCTCCGCAGCGTCTGCTCACACGCACAGGTAGCGCAGCCCCCCCCCCCCCGCCTGCACGCACGCGGCTCCGCTCTGCTCTCACCGTGTTCTGTGTTTGCCCAAAGCAGCGCGAGAGGCCGGGCAGCGGCGGCCGCCAGACGCCGACCGCGGAGGACGACGCCGGCGGCGACGTGGTAGGTCTCCGGTCCTCCGGCCTCACAAACGTCCCAGACATCCCGATTTACATCTGTCCCTGCCCTCGTCCGCAGGCCTTCAGTTCCTCCAGTCTGGACGACAACACAGATCAGGATCTGAGCAAACAACAGGGCTTCCACCTGGACAATGGCTTCGCTCATGTGCCCGGTAGAGGTGAGACAATACGAAAACACTGTGTCACTGAGCAAGCAGCCGCTGTTATTGTTGGCTTTTCTATTTGACATCACGACACCGTTCGTTGTGTTACCCTATTACTAACACACACTTGTGTGTTTTCAGGCCCCACCAGATATGATTCAAGCGTAACCGATGACGGCAGAGGTGCGTTAGAGCTCTAAAAACATAAACACATAAGTCTCTACTTCACTTTAGAATGCGTTAATACACGTCAATGTGTGTCTCCAGCCACCGTGTCCTGGCTTCAGAGCTTCATTGAGACGGTCGCAGACTTCGAGCATATGAGCATGTTCTTCTACATCTATGTGATGCTGTGAGTATGGGGTTTACACCAGATGAATGCAGTCAAAATATTATCAATAGCTTTACTCAGTATTTGCTTTGTTTATGAAGTAGCTAAAATCTTCCCCATTTTAGGTTTTAGGCAATTATTGTTCAATAAAATGTAGCTGCTTTAGGTTCATTTGAGGTTTTAGATTCGTTATGCTCCAGCGTGAGCATTTTAAGCTGTGCTTTCGCTTTCTGAATGATCGCGTAGCAGATGAGGATGTGATTGTGTGTCTGAAGGATGGTGGTGCTGGTGCTGGTGTCGGGCTACATCGGGCTGAGGATCGTGGCCCTGGAGGAGCAGCTGAACTCGCTGGGGGCGCTCACAGAGCTGTCTCTACAGTACAGAGAGTGAGTAGGAGCACAAACGCAAACAAAAAGGGAGCGCTTCAGTAAAAGCGACGCACGAGGAATTTCGCCCGGGACGATGGCGAAAACACGAGATGGTTTAAACCGGTTCTGTTGACTCTAAAACCATTATGTGCAAATCAGACAAGGAGCAGTTCTACAGGTTCACTGTGGACAAAAGCAACGTCATTACAGGAAACACTGGAAATGTTCTACTCACAAAGAGATTCCTGAACATAAGTTTCTGGTGATTCCTTTCGTTTATTGTCCTAATTATATATATGGCTTTGACATTTTTATTTAAGCGAGTGCTTTTCTCTTGAAGGCATCAAGAAACGTAGCCGGTGGCGGAGACCTCAGGAATCCTTCCAGGAACTGATGCAATGTCTCACTGTATTACAAGCCCACTGTACATTAATCCTCATCCAGACTGACTCTCAGTGCTGAGACTGCATGCGGAGCCTGTCATCCAGGAATGTGTGTCAGTCCTATTAGCAGCAGGTCGTACATGGAACCCATGGGATGCGTGGAGTAGACCGCACAAGGTGAACTCCACGCGTGACAGCCCGCGCTGGCGGGGCGGCACATTACTTTCTGTCCGCTTCTCTGCTGACGCCTCAGAAACGGAGGCGAGGCGCTCCTGCTCGGAGCCATATGGAGGCAGCCTGCTGAAGCCATGTTTATTTCCTGGCTGCTGAACAGCTGAGCTCAGCTCCAGCAGCAGAGGTTGTTTTGGCCAGTCAACACAACCTGCTGCTGTGAGGACACGTCAGGGGTTAAGACGATGACTTAAGCACTTTGCTGACTTAAATTTATTACACGCTATGAATTTGAGGGCTCATACTGTGTAATATGGAGTTTGGCACGTTGCAGACTGTTAATGACGGTGGTTGACCACAAGAGGGCAGCAACTCCTAATAAACTCATCCATGTGACAAGACAAAGACTAAATGTTAGTCCTAAAAATACTCAGGCCAGTTGATAAATACTTATATTTTACAACTAAGGTTCCTTTACATTTTTAGCCTCAAATTTCCATATCTTTAAAATATGATAATCATTGCACAATAATGCTTATAAAATGTTTCAATGAAAAATATTTGAAAATCCATCAGTTTTGTTATTTGATGGACATAAGCATGTCAGGCATTCACTTTGTACATGAAAAACATGTTTTATAATATAAATGATAAGATATTGTAAAGACCATAACTTAAACACTGGTTGTTTAAAAACAATGCTTCAACCATCATATTTTTGTACATACGTGATCTTTTTATTATTTTGTTGTCAATAAAAAGGTCAAGATTCAGTCCCATGAATTAAGATCATTACATCATATTCTCAGTTCAAAAAAGCAACATAAAATTACAAATAATAATACAAAGAATAGGTAAGTACAGTAACTATATAAACAGCCCACTAATCTTGTCTCGACAGAATCCCCCCCACCCCACCCGACCGCCTACCACTCAAACTCTAGCACAAAACTCAACAGTACATCAGTTAGTATTAGCATTAAAAAATTCAAATAAACATCCCATTTTTTAAAGCGCTTCAATGTCCAACGCCATGAGTTCAGCTTTACCCTCACATACAATACATAATAGATAATGTCCCACTCCCACCCCATCACTTCCTCAGCAAAACACAATAGACATGCATACAGTATTCAATGTTCACCCCTCCCACCCCATCAATACACATTCAGGGCCAGAGGATACAATATACGTCAACCATAGTGGTGCATCAATAAAATGACAGGTTTCCGCCCCGTTTCTTCAACCATACCCCGTGAACGAAAAGAGCATCCAGTGGTTTCCCTGATTACGTGACCTGTCCAGGAGTAACTGAGGCCTACTACTACTTTCAGAGAGAGGCGAGAACTTCAGTTCGTCTGACAACTCACAAGCCCTGGTTGGAGATGGCAACAGATTTCTATTATTTAAAACACCAGAGACGTGAAGCACAGGATGAGAACGGTTAAGAGTCCCTGTGTTAAATAATGCTAGGAAGCAAGTGATCGGCAAACTTCCCTCTGCTCATTTAGACCCGCTCGTACTCCCAAAAATGGAGTAATCGCATCATGTTCCCTTTAACAAACTTGGGTATGGTCACTGATACGGAATGGGTCTGTGCCACAGACACTTGGCGAAGATCAGAAATGTGGTGCTGGCCTGTGACCACAACCAGGTTACTGTCCTGGTTCAGGTCTACATACGGGGTGAGATGCTAGTATCCTTGACGCTGACCTGTAAAAGACTCAATAATAATGAAGACGACACACACTTTTTATACCCTTATTACACTTTGGATGCTTTGTACAATAGTGCTAAACTTAAGACCTGCTTTTGTCATGCTTGATCTGATATATATAAATGTGTAAATGCATTGTCTACTACATGTGTATTTAGTATGTTTATGGAAATGTATGTGTAATGATGTGCAAACGTGTGGGTGGTGTAACCTGCACCACGCCAACAGTGAGAGGCTCAAACATGGCTTGTGTCAGACATGAAGTGTGCTGCCACCCATAAGAGAGCTCCTGTACACTTAGTGCCACAGAGGATAAAACCGAGCTATGGAGGTCCCGTCCCGGCACGCGGCCCACGTCATGCTATTACTCATAGCATCAACACACAGGGTTCAGAAACACGCAGCCTACTTCCCTAAACGAACAGGTTTCAATTTTTAACATCGAGACGACAAAAATGTGCTGAGGGTGCGTGTGAGCAGGAGAGCGTCTAACTCTGCCGATGAGCGCTACTGGAACGAGACTTGGAAAATGAGCTGTGCTGTAAGGCTACAAGTCAGTCGGCGTGAATCTGTTAGTGTGAGGATTTCACGTGGAACAAACCGAAGACTCAGCCACAACACTGAGCTCCAAAAAGGGGCCGTTAGGCAAAAGGGACGTGCTCCACAACTCAGACTTGATGAAATAGTTCAACTTTGGGAAAATGTGTTTCATTATTTAGCTTTTTCTGCAGCTCTGTGAATCATTTGCCCCAACTAACAAAAAGGTGAAAAAGAAAGTTCTAAGTGTTAAACTCTACCTTCAAATCTGACCTAGCCCTGCTGTCACTACCAGCAAACACTGTGGGGCTGCAGCTTTTGGTTTTACAGTAAACTGCTCTAAAGTGACATGATTCTGATTTTAATCTTAATGCCAAAGAACAGCACCCATACTCAGCGTGGCTCCAAATCCTGTTTCAAATTCAGAAGGCAGACGTGAAGGAGCAAGAACTACGAGACACCCACCAGCCAAGTTCTGACGTATTCCTGACTCTGCAATGCCGTCCACCGTGGGTGACTACAACAAAAAAAAGTGATGGACCCCCAAAGCACACAAACGGATTTAGTGTTAGCTTGACAACTACTTGGGAAATGCCCTGGCAGTCAGATGGATGTCCATTAACAGGTAAACAGGAGGTGGAGGAGGAGGAGGAGGACACTTGACCAGTTTAGAGAGTGACTTGGTCGAGCTGTGGAGGTATTCTTCATTCATACAGACACACAAATAAAAACAAAACCAGTATGGAGTCTCCATGTGCCTCCTCCACTTGCAGCTGTCCGAGTCATTAAGATGTCCTTCATTTCTGTCAGCGCTGCATCTCATCAACACGCTCAAGAACATGCACGCGTTACTCAGGCGCCGCAGGACGATGTGAACTCAACACACACACACGCATACATTCACTTACAATGACATCTGTGGGCCTTTTTGGACAAAGCACATTGCTGTTCCTGGGATCACATTAACCCACCCCATGAGTTAAAAACTGCATTTGTGTGAAGTTGTTTCACCTTGGGTTCTGTTAGGAGCATTTTACCACACTCCACCATGCAGATAGAAGATGATGGAAAAAAAAATGGTCTCACCTTTAAAAGAGGAAGCAGTAGATAGGTTGTGATGATCATTAACCTGAAAGGTGTGCTGCATCAAAGACACACAGATGTAACAAAAATTACACATCGGCTTTAGGTCTGTTTTTCACCCAGATGCCTTGTTTCGCACTCAGTCCCACACACAAACTCATTCACACAAACGTAGAGAGGTGGGCGTCTGTTTCTCAGGCGTGCTGTGCGGCCAGGTCCTGGTTGATGAAGCGTCGTAACCTCTCCAGGTACTGACTGTAAAGCTCAATATCGTTGTGCCCTGCCCCCTCCACCCACAGGGGCTCCACGGCCTTGGGACAGCGCTCGAAAAGGGCGAGGCCGTGCGAGAAGTCGATTACCTCGTCCTCCGTACCGTGGATGATGAGCACTGGAGATGGAATCTTCGACACCTTCTCTATGCTGGACGAGAAACAGTGGAAAGGATTTAGGCGTTGTCCTACCAAGCAGGACTTTATGCATTTCAGGAAACCGGTTTAACATTTCCACCTCTTCTAATGTTGTGCATTTGAGTCAGCATGTTTCACTGAAGTGATATTACAGGTACGTTCTGTCTACAGAGCAAAAAACATTCACTGATGCCTGAACTGTAGCCATAAAAAGCTGCAGTTTTATTTCCATGTGTTCAAAATAACTTTTATGGCTATAACATCCCACATGTCTAATTTTGTGAATAAAAACAATGGCATAAATTTTAGTTGTAGTCAAATTGTTCACCGAAAACTGCAATTTGTTTCAATCACATCTTAGTTGACTGACAAGAACTTGAGCTGTGGACACAGGATCAGACAGGAGCAGACTGTGTGTTTTGAACACCTGACTGGGGCAGTGTCATCAGACAAATCAGTCCTACTTAAAGTGTAAGTTTTTGAGCTTTCGAGTGAGTGATAACATGAGCCAAAGCTGTAATGTAGTAAGTGCTGCAGACAGGCCAGAACGAAACAACGCAGCATCACAGCTTGTAACGTATGTGGCTGCAGACCTGGACAAGATCCAAGAGGATGCCCACGTTCTTCCCAAGATTAAAGTTACTTAGCAGTATTAATGTTGTGGCTGATTGGTTGTGGCTGATTAGTTGTGGCTAAACTGACATGTTTAAGCATACATTGTGAGTGTTCAATGTGCAAGTAAGGGTCTGGTAATAAGACTTGCAGTCTTGTGAGACCCATGTATAAAATAAGGAAGATGCATGGATACGAAAACAAATAGGAGCAATAAAAACAACCTCCTGTGCTTTCAGATGGGGACTGGACTGGCTTGTCTGCTGAAAATAAGCCAGTGATTCTATATCATCTTTATTTGTCATGCTGGTTGACCATATTATTACTGCACATTGGAAGCAAAAAAGGCCAGGAAGAGTAGTTGCCAAGGAAACAAGTCATTGCCCACAATGGTCTAATAACTTGAGATATTAAAGAGGAATTTAAAATCACATCAGAATGACTGGTACAGGCTAGAAAAGCGTGTCCAAGCATCATCATGTTGTAGCTAACCTCTCCGTGAACAAAAACTAGGTGTGTCACAGCTTTAATGCCACATTATAAAAAGAATTAAATGTGTGTTTACAGAATAATTTAACAACTGCCTGAAATGCAAATGTAACATTATCCCAGTATTTAATTAATGAAGAAAATACACATTTGAGTTCCACATCATTATAAATAGGTCTGGCAATAATTAACTTTACCTTCACCCTAAACACGTATGTCTGTCCATTTCACGATTGGAATCTAATATGTACTGTATTTCTGTGGCAAAAAAAGGCAAGATTCCCTTAATAATTTGTCACCATTTTCATATATAGCAGCTGCTGCTCTGTTTTAAACAAATGTTTAAAAGGTGGAATTTGATGGACAATTTATTCGAGTGATGAGTAAAACAGAACATAAAACGCAAACACTTACTTAGGAAAGGCATCAAAGCAGTATGTTTTCTTGGTGTCAGGAAAAGCCACCCTCATGCCAGAGGTGAGGGGAGAGTGGAGCACAACAGCAGCACACTCAAACCGTGATGCCAAGTCTACTGTGGGCACTGTGCCGATGCTCTGGCCATACAGAATGATATTTTCAGGGCTGATGCCATACCTAAGACACACACGCAAACACACAAACACATTAGATCAGTCTAAAACACCAGAAGAAAGTCAAGTGCAAAAGCACTGCTGTGCTGTGCTGTTTGGCCAAAGCTGCAAAACATACAAATTTCTTTTATTCCTAGGCAACTGAGGAATACCTTTCCTTATCTTCTTATTTATAGAATAACTCAACACAAACATTTACCTATGAATTTACCATTTACCAGTACATGAACAATAAGCAGGCAGAGCACCTGCTCTGGTGCTAATAGTAAGAGAGGCTCCCAAATACTTCAAATATTGGAAAACAGATTAATGACAGTACACAACACCTTATGGAAGAGGAGAGAACATGAAGCACAACAAGCTAAAGATTCACATGGATCACTTGATTCATTTCAAAGCTTACTTTAGAATGACAGTTTGATAAGTTGTCAAATGTGACCAATGTGCCCATAAAAGAGCTGAGGATTTGTTTGTGGCAGGTCAACACTATATTTTGTGTGTTACCAGGAAAGAAAACATTGACAACAAGGGAAAAGCAAACGACATTGAGCACTTCTATGCTCTCAAATATTTTGCAATTGACCATTACATATTTGTTACCGATACACCGATTTGGGCTAACAGTTTCTGCCTTACCGGGAGCGCAGGGCATGCCAAGCAGCATCAATGTCAGCATAAAGGTTCTTCTCAGACGGCTTGCCAGTGCTAACGCCATAGCCTGAGTAATCGTAGGAGAAGATGTTGCAGTTTATGCGGGTCCCCAAGCCGATGTAGAAGCTGCTCATCTGGCCCAGATCTACCGCGTTACCATGGGAGAACAGAACTGTAAACCTGAGAAACAAAACAGACAGATTAGGCCAATTAGATCTTCAAGTTTGAAATAACTGTACAACTTGCAATAATATATTTGCATTTGGCTCAAACGTAAGAAAGGTCAGCTGGATGGGGTTGGCTGGGGTTAATGAACAAATGATGAGAACAGATCTGACGTTTTAATGTGCATCTGTACGTAGTTTCAGTGAGTCTCACCTGGCATTGGGTGCACAGCGAATGTACATGCATCCAACCCTGTTTCCTCGGCTGGACCTGGTCAAGAACACGTCAGTCACATCGAGCTCTCTCTGCGTATACTGGAACTCTGCTCTCTCTGTGAGATGCAGCTTCCATCGGCCTTCTCCTGCACCTCCACTGGTACTGGTGCTGGTGCTGCCACCAGCAGCGGCGCCACTGACGCTGCCCCCACCAACACTACTACTGCCACTGCCGCTTCCACCACTGCCGCCGCCACCACCACCACCTCCTCCTCCTCCCCCTCCTCCTCCCCCCCCCCTGTCACTTCCACTACTAGTGTTCAGTCGGGAACGCAATCCTGGCGCTCCGAGTGATGGCAAAGCAGCTCCAGAACTAGACCCAGGTGCAGCTCCAGTTCCAGAACCTGGGTCTGGGTCAGGAAGAAGGGCATAGGTGGGCTCTGGTGGTAAGAAAGCCAGTTTGGCCGCAATGCGGCTGGGGCAGGGAGGGCAGCAGAATAAGCAGCATAGCTCTCGTATAGACAACCCGTTCATCTTCTGGTAGAGAAACAAACATGCAAGACAAGTGAAGAAATCAGATCAAAACTATACAAAGAACATTCATCAAGAAAATCTTTCAATTTATAGTGGAGTCTCCCAGTTATTAGTCAAAAGGAATTATTAGATTTTAATACCTAAAAGAAGATTTACCTGGATTTGGAAATTCCTAGGTCTTCAATAGAACTGGCACAAAACAGTGCCAATGTGTTCTGATCTAGTCACTGTGCCAGCTGGATCTGAAGAAGAAACATGTAGTTTATTATCACCATGTAACAATAAATCATTACCATGAAAAAATTGCAGCTACGAGTAGAATTTGATCTTATTTTGAAATGTTACAATACCCATTTACAATCACTTGCTAGCAAGTAACATCTACCATTTTTAACGAAATAAAATAGACGAATCTCGGCAATTTTAAACAAAAACATGTTATTACAAAAAGCGATGTGTACGATTTAGGCATTATAAACAATAACGCTTCATTAGAAGTACTACCCGGCAGCTGTTGGCTGTTACGATCATTACAGTTAATTGGGAGGAGTGTTTATACATTAAATATAAATATAAATATAAGATATAAGATATAATAAATTACGTAAATCTATCTGAGTCTTGAGATTAAAGGAATCTTGACGTTCTGATGTGATCGTGGACAATGGTGACTAATTATCTACAACACCCCCACAACACAGAGAGCGACTAATATGCTAATGTTGCGGTACATGGTTAGCTATGGTATTAACGCTAAACATTAGCCTGTTATGTTAGATAGGAACAATTTTTGAAAGAAAAATCTAAAGTTACAAACGTTCATAAGCCAGATACGGCACTACCAAGCCATTGAAGATTAATACCCCCTAACAGTCAAAATAGCATCATGTACGTTAGCAGGACAATCACCTAGCGGCGGCGGCTAGCGCTACCTTGCTAGCAAGACAGCCTCAAAGCTGACTACTTACTGGTTCACAGTAGACCGGCAGGTAGGCTGGCGTGCCCCTATATGTACACAAAAGCGCCACAAGACTTCGAAAATGCTTTTTGTGTCTTGACATGGATGGTCTGACTCAAGTGCACAGACAGTTCTCGGTGGCTAGCTAGCTGAAATTCATGGCTACCAATTTTTTTTCTACTACTGTCCAACTAAGACCGGAAGTGACGTAGGAATGCAGTCATTGTTTCAAACTTTATTACAATCAGAGCCCTAAAGGTAAAATTACGTATGTCATAATATAATATTCTCATCACATTAATATTCAATTTACAACAGGACAGTTTCGTCTACTACTGCACAATTTTCTACAGTTTTGTTTTTTTTTGTTTGTAATTAGCCTAAGCCAAATACACCGGATATCTTTTTTTGTTACAGTAATATTTTAAAACCCGATCCAGAATGAGAACAATAACAATTATTTGTCAGTTACCCTTATTACTACACCTTGGATAATATATGACCCGATGTCAGTGTGTAAAGTAAATAACTAATCATCCGATTTTAAAATACGAATTAAATATGCAATTGAATTGTATGATGAAATAATTAACGCTATGGTTGAATAATACAGTAGGATTCAGCTCAACAAGAAGAATCAATAATTAAACAACAGCTGAAGTCCGGTAAGAACAGGTAAGAAGTACTCGTGAACCACAGTTACAGTACGTAGTATCCTTATCTGTGAACAATCTCGTTCATAAAAAATACATTCTAAATAAAAGCTAACTGATGTGCTGATCCAGCTAGACTAAAACCACTCCTGTTAACAAAATACAATAAAGTTGCTTAGTAAAAGCAATAAAGCTCTCTTCGTTGTATTTTTTATCAGATAAATAATACATGAAGGATCAAATCACAGATTCCATTTTAGAAACGCCCTAACTTTGCTGAAAATGTTTGATAAATTGACTATAAATTAAATCTTATTAACTACTAATATTTAGCTAACCTTGCTGAATTATTCAGGCATGAAAATTGTGTTCATCACAAGCCTTATAGCAAGCAATATTTATTTTCACCTTAAACCAATTTTTCTGATCAACAGAGATGCACCAGTTGCTTTGTTTTTAGTGTATTCCTTATCCAGGAGTATGTGCCAGCATCAGAAAAAGATTGAATCTACCAATCACAATATATTGTGCACTAACTGATCTACTATCTATTACTATGTATTATAGAGATGTACTTCTAAAGTGTCAGAAGATTGTTTGTTGATAACTGAATAGATATCCGTAGAATATTTCAGTATAAGAAGTAAACCCACAAGTTTACTCTTGAATTCATAGAATTATTAAATGTAAAAATTATTACATGACTTGATTGAAGCTATTAGTTTTGTAAATTTCATCTGCTAATTTTTTTGTAGCCCAGTATTTTAAAAGCCTCGTGTCATTTCGTCTTAAACATGTCCCATCACTGTGTATTAGCCTGTGGGTGTGTGTTTCTTAGAGAGAGAGCGAGGCAGACAGAGAGCGAGAGAGAGAGGAGAGAGAGAGAGAGAGAGAGAGAGAGAGAGAGAGAGAGAGAAAGAGAGATTTGCTATTCACCATTGATCCACTGCAGGACTGTGTTTCAGGGGTAGTGAATTATGGGCCCCTGGTGTCACTGTGCCTGCTCTGCGTTGGGCATTTCACCTCGCCACTGTAAATTCAAGAAGGGAATTACATTCTGCTGACTTCAAAGCTGTAGCTTGACCAAGTGCGGACAGCTGGCCGCTCTCCCAAACAGAAGACTGAACGCAGCCCGCATTCGCAGGATTTATGATTTAAAAGGGGCAGCACAAGGCTACCGCGGAGGAAAAACCGTACTATGGTCCACGGAGGAGCCTTTTAGATTGCGCTTTTGCTCATTTACGCAACCGACTCGACTCGTTCTCTGCGGGGGGGGGGCGAACGTTTTGTAGTTGACTGGGCGTTTTGGGCGCGCTCCGCGGACGGTGATGCTACGGCGACGCGCAGCAATCGCTGAGGGGAAGACACAGGTGAGGTGCGGCTGGTGATCGGCTGTTATTTCGGGGCGGCCTTGATTTGCGTGGAACCGTGGTATCCGCCGCCCGTTCCCTCCACCGAGAGCGCAGGAGCGACCGGAGAGAGCGAGTCGGCGACTGGCACCTGCCTTCAGCCCCCCTACCTGGCCATCTGCTGCGGTGAGTGAACCAAATGGTGGGGTTTGGGGGCGGCTGTGGTTGAGGGAGACGGGGGGTGGATGGGAACAGCAGGTATGTGGGTTTCGCTCTGTGCGCAAATTCATCACTGCCACCAAGCGCGATGCTGCATTATTACTCCACCGGGTTCGTTCGCACCGTCTGGACCCCAGCGGACTCGAACCGCGCTTTGTGTCTGCCGCAAGTTTGGCGTTTTATTCGCAAACCCCGTGCACATGTTCGTCGCATGTCGGCGCGCGTCGTTGTTCTCTCACATGTTGCATGTGGTCTACAAGCGCCTGCTTCAAAATGACGTTAGAGCAAAGAAGAAGTCACAATGGGCCTGTTACACTTTATCACACTGCATTGCGAGCAGGGACACAAAGACCGAGTTAGACGCCGCGTTTTAAGTGGGGCTTAGTGCTTTCTAACGTTGTATTTCATTGTGCTCCAGTGTGAATTAATTACTTACTCTAAAGGGCAGATCTGAAGATTTGATAGCCATAAAGTCAATTGATTATGTCATTACTCACTCACAGTAGAGTGAAAGGAGTGGCACAATACCTGCACCCAGCAAGTTGTTATTGATTCCTACAAAAAGTTAAGGATATAGTTATTAGTCAGTTAGACATATACTCCCAATATTGATCCCATGGCGTTTTACTTTCAACGCTGATGTGTTGTATACTGTAAGGGTCATCTGCCATTTAAATGTGCACATTCATGAACTCTGAGCTCCCATTGAAAATGATTTATATATCAATAAATGTTTTACAAACTCACCCTTCACCCTAAAAGCTTCTGGGCTCCTGGTGTGCTACCACCTGCAGCTGTTTGTGTTTGTGCTACACTCTGACAGGGAAGCGAAAGCACAAATGGTTGGAGACGGGAAAAAAATGAAACCAGGGGAGACAGAAACACAGACGGACAGATTGAGGGGATACGACGGATGAAGAGTGGCATATAGCAATCTGCCTTATAGGCTGCGGGGGAATTCAAAAAAAGGGCAGCGATAGAGCAGAAAGCTGCGAGTGCACGGGCGTTGAGGAAGCGGGGCTGCAGACAGCAGTCTGGGCCCGTGTGAATGGTTTCCCTGTTATCCCCGCTGTCCACACAGACAGCCACACAGCAGCCGTGTGAGCAGGTGCTAACCCCACCACACAGCGACCGCGGGGAACAACAGGTGCAGCCACTGTTTCCCCCGGCTTCCCCTTTGGAAGGCAGTCTAACACTTGTCCGTCCCCAACACAAAGCGAAGCCAAAGCCCCCCGGACCCCAAAACGCCCGCGGCCTCGGCCCAACGGGGAGGGAAGCAAATGGATACTTCAATCTGCGTTTAGGAAACCAGCAAGGAAACGGCCAGGCTTGAGTAATTCAATTATAAAATTAATTATGCCGCGAACAAAGTTGGGAGCACTTGAAGCAATAAGGCAGAGCAGACTGCAGGTAAAAGCAATCTAAGGGCGCCTCGGGGTGAGACAACTGCCCACAGGGGCCTTTAATGAGCTCTATTGATCACCGAGGACCCTATTCGATCACACGTGCTAAGCCACAAACGCAGCATCTCGAGCGCGGAGGAAGGAAAAAAAAAATGTTGATTGGGCTGCGACATAATACAGTCTGCCCACAAAGAGAGTAGCAGCCGATTAGAGCGTTGGGGTTGCTAGGGAGCACGTTCCTCCAAATGTGTAGCGCGGCAGCGTGACATCTGTGATCGGCGCAGATTCAACAGACAGAAGATGTTGGAAGGAGAGAGATGTTACCTAAGCGCTTCTCTCTCCCCAGCGCCAAGAGACTACGTCAAGCAATCTGCGACAAATTGCCTCTCTTTGCCTCTGGTACAAAGCGAGGAACATTGACTGGCTCGCTCGCTGCTGCGCTGAGCTGCCCTGAAGCGTGTAGGTCTCGGTTTTGTTCTTTTTCTAAATCCATATTCACTCTAAATGACCTGTTATTACTACACTTCGTACGAAGGGACGCATGCTCCTATATTAACTGTGACGCTCGACAAACAGCTAAATTACAAGTAGGGACTAGAGATTTGAAGGATTGTGAATTTTTCTCAAAAGCGTCCAGATACGGTGTCTTTTGATGTGCAGGTTTCCCACAGAGCGTGTGTTTATCAAGGGGTGAATGGCGTGCTGGGATTCTTTTTAACCAAATCCGCACTTGAAAAACGGTGTTGAAACCCTCGGACCTGTGGGGGGGGGGGGGGGGGGGGGGGGGGGGGCAGCGAGATCAGAAGGACGTGGCTGAGCTCGCATCTGCTGGGTGACCTGCTCCGGTGCGAGCGGGGACCTCGGGGAGTCGTTGTGCAGGATTAAAGGGTTCCGCGGGTCAGGAGTCACACAGGCGTCGCTCCTTCACTTGGCGTAAACTCTGAGCCAAGTAGTCAAAATAAGCTATTCCATGCAAAAGTGCCTCTTTGTTGGTGGAGAGGGGGCGTCCAGGTGCCGGAATGGGCCTTTTGGACAAGTCCTTCCAGATGTTTGAAGAGGATAGAAGGAGGTGGCTGCTACCACACATGCTGGGAGGCTTCACGCTGCCATAAAGTGTTCCCTTCAAGATAAATGAGTTCAGGCTGCCGTGAGGTTTGGTTACTGCATCGGCCACATATGCTGTGTAACATCCCGCTGCAGAAGTTCCCCTGCAGAAGTTCTGTGAGGAACCTGCTTGTGATGCATGTTGGGGTCGTGTGCATTAGGGGCCGGAGCACCCCCCCCCCCCCTGCTCACACCTGTCCCTCCAATTTAACCACCTGGCAGTTTGGCTGGGTTTGATATCGCAGCTGTTTGGGCCGAGGCAGATAGAGTAGAGGCGCCGTCGTCACATTAGCATAACAAAATGGCCAAAGCGGGGAGGTGACCGTGTATGGCGAACAGCGACACAACAGCAACCTTTCCCAAATGCCTCCGACCTTTCGTTTCTCTGCAAAGAATAGCGGTAGGTATATGTGATTTTCCAGGAGCTGTGCACATTTCCATGCGCGTATTGTCCGACACGTCCAACGAGCGCCTGAGCCAGAAGCAGGCTTTAGTTACGGCAGCTTACTCGGATACGTTCGAGTTCTTTGTCTCCGAGCTACTCGAGGTGGTTTGGTCGCCCGGCGGAGCTTTGTTCTGCCTAATCTTCCTCTCCCCCTCAGACTCTCCACTCCCGCACTCACCTCGTCCCCACAACAAACGCATTTTTCTCCTTTTAATTACGCCTTTTCATCCGAGGCCCAGTCACATCTGAGGGGAGAGTCGCCAAGCATACGAGGAACACAATTATACCTGCAAGGTGGAAGCGAGGCTGTCGCGGGGGGGGGGGGGGGGGGGGGGGGGGGTTGTTTGTGTGTGTGTGGGGGGGTGCGTATGGGCGTGTGTGTGTATACGCGTGTTCACGTGTCAGTCCACAGGCAGCTTCCTTGGCATTTTGATATCTGTTGTGTGCAGACCACCTATTGTGAGCTGTGATCCTCTTAACAGGCTTCTGCCAAAAGCGCTATATTTACCCTTAGCGGTGATCACAGCGCACAAAGACTAACGTGACAACAGCGTGAGGCACCTTTCAGCTCATGCCTTCTCCTACAGCAGAAAAAAGAGATGGCACTAATGGGGGGGGGGCAATGGCTGCCACATCCAGACATACAGTACTTACTGTATGTACAGTGGTCTTTGTACTGTGGAAGTGGTTTAATGAAAGGCAGGGGAATGTTGGGAGGTGGCGCAGAATGAGGCAAGTATAGCAGTAAAAAATCGACCGCTATTTATGGCTTGTGTGTTTATTTATTTTTATGAAACCAACACCACTGGTTTATGTGCAGTAAATTAGGATTTCACAAAGAAGAAACAAACTCTCTGTGAATAATAGCCTCAAAACGGGTCACGGTATTCTGAAAAACCCTGTTGTCCCGTTGTGTAATTACACTGTATCTTCATTGCTGTCGTACACACTGGGCTGTGATGTGTGTGTGTGTGTGTGTGTGTGTGTGTGTGTGTGTGTGTGTGTGTGTGTGTGTGTGTGTGTGTGTGTGTGTGTGTGTGTGTGTGTGTGTGTGTGTGTGTGTGTGTGTGTGTGTGTGTGTGTGTATGTGTGTGTGTGTGTGTGTGTGTGTGTGTGTGTGTGTGTGTGTGTATGTGTGTGTGTGTGTGTGTGTGTGTGTGTGTGTGTGTGTGTGTGTGTGTGTGTGTGTGTGTGTGCGTCTGAGTGCGCTGCATACTCATGTGCTTGCCTCCAGCCCAGAGCTGTGCAGTGAATGTATATGTGCTTACTGCAGTCAAACTCTGGTTAGGAACGTTTGCCCTTGCTGCAGCTTTGTAGAGCGCCACAAACGTGCGTGTGTGTGTATGTGTGTGTGTGTGTGTGTGTGTGTGTGTGTGTGTGTGTGTGTGTGTGTGTGTGTGTGTGTGTGTGTGTGTGTGTGTGTGTGTGTGTGTGTGTGTGCGTGCGTGCGTGCGCGTGCGTGCGTGCACGTGCGCGTGCGTGCGAGTGCGTATGTGTGCATATGTGTGTGTATGCGTGTGTGTGTGTGTGTGTGCATGCGTGCGTGCGTGTGTGCAAATGCGTGCGAGTGCCTGCGAGTGCGTGCGAGTGCGTATGTGTGCGTATGTGTGTGTGTGTGTGTGTGTGCGTGCGTGCGAGTGCGTATGTGTGCGTATGCGTGTGTGCGTGCGTGTGCGTATGTGTGCGTATGCGTGTGTGTGTGCATGTGTGTGTGCGCGTGACGCTTCTGCCTCTGCTGCTGCTGTTGCTGTAGCAGAAATTCATTTATTACCTGTTTTGTAGCAATAATGTTATTCGCAAGCGTGTGATTGCTTCGCACCTGCATTTCTGCGCCGCCGCCGCACACGTCCATTATCTGTAAGCTGATAACTGCATCCAGTGGCTGTTTGGGCGTTTGTCAGTGGCAGCAGTTTGACTTTAGGCAGAGAGCCTGATTGGGGAAGAAGTCTGAGGGGAGATGGAGCTCTCTCTGGCTAGACTCCAGCTCTGTCCATCCTGTTTTAATTACCTATAGCACCGGCCCAGGGGAATATCACTCTGTTCCACCGTCTTCTTTCTTCTCTCTCCTCTCTCGGCCAACATCTCCCTCTCTCTCTCTCTTTTCATCGCACTCTTTCACTCTCACTTTCTTTCTTCTTACTGTTTTTTCCCCTTTTCACTTATAACCTACAGTAATAGCACGCAGGCCTGTGAAAAGGCCTATGTAGCGTTAACCTTTGCATTAGCATATAAATGACCCTGTGGATTGAATAGTATTTCAGGACACTTAACAGCAAAAGACAGATTCCCTTAACTCTGATTAGAGCTGGTCTGAGGAGACAGGAAGCCACTTGAGGGGATATCGCCTCCACGTTGATAAGATAAAGACTTGACACAGTGATTCCACTGCTGAGCAGAATATGACTGTGCACGTCTGCATGCACATCTACGTCGTGTGCATGTAGATAAGTGCACATAAATAGTTATCTCCTCTCTCCAACTTTGCTTATACTCCACCAGTATGTCCACCTGTACTGGAAGATTTATGACACCACATAATATTCCCACGCCTATTCTCATCTTACAGCTCAACAAAATGCTTAAAACACCTAATAACGTCTTTAAATGGAGACTAGGGAATCTATGAAGCGTTTTGTACCGGCTCTGTTATTAAAATGTACATTAGTAATTATAGTTTTTATGTTTTTAATATTCTTCCGATCCCTGTTTTTGCTGAGAGGCTGAAAGTCGATGTGTGTTGAGTTCCGCATTCTTTTAAAGTTTTAAAGTCAATATTTTAAAAAAAAATCTTTTAAGGAAAGTGATGAATATAATTTTTGCTTCTGTTTTGAAATTCAAAGCTGGGACATAATCATTGTGTGTTTGTGGTGAATTAAAATGACACTGTGTGCACAATTATTAGGCAATTGTGTGTTTCTGAGGATTCATTTTGTTATTGTACAACTACAGTGCTCTTGGTCAATCCAAAAGACAAACCCTCAGACCTGAAGGGTCAGCCACACAGTGGAGTATGCGTGTGATGGAGTGTTGTCTTGCGCACAAACCAAATCTTCTTAAAAGTTGCAGACTTTTTCCTGTTACCACTGCTGAAAGAAAGTGTCTTCTAAAAATTGGCAGTAGGTCTTCGAGTTGATTGCGAGTCCATTTTCAACCTGAAAAGGTCCAACAGGCTCATCCTTAATAATACCTGCTCATACCAGCACCCCACCTCCGTCTCGCTGCCATCTGAGTGGAAATGGAGCTGTGTGTCCATTAGTGATCCAACCACGGGCACACGGCGCATCCATGAAGAGTCGCTCTCATCTCATCAGTTCCCAAAACCTTTGAAAAACCCGTCTACAGATATTTCTTGGCCCATTCTTGACGTTTCAACTTATGTGTCTTGTTCAGAGGTGGTCGGGTTTCAGCTTTTCAGCCTGTCTCTGAGAACTGAACACCTCGTTCTTCTTGACACTCCAGGTCGGTTGCAGTTGTGAAATATGGCAGCATTGGAGGATAATGGGTTCCTGGTAGCATCATTAATGTTTCTTGCTACTCTGTTGACTATTTGCTACAAAACGGTTGATGGTTCTGGCTGCAGCTGAGCTATGTCCTATTTTCAATTCATGGTTACGTCACGGTCATGATGTTGTCAGAGTAGCATGTGTTAAATAATCCTACAAATCGTGAGGTGGTTTCAGGTGTTTTTTAGATTCTTAGGTAAGGGAAGTAGAAAAAACAGGTAAAGGACGAGGAAACGAGATGCGCCTGAACAGAAACGACCCACAGAACATCAACACGCAGTAAAGCCACACCGCCGCCGTCGGGCCGGAGGGGGAAACTGTAACATTGTGAAGGTGACCCAGTTCTCCCAGTTTAGCCCACGTCTCCGTCTCTACCCTCCGGCCACCTTACTTTATTCCGGGACTCAGCCTGTATAATGTTCTGAAGGCGCAAGTCTGTTCCAAATGATAAGAGCATGTAAAGGAATCAGTGTCACCCAGACCTTCATGTTGATGCATTCTCCTTCCTTCTTTAATTGTAAATCAACCTGTCATACTGATCCAGCAGAGGAGGCGTCCCAGCTGCAGGAAACGCTATCTTTATTTGTATCCTTTTATTATTGTGGGCTTTGCTTACGTCCAGCCAGGCTGTTCCTTTGTTCATATGTTTGCATAAATGACAATAACCCAGCTTGCTCACAGACACATCACGGATGCATTTAGCCTACATACTGGATTCCCACGAAACAAACCCACTGCTGCAAGCGTGTTGTTTTGGGAATATGCAAAAAACGGACCGTTGTTTTTTCAGTGAATGTTTTTCACTGACCTATTGATTCCAAATGAGCTGTACGGTCTCTCCAGTGTGTGAATAATGTGGAGACTACAATTTGCACCTCCCCCATCTCTCTCTTTGCTGAAGGATAGGGGGCCACCACCTTCTTACGTCTCTATCCTCATATCTATGCATCAGATCCATATAAATACATATGGATCTGGGCTACAGCCTGATATACAGTAGTGTATTTATGTGTGTGTTTGTGTGTTTGCATGTGTTGTCACATGTCAGTGTTAGAGGGTGAACCCGCCCTGTTCGCTTTATACATCCACTGCAACAGAACATCACTGCCTGGCTTTGCTATTGGTTGCTACGGTAACAAAGGCAAAGAGTGGAGTGGCTGCAGCGGCTAAACAGAGAGCAAGAGACAGTGGGAGAGACAGAAAGAGAGAGAAAGATGGAACAAGCTGATCCCAGTCGCGTTCAGCGCATCAGAAAATATGGTTCAGATGCAGCGACGGGTGCAACGAGCAGCCACATGCACATGGAGGATCAATGTGGTGTCACTGGGTGCAGCAGAGTTCATGGCGGAAGCTTCTCAGTGACTGGTCGGCCTTGGTTTGAGTTTCCTCACTATATGATGGCATGTGTGGATAAGGATGATGCTCTCCTCAGCCTCAGATTAGCAGGTTGAGAAGGTATTGATTTCACTCAGCAGCTTGAATAATTGAGATGCCTTCTGCAAATATGACTGTGTCTAAAATAAATGAAAGTCCACTGAGGCATCGCACAATGGGATCCTGTACGGTTATTAAATAGATAATAGTGCACTTTATAGGTGTTACACCGCTTGTTGACATTCATGGGGCCTGTGTAGAGACCCCCAGTTTGTTCCCCCGTCATTCCTGTCAAATCGACTGCGGCATGTGAACCAGACGCCGCTAGAGACGGAGATTTAATGGAACGCAGCCCAGTCCCACTCGCCGGGTACGAAACATATGGACGAACTGATAAGAGGTGAGAGCGGGTAATTATGCTCCTTCAGATGCCCTACTGATTGGTTAATGATGTGAGCGTTAGCAGGTGATTAGCTAATGGGTTACCTGATGTGTGCCTGTCGCCGTCATTACATGCATCCCATGATAACCGTGTCAGTGTCACAGCATTTAATCCCGTCACACCAACACAGTCTGACACCAGTAGCAGAACGTACTTGATTCTTTCCACCCGCGTCTCTTTTTTTGATTCCCTCATTACTTGTTTTTCAGTCTGCGTCGTCTCCACGAACCTTCTCTGTCCGTCGAAACTCTGAATTCTACTGAATCAAACATCAAAGCGCTGCATCGATCATTTTCAGAAGCAGAAGCGTTAACTAATACTTGTTGCTGGGGCTTGAATATGTTGCTCTGGCCCAGATGTGAAGGTCTGTGTTATGATCAATAACCTTACTCAGGTACACGCCCTAATGAGAAAGCCCCATCGATAACAGGTCGCCGAGCTTTTACTGGGTTGTATGTGCGATTTGCAAGTGTAATTGTGGTTATTAGTGAGAAAAGAGTAGTGTTTTTTTTCTCTTCTTACACATAAGACATGCTATATCATTGGTTTGTAATATTCAACATGGGCTAAATATGTTTGTAAGATCATAGGAACCATGGTAATATGACTCTCTGAGCCAAAGAAAGGTCTTTTGTAGGAGGTGTAACATTCAGTGTGCATCAGCACTGATGTATTGTCAGGGTGTGTATAATATGTGTATCACGCGTGTGAATTTGATTATTTATCCTTCTTTTATGAAAATGACTTCACTCGGCAACGGGGTTAATGTAAGCCTGTAGCCAGATGAGGCCTCGTCTCTCCGGCGGACCCACTTCATTTAATGGGGCCTATTCATTCTTCCAGGCCTGGCGTGGGGCACAATTTCATTTCTGGGTTCAAGCATGAAATTTACCTCATGGGAAAGAGCCATAATGAAACGAGGCTCACCCCAAACCTGACTAAATCAGTTCTAGTTCAGGAAATCCCCGCGGACGGAGTCAGATGAAACAGACCTTCCTTCCCTCCTCGGACCCCCCCCCCCTCCAATTGCATCTGATGAGGGGAAAGGCTTAGAAGTGTCAAATTTGCAATCTCCAGTCCAGAATTTCATTCGACGGGGCCCCGGGTGTATAGTCTGCGTCCCTCATCTCCTTCTCTATGTCTGCAAACAGCTTGTCACTCAAGGCTCATGCTAATGTGTGAAGTGCTCCTGTGTACGAGTGTGTTGCATCTGGGTGCATCTGTCTTGTTCAAATAGGAATTGTCGTCACCTTAGCAACGAAAACGGCTACGTCTCCACCTCGTCTTCCACGCCTGGAGACAGGGTTGTTTTTTTGTTGTTCTGTCCAGGAACAGACAAGCTGAGAGATAGAGAGAAATAGAATTGCAGGGAGGAGGTGGATGATGGAGGTAAAGATTCAGAAGATGGAAGGGAATAGGCTGAGGTTGGGGGAAACAGGCTGATTTGATGGGAACAGCTCTCATGTCGGGCCCTTACCTGTTTTATTTTCTCAGCCAACGCCGCGACTTCTTCAAGATTTTAGCAGCGCTCGGAGCGGCCCGGCTCCAAACCCCAGTGCGCCGCCCTTTGCTCTCTCCTCATTTGTCTTTTCCCGTTTTATATCAAAGACTCCTCACATCAAAGTCGGCCCACTCTGCCACTCAGGCTGTGCAGCTGAGCCACAGTCATTTACCCAAAATGCGCAGAATTGCTTCGTTTAAAACGTGTTTGATGTTTCATGGCTGGCAATAACAAACGTGCAGCAGTGGATGTTCCACCGCTTCAGAGGTGAATCTGAAGGCTGGTTTTCCATTGTTACAGTTTGTCTCTGTCATCTGGGCCACTTTGGAACATTACAATGGTCGCTTTGCTTTAAGGTTCACTGTACATACAACCTCACTACCAAGAAGATTCGAACTTGTTTTGTGTTTTGTGTTGTCCTCTCTTTGTGCAGCCTGACCTAGACTTCTGTTGGCTGTTATTGCTTGTTCCACAGCTATTTGTCATGATCAGAAAAGGATATATAGCAGTGTGATGATAGGTTTTACTGGCAACCAGTGTAGTGAGTTGTGATTTTGTGTATTTCTTTGTGTAAAGAATTCATTTATGTGTTTTTGGTATAGGTACCATATTTATGGTACTGAGTGAGTACAAGTGAGCTAGTGTAAATGAATATAAAGTAACAATGAAATGGCATGGAGGAAATGTTTAATCTTTTAGGAATGTACAGTAGAAGGGTCTGTGATGGAGAGGCTGGGAAGGGGCTGCCTACATGGTTGAAAGGGCCTATTTAAGCTTGACCATCCACAGAGACCCTGAACCTCTAACCATGTGGTGACAGTCCAGTCCAGCGTAACAGTTCTCCCAGGCTCTTTGGGATGACTGTTAAACCAAACGGACCCACCAACACACAGGCACAGAGAATAGAGAGCCGCATATCATATCGCATCATATCATATCTCTGCCTATTTGACTTTGGAGTGTGTATCTGAAATCGAAGGCGTAACGTGAACGTGGGAAACCAGAGGATCATTGGAGAACAGGCCTTCTCTGCATCCCATTGCCTTGTTAAAGCCTGGGGACGACATCTCATCCTACTGAGAGTCCTTTTAGCAAACGGACCTTTTTGTTTCCTCATTCTTTCTTAGCTCTTTTAGGACATTCTTGACTTTTGACCATTGAAGTGCTGGTGCCCCCCCCCCCCCCCAGCTCTTATTCTCTTACCTATAAAGAGCAGCTTCTTCCTTTTATTGTGGATAATTACCACCATATGTCCATGTGGAAACGCAACTAGAGGAAGGAGCGCCACCACCCAAAGTGGCTTTGTGGTCCTGTGAATGTTTTACTACTCAGTAAGTTCTATGGCTGGGAGACTCCCCATTCAATTGAAAGTGTTTGACAGACGAGTGACATTTCTGACAATAGATCCCAATTACACCACTAAAGCAGACAAAAGAACCACATTAGCTCCCTGCTGGAGCCAAGTTGGTGGCAGCAGCCACCCTGCTGCACTTCTGACCCTGTCCTCACTCTCACCATGCAGAAATGTTGTGCTGAACCGTTTTTATCCGTGCTGAGAAATCTGGAAATGTCAACACACGCGTGCACACGCACGATCATGTATACACACACGGACACATGCAGTGCAACAATGAATTTTTTTCTCTCTTTGTTAACAGTGCATGTGTGCTGCTGCTGCCATGGCGACCGTGGCACCTCCCCTCACATTTCTTCTCCTGCTGCTTCAACTGGCGGATGGCTCGTTCCCAGAGGAGCCCAGTCCACTCAGCTACATCCCCGTGGAGGGTTTGTGTCCTTCCCGCTGTGTGTGCGTGGGTGTGTGGATGTCCTGCAGTGATGAATGGCTCTGTGGTAGATGTGGAAATCAGGGGTCAGGGGTCAGAGTGTTGGTTTGGAGCATCTTCCAGTTCACCTGGGCACACAGATGCTGTACATTTAGCTCCTTCTCTCATCAGTAGATCAGTAAAAAAAAAGAAATCATGATGCAAAGAGGGTAACGCTTGTTAAACAAGTCGAGAGGCAGACAGTTGTGCAGGATGGAGTGATACAGATGACAAGTGAGAAGGGGGGGGTGCGTGGAGATGGATCACTACGTCCTCTGTCCGTCTCCTGCAGTCAAGGACAATGAGGCCTTTTCCCAATCTGTCTCCTAACGACGCTGTACACTGTCGTCCCTGAACTCCTCCATCTAACTGTTCTATTTTGTTCATCTGAAAACGTAGGGAGAGAAGAATGGGAAAGTCTTTTTCACAGCGAAATAATAACAATAGTGATTACCCAGTTTTTCTCATTATACCTCTACATGCATCAACAGCTGCAAAAACTGCTAAGGATAAAAGTCTGCAGCGTCCGCTACACACTGCGCCTATTATCTTTATTTTCCTGAGCCGACGCATCAGCAATGAGTGAAGACGCTATTAAAGAGTTACACAACCTTAAACCCCGGCTGAATCGAAGCGAAGATTCTCCTTTGGACTTTTTATTCTGCGTTTCACGCCCCGTCCGTCTGTCTGTGCGTTTGTCAGTGGTGAGGCGGTACCCAGTGTTCCTGGGCAGACCCCACCGTTCGGCGCCGCTACAGGAGCTCCACATCCAGACGGTCCTCCAAGTCAACCGCACGCTCTACATAGGAGCCAGGTAACCAAGAGCAACAGCCTCCAACTGTGCTGCTGACGTGTCTGAATTAATATCTGTTTTGCTCCCATCTGCTGTCACTCTGCGACAACGTATTCAGTCTTGTTTTTTTTTGTTTTTTTTTTTTAAATGTCAAGTGGGAGCTGTTTGTTCTCATTAGTCCCGTTTTATTAAATCCTTTTTCCATGAATCTGTTAGAAACAGCAGTGTAAATGCAGAGCTCATACTTTGCTGTGCATCATGCGACGCAAACAAACTTAGGCGTCTGTGTCTCATGCTTAAACACAGAAGCCCTAAATGAATATGCATCTAAAAAACAAGCAAACAAACTTCAGTTCAAACACTATTTGATCTGACTGAACAGATCGGTGCACAACAAACAACAGTTTTTTAACTGAACCTAAATGAAACATGTTACTGTTTTCTTCCCAATTACTGTATGTTTACCTTCACTTTTTAATAGGAACATCAGGAATCTGATTGTTGTGGGATTAAATTATTTTATTCTGACGTGAATCAAAAAAAAAAGAACAAATCAAATCTATGATTAGATTTAACTTAGGTTTGGACCGTGTTTTGCAGAGATGACTTGTACAGAGTGGAGCTGGACAACATGGCTGGTGATGAGATGTTCTACAGCAAGGTGGGAGTCTTTCCTACACACGAAGCCCAACATGCATGAATAACCGCTAATATTCACAAACATCTTCTAACCGCGGTTCATTTCCTTTGGCAGAAGCGCACATGGGAATCCAATAGGAACGACATTCGAGTGTGCCGGATGAAGGGCAAACATGAGGTGAGGCGCTTCTACACAACTCTCCGACGTTGAGACCCACTATCTACTCCATCACACGCATGGACAGGCACGGCAGCTGTTAAAGGAACCGTGTTTCCTTTGGGTGCACCTCCATTTGGTATTTACACAAATTTGATCCTGTTGATACAGAATCAGCACTGAAACATCACACAGATGGAAAAGCTTTGTGTTTTCTCACCAAACGTACCAGTTTTTGTTTGAATGTTTCCTGGTGGACAGGGCGCAGCCTAAAAAATTAGCTTAAAAAGGAGCAGGACCAGGGGCCAAATCCAATCTCTGCAAAAATCATGGAGAAAAGAAAGGAAGCGATGGCAGACGTTATAGTGCAAAGTGAACAGAGAAAGTGACACAGCCTCGGGGAGGAGACGGTAATTGAAATTGGTTGAGGAAGGGAGGTAAAGGTAGGGATGTGATGTGCGTAGGAGAAAAACTCTAACGCACAGGCACCAAGTAGTTGCAAAAAAAGGACAACGAAAGGAAAAGATTTGCTGCTTCAAAGAACGCAGATGAAAGAGGAGAAGATGTAGGGAGATAAAAAGGAAGCTGTGATTAGGAGAAGGAGCGGAGACGGGAGGAGACAGGGCAGGGAGGGAACGGTGAGGCGCAGATGACAGAAAGGCAACCAACATTAGCTAAAAACTAAAAGTCATATATCACATTATAACTCAGGGTGGGAGAATCATCCAACATACAGCACTGCAGCTATTAGAGCAGAGGCTCCTTCCTATTACAGTCTAAGAATAGATCTTTTTGCAGCACAGCAGTTTCTACTGGTTCTAGCAAAAATGCACAAGAGAAACTAGTGAGATTAATGATGAACAAAATAACAAACCCGTCTTCAGGAGAATAAACCCCAAACAACAGCTGCTCTAATATTTCAGTTGCTTTAAATTAAAAGTTTGATTAGACTATCTATTAAAATTTTTTTCCAACGTTTGAAAATAAAAATAAAAAAGTCAAATTACTTTTCGACAAGTGATAGATGTGCAGATGTGCAGATAAAGCAGGTGGCTAGTTCATCCTAGCTAACGGGAAGAGGTTGCAGCTACCACAGGTTTTTTAGTAGAGTGTCAAAGTCTTTCATCACCTCTAAAACCCGCTAGTTAGCACTTCATAAGCCACAGTAATAATAAAGGTATGACGCGCTAATTAGCGCTTCAGAGGCGCTAACAGAGCGAGGCTAGCCGCGTAGTCGCGCCTTGGCGCTAAGCGAAGGAGCTCGGACCGTTTGCTGTGCAGATGTGAGATGTGCGTTGGTCTTCACAACCAGTGTTTAGAAGTTAAAATGTCTGCTGTGAGGAAAATCCTGATAGCATTATATCTATGTAGCACTATCAGGGGATGAATCCAGGCTTCACAGGTAGAGGTCACCAGCAACAGGAGGCCAGAAATTAGCTCCAGGTTCACAGATCTGGAGCTGAAGTTTAAAAAACGGGCCTCACACAAAGGATTTGAACGGATAGAAGTGCCGTCAAGTCTGGGATATGTTGGCAGCAGCTTCCTCAAGGCTCAGTTCAATCGGCGGCCTTCACCGTTGAGACTGCCATGACGTCCCGGCGCATTGTTCCTCCAGATGGAGCGCGGTTGAAGTTGCTTCCTCCCTCTGAGGCTGCTTTGGCTCTGAACTTCACACCGACAGGCTCCCGGCTCCGACCGACGGCTTGTTTTAAAGCGCCTCGCGACTCTTCTTCTTTACGCGTCTCCTTTCATTCTTCTTCAGGGGGAGTGCCGTAATTTCATCAAGGTCCTGCTCAGCCAGCACGGCGGCCTGTTCGTGTGCGGCACCAACGCCTTCAACCCGCTGTGCGCCAACTACACTGTGAGCATCCATCCCCGCGTCGGCCGGGCGTCCTCCCGTGCGCCCGCTCCATGTTTACCTGCGCTTTGTCCTGTTGCAGAGAGACACCCTCGAAATGGTGGCTGAGCCCATCAGCGGCATGGCCCGGTGCCCGTATGACCCACGGCACGCGAACGTGGCATTGTTTGCAGGTAGGATCTGAAGTGTGAATATTAATGTTAAGGACTCAGGCTTTTGGGCTTCATCCGACTCCATTTCCAGCGGCAGACACTGAAATGCCACTGCCCTTGGGTTTACCTTTACAAGTGATTTATAGTCAGACCTCTCGCTGCATCGCTTGTTTGGTTTTAATCTTCCTGACCTTGTGCTATCTCTCCATCTGCATCTTCCCCCGCTTCTTTCTAATCTCTCTCTCTCTCTCGCTCTCTCTCTCTCGTCCCCCTTGCATTCAGACGGAAGCCTCTTTACCGGTACCGTGACAGACTTCCTGGCCATCGATGCGGTGATCTACCGGAGCCTCGGCGACAGCCCCGCGCTCCGCACAGTCAAACATGACTCCAAATGGTTCAGAGGTACTTTTAGACGCAGATGCATTATAATGAGCCTCCAGAGGCCGATACCTTCGATAAAAGACGACGAGGAAGCAGCACAACAAAAGCCACCGTCGCTGGCGTTAGTAGTTTACTGACAGAAAATGGAGCCGCTGTGGCCGTCTGCTCGCCGCGGCAACTACCTGATATAGAAGGGGTGAACGCTATAATATTCAATAAGATAAAACCAGCAAAGCCAGACATAATAAGGGCAACATTTAAACGCGTTGGTTGGAGACACGGGGCTGTTTTCCAGAGAGGGAGGCAGGTCAGCGCTGGATGCAGAAATGATAAATAGTGTGCAGCCTCCTGTCTGTGGTGATAAATTAGACAGAACATGAATACTTTATGAGTGAGGCGGGTGGACAGCGGCGCTGTGTGTTGCTGTAGCTGTTATTGCAGCTGTGGATTACAAAGCTTGACCCCGGGCGCTGTGTTGCGACTGCGCTTGTTCAAAGGCGTCTTTTTCCACGTTGTTTTCCAGAGCCCTACTTCGTGAGCGCCATGGAGTGGGGGCCTCATATTTATTTCTTCTTCAGAGAGATGGCCATGGAGTTTCATCATCTGGAGAAGGTGCTCCCTGTTTTTCCTTTCTCGCCCCTCGAGCGTCTTCCTGCTCCTTCGGCGCCAGACTCTCTCTCGTTCCCCTCCTTCCAGGTGATGGTGTCCCGTGTGGCTCGCGTGTGCAAATCGGACCTCGGCGGCTCCCAGCGCGTCCTTGAGAAACAGTGGACCACATTCCTGAAGGCGCGACTCAACTGCTCCGTCCCGGGAGACTCGCACTTTTACTTCAACCTCCTCCACGCCACCAGTAACATCATCCACATGCAAGGGCGAGACGTGATCCTGGGGCTCTTCTCCACGCCACCGAACAGGTACAGACAGATGGCGGCGCGTGCACGGAGAAGCAGACGTGCTTTAGCATCAGTGTGCTCCCTGTTCTCGTCCGGCAGCATCCCGGGCTCCGCCGTGTGCGTGTTCGACATGCAGCAACTCGCTCACGTGTTCGAGGGTCGGTTCAAAGAGCAGAAGTCGCCAGAGTCCATCTGGACCCCGGTACCGGACGAGGCGGTGCCTAAGCCCAGACCTGGAGGATGTGCCGTGCAGGGGTCCAGATTCAGCTCCTCCACCACGCTGCCGGATGAGGTGCTGAACTTTGTGAAGACCCACCCGCTGATGGACGAGACGGTTCCACTGCTGGGACATAGGCCGTGGGTGGTCAAGACCATGGGGCGGTACGCAGACCCACGACGGACTGAAGCCCGGGTAGCGCCTATTCGCCCTGCTGACCCGTTCTGTGGGCCTCTCTGTCCAGGTACCAGCTGACAGCCATGGTGGTGGACACGGAAGCCGGCCCCCACAAGAACCGCACCGTGTTGTTTCTGGGTTCGACCAGAGGAACCATCCTCAAGTTCCTAATGGTTCCCAGTGGGGACTCCATGTCCCACAGCAGCGTGTTTCTGGAGGAAGTGGAGGGATTTAACCCAGAGAAGTGAGTCTGACTCGCAGAAACCTAATCTCCAGTAATTGAAAGTTTGGACATGTAGCTTCAGGTAGAGCAGATTTTATGTTGAATACCTGGAAAAACAAACACAAACTCTCCTTAATTACACTTTAATTACAATTAAAGGATTGTTTTGCTGTTAAAACGCATCCTCCCAACACCGAGCAGAGTTTCCCCCAGCAACTATTAATCTTCCGACTAATTACACAGATGAATTATGGTTTTACTGTGTCCAGGTGCGGAGAAGACTCGCCGCAGGCTCGTCAGCTGCTGTCTCTGACCCTGGACCGGAGCAGCCACACGCTGCTGCTGGCCTTCCCGTCCTGCCTGGTCCGGGTCCCCACGTCCCGCTGCCACCTGCACTCCCTCTGCATGAAGTGGGTGACGCACGGCGATCTGTTTGCCATTCTGCCGTTGTTTCACTCAGCGGGGAAGTGGAGGCGTGTGCGCTTGTCAAACACGGCCACCTCGTCTGATTTAATAGTTATTTGGGCGAAATTTGTTTCTCGGGAAAAGGCTCCGGCGTTTAACTTGATGCACGAGGCTTCAGGATCGCAATTTGTCACCAATGCCGAGAAGCCATTTGTTTATTATTACACATAGGAGGGAGACGGTTGCAAAGTACCACTCTGCAGTTTGAACCTTATTCATACAGCAAGCATAAATTACACTTAGATACAGGGAACTGTGAACAAGTAGCAGCTCAGTGTACACAATATGTGTGCCTGCTGTGTCGGCAGATAAATACCAGATGTTACATTTCAAAACATAGCAGTAGTTGCCCTCAGGCTACAAAGATGCGCTTCATGATTTGGGGTTTATATTGTTAACCAGTCAGTCATGGCAGCCAACCTCCAGCAAAATCCTCTTGTTCTCTTGATGGGTGTGTGTCTGTGTGAAGGAGCTGCCTGGCCTCCAGGGACCCGTACTGTGGCTGGACCCGAGGCAGCGCCTGCTCCTTCCTGAGACCTGGGACACGGTGAGAACACATGCCTTCACCTGCATGCATCATTTAGACCCGCTTCATTCCCCATTAACCCTAAGCATTAAGAACTGAAGTATTCGACCGGAAGGCTCAAAGCAGGATGTACTTCCTGTGGAGGCTCAGGTCCTTTAACGTCTGCAGCTCCGTGCTGAGGATGTTCTATGAGTCTGTGGTGGCCAGTGTTCTACGCCGTGGTCTGTGGGGCAGCAGCATGAATGTAGCAGAAGGTAACAGACTGGACAAAGTGATCAGGAGGGCTGGTTCTGTTCTGGGGGTGGAGCTGGACCCCCTACATGCTGTAGCTGAGAGGAGGATGCTGGTCCAACTCCTCTCTATCCTAGACCACAACTCCACCCCCTACACAGAGTGTGACTCGACAGAGAAGCACCTTCAGCCAGAGGCTGATCAGTATTAGGTGCTCCACAGAACGCCACCAAGAACCTTCCTATCAGTTCCATCAGCCTGTACAACTCCTCCTCTGTCTGTAAGGGTTGATCTTTATCTGTGCAGTAACGTGTATAATAAAACTTTAGCTAGTAATTAATGTAATTAGACATTAGAATACAATAGTAATTAGACTTGATGTGAGTGTGTGCAGATGTGTTAGCATTCTTATTTTTAATCTCCCATCTTTCTTGTGTGTACCTCCATCTGTGATCAAAGTGTGCAAAATATTTCCCTCTGGGATTAATAAAGTTTTTTGAATCTTGAATCTAGAACATACGCAAAGCAAGGAAACTCACATTAGATCAGTAATTAAATACACAAATAATCATTTTTTTAGCTGGGTTAATTGAAGTCATTTATAATTATACATTATTATCTGCTCTATGTCGTTCTGTAAGAGTCGATAGTGTTTTATATGCAGGACTGAGAAAGTTTCTCAATTAAACAATATGCTTATAAGACTTCAAACAGCACTAGTAAAAGAATCCGGTAATAAAAGTAACCGAAACCTCATGACAGGAGCTTTGAGTAGCTGGGGATCAGCCCTGTGTGACATTCAGGAGGAGTTTTAAGGATCATATTCTTTCTAGAACTGGGGCCGTCTGGCGTGAACAGCTCTCCGAGGTCGCTAGCCTGCCTCGGACGCAGCCTGGGATTTTCTTCTACTAGACTGGCTTTAATATTAAATCACTTTTATTTTCATCACCCACCTTCTGCTGGGCCGCTTCAGTCGCTCTGACTTTATTCTAAGATGCCATGAAGAAGAAGAGCAGCTTTATGCTTCCTCCTCCTCCTCCTCCTCCTCCTCCTCCTCCTCCTCCTCCTCCTTGCTACCGTGTTCTTCCTAAGCAATTCAACCTAATTTTCACAGTCCACAAACTACTTCCCCAGTAGTGCCGTGTAGAGTAAATAAGATTTTTATTTTTCTATGGTGCATTCATAAACAAAATGTTGAACAGATCAGCTGATTCGTGCAAATTTTTTCAGCCCTTTTGTACATTTGAGGAGAATCAACATGTCTTTGTTAGAGATCTTCTCATATTTTTTGTAAACTAAAACAAAGTAGCACTGTCTGGCATGTATTTATGTATCATACACTTTTACTCAATACTAATCAATGTCATTAACTTGCATTAATCACAAATATTTGTGTTATTTAGAATAGACCATTTGTTAACAGTTACAGTAATCACTGCTGATGTTGAAATGCTTGACGTTTTATTTATATCATCATAATTATAAAATGCTCATTGTCTGTGTTGCTCTAGTTTGTGCAGTATAGTTTACTACTGTGCAAATGCAATGAGAAATCTTCCATCTGTGATCTCTCTGTGGCTGCAGGCTGCCCTTCCAACAAGATGTGGACTATGGAAACGCCACCTCCCAGCTCGGAGACTGTGATGGTAGGTTGCAGCACCATGACATGGACGCTTCTGGCTGTGAGCAGTAAACTCGGTTTGGGCTCCGCCTAGTGGCTCAATCGCTCATTACATCCAAGTCAGAAAAAATACTGCAAACATTTGTGATAGTGCAAAATAATGTACTTTTTTTAAAAGAATTTAAATAGTAAGATGAGCCACTGAAACATAATGTTATGTGTGTGTTGATTTAGGATTTTGCTTTCAGTCTTTTTTTCCCCAGGTCAAAACTCTCCCAGTGTGAGACATTTTAATTAGGGAGGATCTGAGAAAGGTGGAACGTCTGATAAACAGTAGGAAGCAGCAGGATGTGATCTGCTGCTTCCTTTGGTGCGTTGGGCTGCTCTCAAAGCTGAGCATCAAAAATACGTGCAATCAGTGAGAAAGCTAGAAATGACCTGGAAGAAACTGTTGTCACTTCTGCTGAGAGGCTCAGATGTCACTAAAGTTATGAAGCCAGTGGAAACCAAAATAAGCCGTGTCGGTTTCCTTCCGAACTGCGAAATCCATTTACAACGCAAATTTCAAGCCCTTATCTCAATGGTTTTGAACTGATACGTAGTGAATCTGATACGGCGATGCCACCGTGCAGCCTCTAACGCGAGCGGTTGACGTGCGGGAGAGGACGCTGCTGCCGCGTCAGCAGATGGAAGCGATTACAGGCGGATGGAAAGACTGAGGTAATGCTATGGAGCTCTCTGACCAGGCGCTGGGGTGGAAAGTGTGAGGAGAGGAGAGTCAGCTGCTGCGCCCTGAGCTCTGCTGATGACAAGTGCAGGCCTCTCCAAAGCCGGAGCCCGTGGAGCCTCAAGGCCAGACTGGAGAGCAGTTCCCTTTAAAGATGACATAGAATAAATGAGCAACGATGGACGGGATCATCAGCGGTAGTCAGTGTTAGTGGAGTTATTGATTTATTATGATCTAATATGCCTTGTGGGATGTGTGTTTATTCCTAAGGGTCATCTAAAGTTTAGTGGGTGAAGTTTAGTATATGCAAATCTGATTTGACCAAGTGATTGATTAAAGGTCCCCTGTTGAGCTTTTCAGGCTGAAGTATATTGAACCTGGATGTCTTAATATATGGGTCTGTAAATTGCCGAACTTGGCGTAGGAAAAAATCAGAATCAGGATCAGGTTCAGAAATGTGGTTGTCGTGGCTGTTGTAGTGCGTGAATGATGCGACCTTTACAGTTGGTGCTCTTGCAAGACCACACAAGAGCAAAGCAACAAGGGCATCGCCGTGAATTGTTCCACAGTAAGTTCTTCCAAAAGGAAGAACCTACTCTGGAACACCATCTGTCTCTGGTCCCAAGAGCTTCCCATAGACTCGTCCGCTATCTTGGATTATGAGAGCGATTATGAGAGATTCACAAAGAGACTGATGCATATGTACTTAATTTACAATATGTCAAAATGTTGAAAAGAATTTCCCGTCTGTTTGTTTAATACTTTATTGTCCAAAGGGAGGAATGTGGGAAATTAGGCATCTGGTTGGTTGATCTGTGATTATTTCCTTTGTCATGATTCAAAGGGGAAAATGATGGAGGTTTATTCATGTTATCAGGGGCCTTTGTCTCCTGGTTAGTTGCTTTTTGCCATTCAACAGTCCCACTAAACGGCTCCCTGTAGTCGGCCATGGACAGAGACAGTGCATTGTGTTGCTCTGCTAACTTTCTCATCACTCATCGTAACCCTCGTGATGTTCCTCTCCTCCCCAGGAATTCTGCAGCAGAGTTTGCTGATCGAACCGGAGAGCCTGGTCTCCCTCAACCTGCTGGTGGCGTCGGCCGTCTCGGCTTTCACCATCGGGGCGGCCCTGTCTGGCCTCGCCGTGTGCTGGATCATGGCCCACAAGCCCGCCAACCATCGCCACGGCAACGCCTCCCAGTCGTCCATCCAGCGGCGCGACCGAGGCCTGCTGAGCAGCAGCGGCGGAATGGGAGGGTCCGTGCTGAGCGTGACGCGGCAGGGAGGTGGCGAGCGCTCCTGCACTCAGGGTGGGGAAACCCTGTTTGTGATGCCCAACGGCTGGGTGAAGTCGGGGGAGCTGGACCCCGGCTTCCTCCCCACCCCGGAGCACACGCCCCAGCAGAAACGAAGAGGACTGCGCCTGTCGGACTCCAACTCCGGAGGGTGGGACACCAGCCAGACCTACCTGGGAGGAGGCTCTGTGGGTCTGGGATCCCCCTGCCGCATCCCCCCCTCCGTCTACCTGACCACCAGACTGTTCCAGCAGGGGGGGGGAGGGAGGCACGGCGGCGAGGGCCGCGGAAGCGACCCCCCACGCCAGCACTACGTCTGCCTGAGCAAGCAAGACAAGGGAGGGAAGGGGACGCCCAAAGCTCCGCTCCGGAAGTCTGCAGGGGAGTACGTGTATCCCATGACCCCCCAAGACTCCCCTGAGCGTCGGAGGGTGGTCTCTGCCCCCAGCGCGCCCATGGACTACGGCGAGCCGCTGCCCCTGCCTCTGCGCTGGCCGCCCCACGAAGGGTACCTCCTCAGCAGCCACGGCATGGTGCCCGTCCCCCTGCCTCCCCCGGCCATGCCGGCCCCCAGCAGCCAGGCCTACGTGTCCCAGCAGCACACCCCAGGGCTGAGCAGGGCTCTGCTGAGGGGGGCCCTGGAGCGGGGGGAGCTGGGGGAGCTGGTGGACCTCAGCCAGCTGATGAGTAAGAAGAACTGCAGTGACAGGACTCAGGCCGGCCAGTGACTTTAGAGGAACTGAAGGAGACTTTCCATGTCCGGAGCGCTCTGTTTTTAATCCCACAGGTCTGTCTATCATCCTCTTCCCTTCTTTCCCTCCTACATCCTTATTTTACTGTCATTCAGCCATTCCGATCCCCCTCTGCCTGTCTCCCAGGCGACCCCCCCCCCCCGCCCACGATGACTCAGCCTCTCATTATGACTGGCTGCTGGGTCTGCCACTCACATCATGGCTCATACTAATTGGTCCGATGGACTGAGGTTGTTGCTGTGTCTGCATTGCAGAGCCTCACTCTCCTGGTACTCGGTGGCAGCAGGAGGAGGGAGGATGGAGGCTGGGGAGGAATGAGCTGAGGACACGCACGGAGACAAAGATGGACATAGCACTTAGAAGCTGTCCTCTGCGCAGAGCCAGTCAAACACTGCTGCGGGAGGACGCCGCGTTTCCTCTTGTATAACATTAACAAGCCTGCCGCCCATCTGCTCCATCCTCCATCACCTGTTGGCCTGATTGCCAACTAGGTGCTTCAAGTGAAATTGCTCATTTTAAGCATCACAAATGGACACTTAACTGAATGTCTGACGCTCTAGGTGACTCATCAGAGACAAACGGAAGCGATTCTGACTCCAAACACGAATCTAAAGGAAAATGAGGCAACATAAATTCCTTCCTTCGGTTTCTTCTAGTTTCACAGAAACGGAGGACGTTAATAAGCATTTGTACAGGAGGGTATTTACTATGTCATTGACACGAGTGGAGGGATGTGTGCCAAATGCTTCTCACCTGTCTCACAGGGATATGGGACTGGAACTTGCATCATGGGAGAGCAGAGGACTGAGATGCGAAGTGCATGATCTCTGCCCGACGTCTGTCCCATGAGCTCTTCACTGACCAATAACCACAAGGACAGATGTTTCACCACAGCGCTGGACTGAAATATTACACAAAACAGAACTGAAAGAATGTACAGGACGACCAGGACGTCCACCGCACTGTATATATATATACCGCCCTGTCCTTAGGGGTTTTTTACTACACATATACAGTCATTTGACTTTTGCTGCGTTGTAAAACACGGTGTGTGGGTGAAGGTCCCAGAGAAATAATACTGATTGTAACAAAGTGACAGTCACACCGAGTCACACTGAGGACCCAGTGGAGGTTATGAAAAGGGTCCCAGCAGGCAGATGGGCCCATTGTGGTGTGATACCAGTGATACCAGTATGGCTGGGAGGCGTCATCGAGGAGAGGACAGGAGGATAGAGGAAGCAGAGCAACTTACTGACATTGTAATGAGCAGCAATATATGGTTTATCTGTACATAGCAAACTTTGATTAAGATTAAACGATAACGTAAAGCAAACAGTAACAGTAAAAAAACAACACACCAGGCTTTAGCTTGCGAACAAAAATAAATATTTATCACGTCCTGATAACTGCTAATATATGAAACCCTGTTTTCATACACGTTTTCTATCACCGTCCTTCGAGATTGAAATCACAGCGGCGCTACTGTGAATTTTACCAGTGTCTTTTAACGTTTGTGTGCCAAAACCCCACCTGAGGAATGATTTACCGCTGCCTGATTACAGAAGCAAAAAAAAAAAAAAATAGCCGAGAGAACTTGTTTCAAAGTGCCATGAAGCAGCCCGTTCAGGCCACAGAGCGACTGTGGCGTCGCCGTTCTTGCAGTAACTTTTGACACGAATGCCTTTGATTTGACTCGCTGAATATTTCATGTTTCCCATCTAGACGTTGGCTTGTACTGTTCCAACCATTTCTCGGCTCCCTCCGTCCGGACGCTGCCGACGCTGAACGCTACTGTGACACATCGCGCCATAGTTGTGTGCTGTAAATACGCGCGAGCGACCGCCGCGAACCACGTTTGTACTGTAATGTCGTTTCCCGCCCATGCGATGACGCGCGCGGCGTTCGCGCCACAAAAGTTGATGTGTAATGATGATAACCTAGCGGCTCATAAGCGAACCTCCCCTTGGACTGAGACGCTGTGAGGGAACACTGTGTATCTCATTTATTTTTTTGTGTTGTGCTGTCGCGTGATTCCTCCGACTGTCATCACCAACCGACTGCCATTCTGCAGGATCAGCGTCCTGGTTTAATGAATGTACTCATCCCCCTTCTTTGGTTTGTTTTGCTCATTATCGTGTGCCGTTAATAAGGAAAAGCACAAACAACCTGTTTTTGTGTCTTGCATTGCTGAAGGAGTCCTGTGTCCTTTGTGAATAGTGTAAGTAATCACGCAGATGGTTTATTGTGTCCGTCTGGATCTGGGAGGATCTGGAGACAGGATTGTGTTTGAAGTGTGAGCGTTCTTTTTTTTCTGTTCCCCGGTAACAATGCTGTGAATAAGATGTATGTACAGTATTTACGTGATTTTGACGGACTGCTGAGTTCAGCTGCTTCCTGTTATTAGAGTAGATTTGCAGGCCTGATCTCAGCTGGATCGGAGGCTTCTCGTTTTGACTGATGCCTGCTCGGTTTTTTGCAGTTGCTAAGATACTGCTGTTATAATAACCATCCATCTTTGGAGTACTGCTATTAAATGGCATTATATAATTGACTGCTAATGTTGTTGCGTTAGGTTCTGAATGCACTCATTGAAATAAATACATATCATTACACATGGGCCCCCACGCACACACACACATACACACACTCACTCATACATTTACAAAATGCAACTGTATGAATGCGCCGCGCTCTCGGGTAATGTGTACATCATCACTGCTGCCTATTTTCTATAAATGACTCATATTAGTCTGTGGAAGTCGGTGGAAAAACTTGCCATGCAGTTGCTTTCCAGGCCACTAGAGGGAGCTGTGAGTCTTTCTGGCATCCATTCATCTGGTTTCTAAGAGGAAAGGCATGAACTCCCATGGGCGCCTCTGGACATAGTTACAGTGAGCTTGACACACACTCTGCTGTTTTGTTGGGCTTTGCATTCTGCAAATCTAAAGGCCCACTCCCTGTTAAATGTGTGTCCCAAGGTTTGGGAGGATTCACAAAAGACAAAACACACACAGCTGATTAGTTAGGAATAAAACTGTTTCAATAGGAAATAATAGCTGATGGAATCAAAAAAACAGTTTGTTGAAGCGACCCATTCGGACACCTGGAAATACATGTGTGCAGGTATGTGCCGAGTCTGCCAGTGTTCAGGTGCGTGGTACAAAAAGTTGATGAGGAAGCCAACATGGATGGGTGTGTAGCACACAATGAACACAATCATGTTTGCCATCACTACGCCCACAGTCTTTTTCTTTTCCTCTAATCGGTCCTCCTCCTTTGATAAAATGTAGATTATCTGAGTGGCGCAAAACACGATGATCATGAGCGGCACAAGGAAGCCCACGAGCAGCAGAATCAGAAGGAACTCCAGGCGCAGAGGGTGATCCTTACGCCGCACATAGCACGTCCACAGCTGCTCCGGGTAGTTCTCGGTTCTGAAGGCGGCACAGACCGTCACCAGAAACACCCAGATGAGCAAACACACCACGACGGCCGTCTCCTTCTTCCTCCTCCAGGACCTGGCCTGCAGCGGGAACCTCACCGTCAGGTAGCGGTGGACGCTGATGGCCATCGTGGTCATGATGCTGGCGTACATGTTGATGAAGTGGATGAAGATGAGGAGAGTGCACAGGGTCGTCGTGGGGAGGCAGTAGAGGGCGTCGTAGATCCTGAAGGGGAGGAAGAGGACGAGGGCGGTGTCGGCCACGACCAGGTTGAGCATGTAGATGTGCGTCTCCGTCCAGGAGAGTCGCTTGGAGGCAAAGGCCCGCGCCGCGGCGGCGTTGACGAGGAAGCCCAGGACGAAGAGGGGGCTGTAGCTTAGGCACTGGAGGTTGTCCACCACACACGTAGCGTTGGTGCTGTTGGCGCCCATGTCGGTCTGGAAGAGAACGTCAGGGAGACAAATAGTAAATAACACCGACTCACAAAGCGTCTAGAGCCAGACACGAAGGTCAGCTAACGCAAAGCTGAGCTGCAAACCCCCACAATGTGGCCGGGTTTCCACCTTTTAAGCTGTGGCTTTTAACCCTGACTGACATTCGCTCCTTCAGTCACGTAGTGTAGGTCCTCGTGCAGCCGCTCAAAGCCTGAGGTGCTGCCCACGCCGGTCGCCCCCGGGGCCTGGTTCCTGCCAGAGCCCGTGCTCTCACCGACGCAGCATGTGAACTGTCAACGTTGCAGTTCTGCAGCCTATTAGTCATATTATCTGTCCACTGCAGCTTAAGGAGGATTTCAATGCGATATTTGATGCACTGCAGTAATACACAGTCACGAACAGAGAAGCTAAGGTTAATAACAAACCAATAGCAACCTCCGGTATCTAGTAGACGAATATTTTTAATTTTGTTTAATTTTGTTGGTCACTGCTTCGTTGTGGTATCAGGAAGTTTCACATCCTGGTGCTGTTTCTTTTTAAGGCAGGTGGACATTTATTTGTGATCATGTTTTTCGCACGTGAAGTATTAGTAGTTTCAGTGCATTGAACTGAAAAAACATTGTATTAAATTAGTATGAATTAGTATGAGTGATACTTTCACTTTCATTCAAACTCTCAAACTTCAATTACGTCATATATGACAATATTGAAGTTCTTCTTTTATAATAGAGCTGCAAATATCAGTGTGTCTTTCTTTATTGTGACTGATCAGTGAAGGCCTGTTAAAACACTATATTGCATTAAAAGTCCAACTTACCCTGTGAGTGACGAGCACTGACTCCACCGAAGGTTGCTGCCAAATGGTGGAACTTCTGCTGCATTTCCTCTCTCTTCTGTGCGTATCTGGGTTTCTGTGGTGTAGCCTGACACAACTCAACGACACGTAGTTGAGCTGACAGAGACGCAGGTTACAAGTTAATCACCCCACAGCTAAAGGAAACATAGGCTGAAGATGCCTGTTTGAATTCATTTTATTAAACAGAAATGTGCTTTCACCGCCATCTATTCCACCAGCGGAAAGGGAAAACTTTTGGTGAGGCGTGAGCCACTGCTAATAGCTGCAGCGAAGGGAACAGGCCGGATATCAGCTCCGTTGGCTGAGAAGAACCCAACGACACTTGGTCAATGTGTCAAACCTCACACAATGCTGTGCATCAACAGAAAGTAGATTCCTGCCACAGTAAAATAGCCACAGGCGCCTAATCAGGAACAAATATTAAAATAGTTCTCTATAATTTAAAGCGACAGAGACGCTTGAATCCGACTGAGGGACAGTGAAGCCGTCTGCAGGCCTGAGGCTCCATCCAGCAGCTCTGACTGACCTGCACCAGCACAACACCAAGCTCGCTTAACGTGCATTCAATTAAAACTGGGTCCTGGTTCTCCTGTAGCTCACATGTCTTTGTGTGCGCCCATGTTTTCAGCTTGTTGCCATGTTTCGCCTTGTTTTTGCTGACAGTAACCAGCCTCAGCCATGTGCTCGTTTATCTCCCGGGCACTGATTCGCTTGTTTATGGCAGAGGGCGAGCGTCTCACAAAACACAGGACGTCGGCCGAGCACGAAGCCAAATTCAAAGCGGGTCCGTTACGATGTTTGGTCTGTGTCATATGCAGCGATTGAGCTGCTGTAATGGAAAACGATTAAATCAGCGGCAGCAGAGGAAATTGCTTGCGGAATAAAGCACACAAAATGTTTAATGCACATTTTACCGGTGCTGAACATTCACTGCAATCATGAACCTTGGCCAGTTTTTGACCTGACAAAATGACACAGATGAGTTTGTCTTGTCTGCAGTATTTGCTGTAGGACTGAGGCCTTTCATTTGGGAGGATAATCAAAGCGAGAGAGTGGTTCTGTTTGTTATAAATAAAAATGTGTGGCTCCGGGCAACACTGTGTACAGTGATTAGGAGACACTGGATACTGGCCTTTCTGTTTATCTGGAAGCGATCGTTTAAAGCAGACGTGTTATAACAGTATCACGGCAAAACTCCAAGAGCGGCACAAACCGACACTCGCTTTGACTTTAGCTTCAAAAGCCCAGAGTGAAAATTTTGATTGGGCTTCGTGGAAGAGCTCTGGGAAAAGAAAGAGTGGAAGACGGAGGTGCTCCTGGAATAAAAGGAGGCCAGGAGGGGCTGGAGGTGGAAATCTGAAAACCTGCTTTGGAAAAAGGCTTGGACGCGCTAAGTGGAACAGTTGAGTGCGTGTCACTAAACCAGATGACGGAGCACAAAGGCTCGAATGTATGAAGTTCCCTTTGATTTTGTTGGTTGGTGTTGCTCTATTTGTGGGCCGCACGGTTTGGTTTTCGGGGGGGAGTTCGGTGGCCTTTTCGGCCCAATCTCGACGACTTTGTGAGTCAGAGGACGAAAGGAACCGCCGCGGGTTTAATGAGCACGGCTTGAGACTGTGACATGTTGTGCTGATGCGCTGCTTTAAAGTCAAGTCAAACGCACGGCAGCGACCGCGACAGGAAACCTGAGAGACACCAGTAATATTAGACGGGATCCTGTTTATTAGCAAGCGCCGCTCGTTCTCTGCGCCTTTATTGCCTTTTCCCGACGTGTTGTGATTTTATTAAAAGCTGCTTTAAGCTTGGGAGACGTAATTCTACGAAAATAAGGGCAGAAATCTAATATTGCACAGGATATGAAGGGCTTCGGTGTTTGTTGTTTTCATTAATTCGCTTCAAATCCCTTCGGGCCGTTCCTGTTTGCACAGATATTTCCCCAGATCGAACCGGGACAGAGCGCAGGAGCGTGGACGCGTTTGTCTGCTGGTCTCAGTCAATCTCACTCTTGTCTTGGTCCGATCTCCCGTCGTCCTCACTGATCTCTTCCCCTTGTTTGTCTGCTACTGTTTGAAAGTGCCCTTTACACGTCAGTGGCGAGGCGGCGGAGGGAGGGAGGGTTTCCATTGCTCTAACTAGGTCAGTGAAAACACACCCCTCTCTCCCCTGGCTGTGCCCCCCCCCACCCTTCCTCTCCCTTTTCCTCCGCTCCCCGCTGTGACGCAATGCAGACTTTCCACACAGGCCTCCCGTTCCTCCTTTGTTGCCTCCTGAACCTCCACCTCGGCGAAACGTCCTCCAAATCAAATAACCTGCAAGCACATAATGCAACTCGTACCCTCAAACTGCACCGATCAGCTGCTCCGTGCGCTGCAACTTTGCGTTGTTGTGCTGGATTACATAATGCCGCTGCGTTGCATAATGTTTGTGGGGGTTGTGGATGTGCGATCGGGCAGCCGAGTGCGGCCAGCAGAAAGTGTGTCAGTGTGTCTGCTCCTCGTTGTCCATGTACGTGCATGCGTCGAGGCCGAGGGCAGCCGTGGATTCATCAGCAGCTTTCAACCCTCTGGAAGTCAAAACTTAACTGGATGTATGTGTCTGTGCAGGTTTTTGCCTATGTGGACAGAAAACCATGAAATATGCATGAAAGAGCAAACTTCAGGTATTACATAAGTCCGGCCTGCAGCTCCGCCGTCCCGACACTAGATGTCTCTGCTTCGTCTGTCTGTGCAGCGATGAGTCATCATCCAGGCGGCTGCCTATGAGCTGAAGTACCAAACCTCCACGTCTGTTTATCTCGGTAACTGGTGATGTGGGGAGAGATATGTGGCCGTCGCGTCGTCCAAACAATGCGGCTGAAGAACGGGAAGAGCGCGACGGTGCGGGTTTCACGCGTTACACAAGCAAAGCAGGTCATCACAAAAGGTGTCAATCAGCTGATTGGCAGTCAGAGGATTAGACTCGTAGTCTAGTCTTTAATGTTCCCAGAGGAAGGATCTGATGTTGATGTTCGTGGCTGCTGGGCAGATATAGGTCATCCGGCCCAACATGGAGGAGTGATGCAAGGCGCCGCAGCTGAGGAACATGTGCAGGGCACTGCAATAATGGCTTCCGCCTCGCCGCGCTTAACTCGTTGTGGATAGAAATAACACAGCGACGTGGACCTTGGTGGGTGTGCGCGCGCCGCTGCGAGGCCCACATGGCGAGGAGATCTGATTCACGCTGGAGATACACACGGCCCCGTTGCCGTGGCAACCCTCCTTTACCCTCACCACGTCTTTGCATATTTCTATTTGCATCAGATTTCTGTTTGGATGTTGTCACACGCACACACACACACACGCACGCACGCACACACCTACACACACACACAGACACACACAAGGAGGCACTATTTCCTTAATGAGCTGTTCTTTCATAGCCCACTGCTGTCAGCGCTGATGATGGCGACTCCTTAATCAGTCATGGACGTTAATTATGTAGTGGCCACGAAATGAGAAGAACCTCGGAGTCCTCCCTTTATCCGACCGTTGGTGGGTGTGGGCACTGAACCTGCTTTGCCGGGAACAAAGACGAGCGAGTGGAAGGGTGGGGGAGAGACAAAGGGAGGGAGCCAATGACGACGCAAGATGTTTGCTGCTGATTCTGTTTGTCAGGACACGTCTTGACGCACTTTAGAAATTCAAACAAAGGTGTAGCTCCCTGCACGCATGTGTCTGTTGCTGCGGCTCTTACATATGCAAACAGAAATGATGGGCATGTCCATTAGGTAACAGAGTGTGGTTATAGACACAGCAAAGAGCCGCTGGTTCGGTTTAGGGAAGGCCGGCCTCGATTAGAGCACGTCTGCTGTGATTCATGTCACACAGAGGAAACGGAGACCAAGTCGTGTCCCGCTGCTCCGTGACTGTCGCGTGCTATTAAACAGACGCTTCGTATTCTGATGGGAAGCTCCGAAGATACATTTAAACCTATGATTTAACATTCATTAACTTGGCTTTTTTCCTTGATCAAGTCTGTGTGGGTGTGATCTGATTACATTTCATAGAGTGAGCTATGTGATGTCGCCCTTTTCCATGTAGGCCTCACCCTCTGGAAACAAAAAGAGTGGAGAGAAACATCAGGTTCTGTTTTCGACTGAAACCATTTTGTCGACTGCTCAGGTTGTCGCTGAACCCTCACTAAATTCAAGGTGAAGATATCGTTTGATGAACTGCTCTTCACGCGACAACACGCTCCCTGTACAATACATACACCAAGCGGCTGCTGGCTGATTATGAACCTAATGACCCGAGAAGGAACCGATATCGTGTCTACGTTACAGGCCCCATCAAACATCCCCCGCGTCTGATAACGAGGAGCCGGGAGCAGATACGGACGTGCAGGCGTGCAGCCCGACAGCGGGAGCTAAAATAAACAAGACGCAGGGGGCATGAAACGCAGAAAAGCTCGAGGTGGATCATCGACACACGGGGCCGAACGCAGGAGGATGAGTTGATGTGACGGGAGGGAGCGCCCTTGGTACTCTGACACACTGACCCAGTGACGCAGCGAAGCTTGCGGCTCCAGATTCCGGCGCCGAGGCTGCCGGGAGGGAAGGAGGCGGATTATGGTGCCTCCAGAGGGGGAGAACGGGGAGATTATCTGAGTGAGGGGGGAGGGAGGGGAGGGAGGGATTACGGCACGGTGGACGGCAGCAGTCTGAAATCACCCCCACAAACCGGCATGAGACGGGGGTGAATCCTATGACTCGACCCGGTCCTCATTGGAACCGGTTCTCCGTTTGCAGCCCGGCCGCGGGCCTCGGCGCTGGAGCCATGTGCGGCCAATCAGTTACAGTCGGCCGCTCATCCCCACAAAGGCCCTTTGATGTGAGCAGGGCCTTCAGATTCGACCCTGGGGAGTCACGAGGCTGCGGAGGCTTTGATCTGAGTCAGGAGAAACCCCATGTCTCTAACGGCAACAAAATGCCTGCGCCTCAGAGAGTCTGCGCCGAGCACGGCGTCAAGATGGTCGATGGAAAAATCACAGATGCACAGTGGATCTTTAACTCGCAGCCGCTTCTGTTCAGTATTTGCTATACACTCCGTAAACATGGGCTGATATTTTGCAGAACCACATCCCGGCGCGGCTCACGTATATATTTCTGGCCGCTATTGTCTGGAAAGGTATCAACACGCTCCTCTGCAGAGATCATCCGTGTCCGTCAGCGGCGCCGGTCCGCGGGGCTGTCGCTCTGAGTCACCGAGTTGCTCTGGCAACCTCCTCCTCGCCGCTCCGAGGAGACCATCGCAGGGCGAAGCGCACCCAGATCTCGCCTCCCTGCGCGCGCTCTGCTTGTCGTCACGCGGGCTGTGATGTAAATATCCGTCCATTTATGTATTATTCCTCCCGTCCTTCCCCCATCTGCTCCTCATCCTGTTATGCTGCCGCTGGCAACCCTCCAGCATCCTCCGGCCTCTAAGCTCTTCTCCATCTTTCTTTTCTATTTTTTTTTTTTTTGCCTCTACCCCTCACCTCTTACTTTATCATGGGGCCACAAAATGTCTGCCACATACACAGCCAAGCCCCCCCCCTCCCTTTCTCTATTTGTCTGCTGTCTAACTCCGCTACCAGGCGGTTACATAAGAGCTAAGGTCAAAGTGTCACAGTCGTCGCCAAGGGAGACGACGGCGAGAGGAGATGTGCGGAGGGGAGAAGGAAGGAGAGACGGCGGAAAGGGAAAACATGCCCAGAACAACAAGAAGATGAACATGTGCGTATTATTAAAAAAAAACATCAAGCTGTTGGGCGACGCAACGGAGACAAGAGCGTGTATAAATAACACAGATATGCAGAGGACGGGCTTTGGAGAGGAAAAACAAAAGAACGCGAGCGCGTGGGTGAGCGTGCGCGCGCACGGGAAGCGGAGAGAGGCTGTGACTGTACAGCGCTCCGCTGCTCCACTAACCTAGTTTAAGTAATCTCTGCCTTCACGCTGTTTCATAACTGCGCTGCCAGAGCATTGCATCATAAGGCCACCCGCTGACCCCCCCCCCCCCCCCCCCCCCCCCCCCCCCCCCCCACCCCACACACACACACACACACAGACGCGCGCTGTCCCGAGCACACGTTTACATCACAACCCTAATCCCGGTTATTAATAAATTCCAGCAGAAAAAAAAGCTTAAAAGTCGTTCAGGGGAGAAGCTGCAAAAAAAAAAAAAACATGCGACGCCTGCAAAACGGCGTCGATCGCGTGTTCCACGCTAGAATTCATTGACATTAAATAGACTAGAAGTAATTATTCTCGCCGAGACGAGTCCCTGCGTGCCCAGGACAGAGATGTCAACACGGAGCAAGAACCAGACTTGTGTGTGAATCAAACTTGTGAGGTCAGTGGGTGTAAACTGGTGCCGTTCAGAGCTGGTGAGCAATCATCAGGCAGGCGGCCAGGGATACTTTCTAGCCTATTCCTTCTAATGGAGAGGAGAACAATAAACACGGCTCGCCGGAGTGCAAATGAATATTTTAAAAGTCTACATTCAATACAGCAACTTGATAGTGTTCATTTACTTGTATGTATTTTTTTACTTGACTTCCCTTTGTGTTTCTTTGTCTTCTTCCTTGCAGGAAGGCGACTTGGGGATTTGCCCAACCAAACGACGTATTTGGTCTTAAATTTCCTGGCCACTAACCAATAAAAACATAGAAAAGAGCAACACAGATTGATGCAGAAACATTTTTGCTTTGCAAAGAAACATAAAAATGTTAAGTCATTAAACACGTTTAAAATCACGAGTTGCATTTTTCTTTTTTAAACAAAAGTTCTAACCAATTATTTGTCATTTGTCTAAATTGATTTTGTCAGTAATGTTTAGATGAAGACAACCAGACGTTCGTTTTTATTTTTAGCAAATCCGATTCCTTGTTGTACAGCCGATAACTGTAAGTGATATGAGACGAGTGGGATCTTTCCGTTTTAAAGCAGAACTCACTTCATTGCCTTCCGTTTATCTCCCGTAAGGCTTCGCGCTTTCCTGCGCGGCGAAGCAGTGCACGGGAGTCAATGGTTTGACCGGCCACCTTAAGCTCGTCCCCGACGGCGCGCTCCCGCGCGTACTGCGAAAGGAGCTGTCGGCAGAGAAATCATGTGAGAGCCCATGCTTGGAGAAAGTAGGTTAGCAGGGTAGACTGAGAGGAAAGCAGGCGGAGAGTCACGGCGCAGAGGGGGGGTCTGAACACCGCTCCTCCACCGTGGGACTATTCTGTCAAAAAGTTGAGCCAAATCTATCCAGCGGTGCGACGACACGATTACGATGCGATCCAAAGCGAGTTTCTTTACTCTTTTACTTCGCTCGGAATTGACCGAGCGATAAAGGACGTGAGTTTCGACTAGTCTTTTTTTCTCCTCTCCTTCTTGTTTTTGATCGTGCTTTACCGGGGCTGTCTGCACACGGGACGAATTAATATTTACAGAGCCGGTTGACTCTGGCTCCAGCGCTTTATTCTCGACTATCCGGTCACATACAAAAAACACATGTAGCCGAGTTCCGATCGTCCTGCTCAGACTAAAAGAAAACACCAAAATGAGAGGTAAGTGATTTTTCACCTTATTAAACATTCATTTGTGCACGAACTCGGTCGAGATGCGGGTTTGGGGGGAGCTGGCACGGCCACATGTGTGCGCACACGGACTTGAGTGCGCCTGTTTTCCTGCCAGTGCGCATTAATCCCTGCTGACTGGATTACAGCTGCACGGAGCGCGAGCTTGCACGCTCCGCTCCGAAGTTCAGCCTGCAGCGACGAGGGTCAGGAGGCACGATGCTCGACCCCGCGGGGGTTGATCCACCTGGATCGGTCGCGTTTGTCAGCGTCACAAGTCGGTTTATGGTGACGGCATTTATTATTGCGCGCGGAGTTTAGTTTCGTATTTTGTGATTCACATTTGAGACAAAAGTCGTACCACACCTGGGAGAGCCATTAATCTTTGCCAGGGGCTCCGTGTTAGAGTTATGCAATAGGGAGAGGGTGGGGGGCACAAGAGGAGGAGGTTGTTAACCAAAACTAGAATTATGTAATCAAGATGTAACTCGACCTTCTCGGGTTTCTAGTCAGGTGAAATCAAATCGTAAACCGTGCTCGTCCTTTGCCCATTTGATTTCAGTCGTCATTGATGTAGTCATTTTCTGTTATTTACTGCTATAATGTCTAATCACCCACTTTAGGTATTTTTTTTTTAAAACAGCCTTGAAGACACTCGCACGTCCTTTCTCGATTTAAGATCGATAAATCGGAGCTGTTGTCACTGTATGAGGGTGTTGTTGTGGTGTGGCGTCTGTGCCAGCATGGCCGACTGTGTGAGTGTACAGTGTACTGGCTGTTCCACTGACCTAGTTATGTCATCCAGCATTATCCACCATTGGCAGCGGAGGGAGGGGGAGCGGCACCGGGAAGCGCCGTGCCGCCGGACGTGCTGCGCCATGTGCGGTTACGGGCGCGCGGTGACGCGTGATGTGCGGGCTGAGCTTGAACTTGGGCAGTGGGGCAGCGGATCACTGCACATGACAAGTTTGGATGCGGTTAAACAAATAAGGTCTCGGATAATCAGTAATATAAGATTTATTTTCTCCTGCACGAGTGTGCAAAACACAGCTTCTGTAAAATAGTTAATGATGCCATTTTCAGCGTCTTTGTGTTCAAATCGGCGTCTTTCTTAGTGTTTAGTTCTGTGTGGCAATAGTGGATTTCTGCTCTGAGAAAGGCAGAGGAGGAAGAGATGAATTAGACTCAAAAGGAGAGCAGAGGGGGGCGGGGTGGGCCGAGGGGGCTCTGATGGGGGGAGGTTCCCTTTTTGGCAGGATATGCAAAATGTAAACAAACCACAGCCCCATCTTAGCTGGCTGCTGCTGGAAATGTTCGGTCGTCATGCAACCTGCCCCTTCAGCACCATCACCACATATTTGTAATCACAGCCTCCTCTGCCCAAAGTGTTGCGTCAAGCTAATAGTTTTGGCACGCGGGTGATATTTTAGAACCGCGCTGTGAAGTCTCTTCCTCTTTTTCACTGTGCAAGCGTGAGTTTATTAATATTTATTATAGAGAGACAGATCATGAGACTCGCGTCATGCCGATGATGCGCGTTGCTCTGGTTTATCGCTCCCTCCCTGCGAGGGCCTCAGTTTGCCAACGCTGGTATTTGCATCTTATATAAATAGACCACATTGATTTGAATGTAACAGCAAGGTTTGTGTGGACGCAAGTCGGGTTTCAACACAATTAAGCCTTCGGCCCGTAGAGACTTGATTAAAAAAAATGTTACGAGAGCAACAGGTCGAGAATGAGGAAGTTTGTTTCATCTGGCAAAAAAAATCCAAACAATCAGGGAAATATTCCGGCATCAAAACACAAGGTGCATTGTTGTGGCGCGACGCTGTCCTGCGCTGCACTCCCACACCCCACAGCGAGGCATGGTAGAACAAGTGTTTCAGCATTGCTCGTGGGTAAGATCAAGCTCAAGGCCAGCTGCCTCTGACCGACCGTGCCTTTTTTTTTTTTCATGCCGGCAGTCCTCGAACGCACCGGTCGCCCTTGGGGCCCTGTCGCTGGAGGGGCCGCTGGCAGATTGTGTGTTACTGTAAATTGGCTGATAAGCAAAGAGAAACGCTGTGTCCTTGTGTTACTACAGGTTATAAAACTATAAAATGGGAAGTGCTGTGTGTGTGTGTGTGTGTGTGTGTGTGTGTGTGTGTGTGTGTGTGTGCGTGCGTGCGTGTGTGCGTGCGTGCGTGTGTGTGTGCGCGCGCGCGTGTGATGTGTGATGGAGGAGCTTCATCTTTTTCTTCCATGTCACGCTACTGACACACTGACTGTTTGACACAGTTGCCTGGAGCCTCCTCTTGGTAACTTATTGGCTGCGTGTTCCACGTCAGATAGCAGTACGTGAACGATTGGAAGGACAAAGTCAGTGATTTTGCCCCTCTGCGCCCCACCCTCACTGAATTAGCCCGTGAAGATAACAAGGTTTCACATTTGTCTGGCTGGTAAACGCGCTGGGGCCCCTCCAACGCGTGGGGACGGGCCGTTAAAGTGCGTTGCTCCGCGTTTATTTGGTGAGAAGTGGCCGGGCCCCCGGCTGCGCTCACGCGGACGCGGCCCCTCGTTCGCCGCTTGCCGCTCCACCTCGTTTACGGCGTGAGCGTGTCAGCGGATAATAAATGCACCGCGTTATTAAAAAGCAGGGCTGGTACCGATCTGCTCGGAATGCGGGCGCTCTCCGGAGAGCTGGAGGTCAGGTGCCTCAGACTGGCAGTGAAATTCAAGGTTAAAATGTTAGTTTTAATTTTATTCTGCTCCGGAAAGTGTAATCATGACATTATTGAATTTTATATGTGGGCAGCTCTTATCTATAAAGCCTTACAGCGATTAGTACATGCATTATGCTTTTGTTTTTGCTGGGTCAGTATTTTCCTGTACTTTGGACGTTTGTATATTTCACCTTCACTTTAAGTAAGCACCCGTTAAGGAGATGAACCCGTCTGCTGTCTCTGGCTTGTGGAGGTTGGAGTAAAAATGTCCGTGCGGTCCTACCAGCCGGAGCGGGCGGCCGGGTGTCGGTTTAATTCTGGCTCTCAGCGCAGGATGAGAATAGAACCAGTTGATGCAGAAGCTCAATGTCAAAGTGTGTGTGTGTGTGTGTGTGTGTGTGTGTGTGTGTGTGTGTGTGTGTGTGTGTGTGTGTGTGTGTGTGTGTGTGTGTGTGTGTGTGTGTGTGTGTGTGTGTGAGGGGTGAATAGCTGACATTCAAGTTCAGGGTTTGTCTGGTTGGAGGGGACTGTAGTCAAGTACAGTATGAGTTGAGTCATATGTGGGTTCTAGCTATTAAACAACTGTCAATCATAAAACAATTATAGAAGATGCCTTTCCCATTACAAGTTGTCTCTCGGGAAATCAGTGCTGATCTGTGTCACATGGTAACTCAGCCGGGTACTCTTACGCTTTTTCTGGGCCTCTCTTGGTTAATTTGCGCCGTTATGTAACACCGCCAATTTACTGTTGCGAGCTGCGAGTCTGCTGGGAAACATCACGCGGGGAAGTCGGAGCATTGTTCCGCTCCACCTTAAAACTGGTCTGCGGAGAGCCTGGATCGCGCCTGACTCACTCCTCCCTCTCCCCCTGCAGTGGGAAAGTGTGTCAGTAGGACAGAGCATCCACATGGGCTGACAGGCCGCGGCGCCGCGCTGACAGCTGACTCAGCCAATGGCAGCGAGGCTGCGAGCGCCGCTCGGCCAGTGGCGGCGGGGGAGCGCGAGGCGGGGGGCGGGCCGTCGGTGTTGCTATAGTGAGCCAACTGAATGAGTGTTGTGAGGAATGCTCACAGACGAGAGTTATATAATCGAGGGGGGAGGGAGGGGAGGAGGGGAACCTGAGAGAGAGAGAGAGAGGAAGGGAGGGGGAGCGGGGAGAGATTTTTCCATTGCATGCCTGCAGCTGCCCTGATCAGTTGGAGTATTTTAGTCAACAGTCTTACAGAAGAGACAGCCGACCGAGTCGTTTAAAGGAGAAAAGTGGAAAGTTGGGTTTTCCAGTGTTTAAGAGGAAATGATTCCTCCTCAATCACGTTGAACTGTGTGTTTTTCCTGATCTCGCAGACAGCAACTATCTGATGTTGGAGTTGTCGCTTGCTCAATTGTGACAGAAGTGTGTGTGTGTGTGTGTGTGTGTGTGTGTGTGTGTGCGTGCGTGCGTGCGTGCGTGCCTCAGTTGTGTCATGTGATTCCCTGTGTGTTTGTGTGTCTGGTTCCCTTGTGGGGGCCCACATGCAGGGGACCAGGCAAACAGAGACAGAGGCGAGTCGTCTGCTCTTAATGTGTGACGGCTCGTCTGCGGCGTTGTTGCTGTCAGTCATCAGAAAGAAGCAGAAAATCTGTGGCTGATTCGATGTTCGTGTCCTAACTAAGTGCATGTCTGTCTTCTTAGTGTGTTAATCATTGCTTAATAACAATAAAGCTTGAGTTATATGGTGTCGTTTGGGAAGACGGCAAAGGTTAGAGACTGTAAAGCGTCACAAAGGAGGTGAGACAGAAGCAAAACGACAACAAGTACGACAACAAGATAAAAGATAAGATAAGAAAAACCTTTAATAGTCTCACAGCGGGGAAATTACTTCACACAAGAGCAAGTACAGGGCAGAGGAATACGGCGGCATGACGCAAAAACAGTTAAAAAGACACAAACACAAACAAAACCAACTGCGAGGTATCGTGGAGCATGAAAGGCGGCTTTGTTTCGCTGTCATGGGGTTTACACAAAGTTTGTCTCAAAGCCACTGTGACGAAGCGGGTCGTGACCAGACGAAGCATCCTCATGCCCAACATCTGAACTCAGACCCAAAGGGAGCATGAAAGGAAACAACGGGGTTCTTATTATTGGGAGATGGAGTGTGTGCAGTGTTCATTGTGCTTAATATGAGGCTGTGGTGTCACACAGGCTGCTCTCCATCCAGCAGATGTTGACTCCTATGACCCGAGCAGCGGTTTTCTCACCTCTCTCATCTCTCTGTCCTGCAGCTCAGATTGAGGTCATCCCCTGCAAGATCTGCGGGGATAAATCCTCAGGAATCCACTATGGAGTCATCACCTGCGAAGGCTGCAAGGTGAGGAGGGGGACACGCAGAGGTGGAGCTTCAATGATGTGCAGTCAGTTATAATATAGTTGTGAGTGTGTTTGTGCGTGTCCAGGGGTTCTTTCGTCGCAGCCAGCAGAACAACGCCATGTACTCCTGTTCTCGTCAGAGGAACTGCCTGATCGACAGAACCAACCGGAACCGCTGCCAGCACTGCCGCCTACAGAAGTGTCTGGCTCTGGGCATGAGCAGAGATGGTAAATGCACACAAATGCCCAGCGGGACCGTTGCTGTTAGCTGTTAGCTGTTAGCTGTTAGCTTTCTCTGTAACTCTGCGATCTGTCTGCAGCCGTGAAGTTCGGCCGTATGTCCAAGAAGCAGCGCGACAGCCTGTACGCCGAGGTCCAGAAGCACCAGAAGTCCCAGGAGTGCGTGGGCTCCGAGGGCGGCGTCTCCACCGCCCTGTCCCTAAGCCGGGACGACGTGGCGTGCGGCGTGGGCGGAGACGACGGCGAGGAGGGCCTGAGCCGCTCCTACAGCAGCCGGGGCTCCAGCTCCACCCTGAGCGACCTGGACGACATCGCGGCGCTGCCCGACCTCTTCGACCTGCCACTGACCCCCGAGGAGGCCAGCGAGTACTGCAGCCTGGAGCTGCTGGGCGGAGGCGGAGGAGCCAGCGCGGGGAACACCTCGTCCTCCTCGTCCTCCTCGTCCTCCTCGTCCCTGTCCAATCAGAACTCCCCGCAGCAGACCATGATGGACGCGGCCGACAGCAACGGGATCCAGCTGCCGCACACGCACTCTCACACACTGGAGCTGGACTCGCTGCCCGATGACTGCTCAGTAACAGACCTCGGTGAGTTATTGACATAAGAACACTAGAAAGTCTAAGATCTTTGATATAGGCCTGGGCCTCTGAAGAAAGAACCAGGATTACTTAGCTTTATTTGTAATGTTTCCATTTTATATCGAATAAGACACTTAATGAAACTGGAAGTGTTTTAAATAAAGAGATTAGATCAGGATTAATAAATCATTAACAAATGCTGCCAGTAAAATAAAAAGGGAATGAGTATGAGTTTGTACAGCTGCTGCTGCTAAAGTATAAAATTTAGAAGTGATGCATTTAACCCTTTCAAATCAAAGAACCAGAGCTGCGGTGATTGGAATAAGATGACATGTCACATTAAAAAACGCTTGATGATGATTAAAGAGTCACAACAAAAACACAAAACACATTTCTCATTCATAACAACACAGTAAAGCAGGATGAGATAAAGTGTGAGTATTCAACCAGTGACAGTAAGACAGGTGGAAAAGGGGACAGTAATATTTATAGACACACAGCAGCAGAGACGTCTCAGGAGGCCTTGGGGAATAATACATTTTAATTTCTATTGCATTTTTTTAGAGTTTTCACTCGGCAGCACGCAACAATAAACTGCAAGGAGGCTTTTAATGAGGCTCTGGGGACTTTTATAGGAATCAGTGAATAAATATCCTAACTGCTTGACTGCTAGGAGGCCGTTAGCCGTCCGGTTGATGTTTGTGTGTGTGAAGACACTCTTTCACCTCAAACAACCCGGTGACAAAGTGTGTGTGTGTGTGTGTGTTTGTCACAGAGCGCATCACTCAGAGCATTTTAAAGTCTCACCTGGAGACGTGCCAGTACAGCGCTGAAGACATGAAGAGGTTCACCTGGGTCCAGTACGCACCTGAGGAGACGCGGGCCTTTCAGAACAAGGTACTCACAGCGAGCCTCCCCGGGCGTGCATTCATGTCACTGACACTGGAAGGATAGAATAAAACCATACTTACTTAACTTCCAGGTTTTTAATAAACAGGAAGAGGCTGCCTGTCATTACAACGTCTACTTCTCCTTCATATGACTGACAGTAACAGTCACACCGTTGTGTCGTCCCGCAGTCAGCTGAGTGGATGTGGCAGCAGTGCGCTCACCACATCACGAACGCCATCCAGTACGTGGTGGAGTTTGCCAAACGCATCGCCGGCTTCATGGACCTGTGCCAGAACGACCAGATCATCCTGCTGAAAGCAGGTCAGCGCACGCTCCGCCACACTCCAATATCCAGGCATTGATCCCATCAATTCATTCTGAACCTTGCTAACATTAGTTCCTTCCTGTTTTCTTTTGTCTCCAACCTTCTGCCTTTACCTGTTGAACCATCTGTTGTTGTTGTAAACACACACACACACACACACACACACACACACACACACACACACACACACACACACACACTGGGAGAACTGCATGATTCTTTACAAAATTATTAATTATTTTCTATATCTTATAAACAAACACATTTTTTATGTTGAAATGCATATATTTGACAATGCGTTTACTTTCTGTAAATGTTTTGAACTCTTTAAAACTCTTTGTGGTGGATTTCACGGCATCCTGACGACTTTTAAATGGTTCAAACGTGTCCTATATATGCCGCGCACCAAACTGGGTCAAAATTATTCACATGTTGTTGTGTGTTTTGTGCATGTTGGAGCATCTTGGGCCTTTTCTGTCTCCCCCCCCCCCCCTTCGTCTTCTTCTTTCTCCATCTCTCCATGCCTCTATTTGTGGATGCCCTTTCAGGTTGTCTGGAGGTCCTCCTCATACGTATGTGCAGGGCCTTCAACGTCAACAACAGCACCATTTTCTTCAATGGAAAGTTCGCCCCGGCTCAGTTCTTCAAAGCACTCGGTGAGGATCACATGGGGGATGGGGGGGGGGATTGTGTAAGCTCTAATTCAAAAAGTATTCAGATAATTGTCAGTGTTGCACATTAAAGCAGCTTATGTAAGCTGGAAGGCGTAGTGGGTAGGAAAATGCCAGGACTCCCACTGTTCTTCATTAGGTATTGACGGTTTACACTGACCAACCTGCTCCACTACTTTAACTGAAAGTGGCAATAGACTCTACCTGTAACTGTGTCTGTAAGACAGTCGGCTTCAATCCCTGCAGCTCTTTAGAGCCAGAGCTGGGCTTCGAGTGAACTGGAATCCTCTTCAGTGTCACCAGGAAAAAAAAAAGCAAACACTATTTAACACAGCTGCAGGCAGCGCGATGATCTCATTAAAGGCACCATTCCCAGAGTTGTCTCATCCCAGAAGATGCAGTCAGCTGGGAATAACTCTTGAGACCTCCAATATGTTCGACAGCGAGCTCATAGCGTTGGTCCTCCACAGGGTGTGACGACCTGGTCAACGCAGTGTTTGACCTTGGAAAAGGACTCTGTCGCCTACAGCTGTCTGATGAGGAGATGGCTCTGTTCAGCGCGGCCGTCCTCCTATCGCCCGGTGAGCAACACATCCAGTAAACAGCTTGTGTGTACAGCGGTCTAACTGCATTTAGTGTTGTCATGCAAGCATCGTCCACAGATGCACGGCTGAATGTTCAACAACGCAAAGAAACATTTTCCACCAAACTTGTTCAGGAAATCTACGGTGATAATAGTGACAACACAAAACATTTGCCTTTGTAGTATTTATATAACTTTGAGCCTGACTTGCACAACGTCTGAAAATATAGCACATGACACCTTCTGTCATGTGTTCAACAGTGCCCAGAACATGTGTTTTGCACTACTGACTTTGCTCAGTAAAGTTCCTTTATCTCAAGGTCAGCAGAAACAAAATAGATTATATAGGTTTATCCTTTAAAAGGAAGATTTATTTAATGTTACAAATAGAATAAAATATGGGCCTTGACATTATTAAACATATTAATATGTCAAATATATGTATGTATATTTAGGATGTGTTTGAATATGCGTCTTTTCATCCTTTTCTTACATATAGATCGGCCCTGGCTAACAGAAGGGCAAAAGGTTCAGAAACTCCAGGAGAAAGTCTACTTGGCTCTGCAGCACAGTCTACAGAAGAGTGGGGCTTCTGACGAGAAGCTGGACAAGGTAAAAAGTCGCCGTTCGACATGTACACACACATACACAACACAAAGACATTGACCTACGTATGTTCCATGCCCCCACAGATGGTGTCCAAGCTGCCCATCATGAAGTCCATCTGCAATCTCCACATTGATAAACTGGAGTTTTTCCGTCTGGTCCACCCGGAGACCGCCTACAGTTTCCCACCGTTGTACCGGGAAGTGTTTGGCAGCGAGCTGTCCCTGCCGGACTCCACCGACAGCTAGACGCGCAGATAGACGCGCCGCGCGGACGAAGAGAGTGTGCGAGGAGCTAGGGCAGCGAAGGGAGAGACAGAGCAGGACAGAGATGTTGACGCTCAACAACCAGCAATTGAGAGACAATCCCAGACTTTAAATACTCCATCTCCCATGATCAACGTAGTCCTCCACTTTCCCAGCAGGCAAAGCACCTTACACTACAGACCACACATGGCTCATGGCTCCCTGCACACTGTAGCACGAACAACGAGCGGATGAGCATCGTAATATAGTACCAACGCAGCAGCCAACCCGGCACACAGCCGCGCACCGCCCAGCCGCAACACGCGGGTCACGCAACCAGTAATGAATGTACCTTTATAAGCACCAGTGCACAAGCCAGAACCCAGTAACCCGTGAATGTACAACCCTGCCGCTCAAAGCGGACGCGGAGGTTTACGCCTAGTATCAGAATGAATTTGTGTTGACCCACAGGTCTCATTATTAATATTGCGTTCAGCCAATATTGCTCTTTGTAGTCATGTTCAGGAAGGTACCCGTGTGTATTCACACAGACAATAATCGTGTACTGACCATCACTTAGGGACCAAGATCATGAGTCATCCTCTCTTGATATGAAAAACACACAGCTATGACTCACGGCTGAGGCTGACGTCCTTAATCAGCTCAGAACTAGTGTCACACACATTTAGACGGTGTTTGGTGCTGCCTTTTTGTTGGCTCTTGTATTGCAATGAGAAACCTCAGTCCCACACACCCCTTCCTTGTAAATGCCACTTAGAGACAGGACAAGATGAAATTATCTTTAATTTATATACACATTTATAAACAAATATTTTAAATAAGAATGTAAATAGGTGACTATAAAATAGTCCTAATAGAGATATAATAGTGTATGAGAGTTGAGTGTGTGAGTTCAGTATAGAGAAGAAGGGAGAGAAAGGTGGATAGCAAGATGCCAGGAAGAAACCGACGGATTCGTGAGAAAAGCTTATATTTGGACTCAAACCTTTTCTGGAATATTTTTTCCCTTCTTGACAGTATGCTCAGGTTTCCATGGCAACGGCCCTATGTTGCGTAAACCAAGCCGGCACGGTCTTCGCGTGAAGCAATCGGGTGGACGTTTTGTTGCACATGCCACGCGGCCGGGGGGGTGGTTGGGGGGGTCACGACGTTGGCCGACACGGGGTGGACTAGCGCCGCCGTCGTCCTGCATGGACTGCGTGACCTGAGAGCGCTCGCTGCCCCCCCCACACCCCCTCCCCCAATGGAACGAAAGGACAAACTGGGCTCTGAGGAGAGGAGAAAGCGAGGCAAAAGGTGACTCCATGAACCGCATAATAAACGGGGACCCACAGCAACTCCCCAACTGTTTCTAGCCAGCACTTAGAGGAGTAGGTGTAGTATAACTGTCTTTCACTTCACATGTTTCAGGTGGTTAATGGCCGTAATGACGATGGTCCATAATATGTATCATAAACCCTCCTTGCTGGTGGGAGCAACTGTATTATTTTGTACATGTGCTGTTTCTCTCTCCTTTAGTCTCGAAACCCAACACAAATCAAGCACTTATATTTTCCTTCCTCACTGGGCACTAATCTAAGGCCAGACAGAGCTGCCAGCTACCCCCCTGAGTTGGGCCTCGATGCCAGTAAGACTAAGCGGTTGTTTCGTTCTGTTGTGTTAGTTTCTATTTTTGTCCCATCTGTATCACGCAGGGTCATCCTAACTGTACATAAACAACATAACCAGACTTTCTGAAGGTGGTATAGTACTAAGATGATGATGATGATGATGTCTTACTTGGGGTGCTGTGAAGCTCTTGAGCAGAGTCCGAGGACCTGCCGTCCAACACTCAGGGAGCTGGCTGTGATCTCCTGTCCCTTTATTACCAGTGTTGTCTTTTAGCCTCGTGCTCCTCACACCTTTGCACCTAAGACGAGACCCATAACCATAATCACTGTGGACGTAAGTTCTATTTTTGTGAATGTTACTCACAAAGTGTCAAAGCCCTTCTTGTATGTCCTAATATTCTACTATTCAATTTACGAGACATAGGATTTAAAAAAAAGGACTCAGTTAGTTAAAAATGAACTTCGTCATTGGATTTAAATGTTTCTTTTGCTGTGATTTTCATTTATTTGTCAGTCTTTTATCCACCTTTTTCGTTACCTGTCTCCACTTTTTGTCTTGTAAAGTCAGTGGTTTATTTTTTCGAATCAAAGAAAAATTGGGAAAAGTACAAACAAAAATAATAGTTTGTCTCCCTTCTCTTTCCCTGTATGACAAAATGTACAAGAGGTATATTACTAGTCCAAGAGTAACTGAGTCACACAGCTCAATAAATATTGTTGTCCAATGGGATACATTATATGTGGTTTTAAGAATGTAATAAATGGTTTCTTTTTCTTTTAAACCAGTCATTTGTGTCTTTCTTTCTGACTTTTGCTTTCACATTGATTCAGTATCCAAGTAGCTTTATTGTGCTGCTCTGTAACTTGTCTCTAAAAATCACTGGTCATCAGTAATTAGATCAACAAGAATTTAATGAATGAAGAAACCGTAATAAACAATAACTTAAGTCATATCTGTAGAGTAAAATGTTCTGGTTCCAGCTCCTCTGATTATCTTCTTTGCTGTATTATCTGAAATGAAATCTTTTTTTAGTACTTTAAGTCAAGCTTTGAGTGTTTTACTATACTTTATAAGCAGGAATTGGAGAAAAGGCTCAAATGCACATCTGTTCCAATGCTTTTTATGGCCTTTGACTTTGTTTGCTATCAGTCAGAGTAGAAAGCATGAATTGCCATGCCATAAATAAAGAGGACACCCCAACAGACCCCTATGAGCAGAACCCCCCAGGCTGAGGAGGGGGCGGCCATCTGCCTCGACAGGTTGGACTGAATGAAAGGTAAGGAGAGAAGAGACAGCAAAATTCAAAACTAACAATGTAACAACAATGTATGGTTCTGATTAGGGTTAGGATGCTAGTAAGAGTCAGTCATTTACATATTAAAGTAGGTGCTCTAACTTTTTTAAATAAAACTAAAAATAAAGAATGTTACAGGTTTTTAGGTTTCCAGGGTGTTTTACGCACTTTATAGACCTGGATGAAGTCGCTGATGCGTTAGATCCCAAGAGTTGGGAGCAGATTTGGGGTGGAGAGTAAAAGTCCGTTCCCTGGATGTGTATGTTTCTTATTGCGTTAACCTTCAGCCCAACAAGTCCCGTTTTACGTTTCTTTACTCGACCCTGGTCAGAACCCACCTCCCCATAAGCTTTGCGCCTACGTTCGAGTTTTGGAAACTAACGCGGAGCCACCGCGGACCCGCCCACTTTAAGGCTGAGGCCAGGAAGTTGCGGTTGCCTGGTAAGTTTTACCATCCACGGTACGAAGTAGGGAGCCTTGTGCTTGACTGCTGCAAAAAACAGTACAAAGTCATACGTTAATAGTCAAAAAGACGTTTCTCCTTTAGGTCGGGTAGGAAAAACAGACCGTGCAAGATGTCCGTCGCAGGATTTAAGAAGCAGTTTTACAAGGCGAGCCAGGTAAACGCGACTTGTTTTTACATTAGCCTGTAGCAGCTAGCTAACGCTTAGCCTCAATGGTCGCTACTTTTATCGTGTCAGCTAGAAACTGTGTCACCTCAGTAGAAATAGCAGTTAGTTTAGTTTAGTGCTGTTATGGTAAAGTTTGAACGTGTTTAAAACAAGAATGTCTACACTGTTAAAAAACTCGACAGATTGTTCTGAGCAGGTAACTTCCAACTTCCAACCCTCAAGTTAAAATGCCTTCATATTTTAACATTAAGTTGGTTGACGCCAGTAATTATTTTATGATTTATAACTGACTTAATAATGTTAAGTAAATTAAGTTGGATGCTGATATTTGTCGTTAGTTTCCTAGTTGCTGTAACGTAAATTGAAATAAATGTTCACTGAACATTACTTCCTATGGAGGTTGGGTTAGGTTCAGCTAAATAGTATAATGTAAGGGCATAAGATGTTGACTTGAGTAAAAGACCATTTCGGTTGCTTCAGGCGGCAGTATTCAGCCACTGCCATCAGTAATCAAATGAATTCCTGCTTATACCAGTTAATAAAAGCCGTGCTGTTAGCTTGCCTTTAGCCCTACACTTGCTGATCATTGCCAGCTATGATTTAGACCCAGTCTTTTCAAAACACGCGTGTCCCACATTAGCCAATGGCAATGTTCAAATTAGTATATGTGTGATTCACAAAATACTATCTCATCTGCAACTCTGTTTTCAGCTGCTTTACTGACCTGATCTGTGCTTCTGCCTTTTCATTTCATTCTTTCAAACTTGGAGATGTTTTTTTCTTTAAGTTCATACAGTGTGATATGCAAGTGACTTCAGATGAGCATACAGTATAAAAATACACAAGAGGTCAGAACAGAATTTTCTCAGATTACTCACCATTTGTGCAAGTTCATGCTTAGTGGGTGTGTACAATTATTAATGGTAATGGAATCCCACCTATGAAAAAAAATCTGCCCAAACCAGCTTCAGTTTTTTAAGTAAACCAGTAGTGACAGATCTAGTCACTTCAAATGTAAACACAGAAACATTAGTCCACCACAGGTGAATTCTAATAAGTGTGATTTGCGTGATTAACCTCTGCAGTGCAGGTGGGTAGCTAACAAGCTAACATCAGTACTGGCCACTGGAGCATACACACAGTATATTTCTTTCTCAAGCCAACCAGATTAATGATTATATTAAAGAGTATGCTTTTATAAAATATTGAGTTTCAATAAATAAAAAAAAACAACTGGCAAATTTGAAGCCAGGTGGTGTTCCAAGGAAGCATCTGCATTTCTCAGATAAATGTATCACCACTTCACATCTGTTAGTTTTATTGACTGCTATTAACATATATTAAACTTATTAAACTTAAACAAATTATTGTATATTAAACTTCATAATTACAGAGTGTGTGGGCCTAAATATATCCCATGAACCTGGATGCATACCTGGATGCTTATAAACTCAAACTTGTGCAGTAAAGTAACTAGAGAGCTAGATTAATCCACCTGGTTGCAGGGTTTTATGTGCAGTATGGTGCTGACAGCTGTATGAAGTTTAGAACAAGTACATGCACACATACAGTGAGTGTTTTTTGTTTTTTTTTCGGTCTGCCAGCCAACTGACTGTACAAGAGATTTTAGTCTTGGCTGCTCTAGATGAGGCAAGGAATGTGTGTACCATCTGTGAGTGAGGATTTGAATGAAGAAGGAAAAATGAAGTTACCATGTATGTTTAGGAAAGGTATCCGTGGATGTGGTTTCAGTGTAGGAAACTGCAGTGTGTGCAGGCCGGAATGGAAAAAAAGCCAGTGCTTTCAGTAGGGAGAAAGTGTAAGTTAAAAAATGTGATTTCCTCATGCAACATTAAGGAGGTTCAGTCTCGGACTGAGTGGAAAAACTGATGTGTCTTGCATTTTAGGAACAGTGTTTACCAGGATGGAAGAAAATGGATGAAATTAAATGTATTTAAGTGAAGAAAAGAAAGGTCTGGTGCAAGCTGCTTGTCCTTAAACCTGAGATCCACTGTGCTCCTGAAATTTAGCTCCTTTTCTCTTTAATTATTTTATTATAGTGGGTTAAATTGTTTTAATATTTTAGCCAATTCAAGTTAAAACTGAGAAATTAACCTTCGCCATCAACCTCGACCCCAAGAATTTGCAGATAGATTAATTAATATTTGGATTATGCTGGCACACCCAATAAAATAACCAGAGTGTTTAATCCTTTAACAAACATTCATAATATCAGTGCTCACAGACCAAGTAAAGAATGTCTGCTCTGTTATGACGATGCATGTACCAGTGTAAATAGGGAGTCCTGTCAGGTTAATTTTTGGTTTGTTCTTTGGTCACAGATGATGAGTGAGAAAGTTGGAGGTGCAGAAGGGACCAAACTGGATGAAGACTTTAGGGACCTTGAAAGGGTACGTTTTTATACATAAAATTTACGTTTATGTGTGTGTGTATGTGTCTGTCAAAAACATACAACTTAGTATATTCACATGTAATTTTCATTGAATTATCTCCCTTCTTCCGTCTCCCTATCCTGTGCCATCAGAGAGCAGACATTACCAGCAAAGCAGTGGTAGATGTCATCAATAAAACCACAGAGTACCTGCAGCCTAACCCAGCAACAAGAACCAAACTGTCCATGCTCAACACAGTTTCCAAAATCCGTGGACAGGTGAGGAGTCCAGGCTACCCCCAGCCCGAGGGTCTCCTGGGGGAATGCATGAATAAATATGGACGGGATATGGGCGAGGACACCAACTTTGGTGAGAACTTTATTATAAGCATGAGATACAGAGTAAGAGATTTTTTCAGTTGTTATAATTTTCTTGCATTCCTCACAATGTCCAATAATTTTAATATTGTCTCTGATAGGTGGGGCTCTAGTAGATGTAGGGGACACAATGAAAAGACTGGCTGAGGTCAAGGACTCTCTGGATATTGATGTGAAACAGAACTTTATTGACCCACTTCAGGGCATTGCTGATAAGGATATCAAAGACATTCAGGTAAAACCAACGAGGTAGCATGTTTTTACATGCACAGCCTCAGAACTGACTAATGAGCTATACATCCTGTCTGTTGCAAAAGTATTTGCAGTCTATATGCATAACACAGGGTTTAATTACACCAATGGCCAAACTTTGCCATCTCCACAGCACCACCTCAAGAAGCTGGAGGGTCGACGTCTTGACTATGACTATAAAAAGAAACGGCAGGGTAAAATTCAAGACGAAGAGATCAGGCAGTCGTTGGAGAAGTTCCATGAGTCCAAAGAGATGGCCGAGACCTCCATGCACAACCTACTGGAAACAGATGTGAGTAGCAGCGGGCTGAAATGGATTTACTCTGCCTTGTGGATGACCAGCTGGAATGTGTTGGGCTTGGTTTTGCTGTCTGCCAAGTTCATAAACATGTAGGTCACATCAGCTGCTAAACCTGTAACTGTTAGTAATGAGAATGATGTCATTAAAATATTTGGTAAATGATTTGGCCCTTGTGGTCCTAAGTAGGACATTTTAATTCGATTAACTTCCCCGAACTAAAAAAAAGGTTTATTTAGGTTTTGTCTTTTTCATTTTGTGAAGTCATTGATGTATGTGCATAATGATGTGTTCATTTAATGAATGAATTTAATCTTTTGAGACCTGCATTCTGGCCAAACTGGAAAGTGAGTGCTCTTTACGGAGGTTATGTATTAACAGACATGCTTTGTATTGTGTTTTTTCCTCCTCCTGGGGACCTGCAGTAACATGACTGACTTGTCAGGCCTGTTTTCTTTGGCATTTACTGTTGTCACGCAGGTTTTCGTCAAAGCTTTTCAGTGGAGCTGTTTTAACGAACCAACATAAAGAGAAACAGTTGTATAGACACAAAAAGTGCCATCACTTAATCAGTAAAGAATTCACTGACTAATCCTGGTCTTTTAAGTGTTTGTCTTGCTCTAAAATAATTTGTGTGTGCATGCAGGTGGAGCAGGTGAGTCAGCTGTGTTCTTTTGTGGAGTCTCTGTTGCAGTACCACAAACAGGCCTCTCAGATACTGGAGGAGCTTTCTGACAAACTGAGAGAAAGGTCAGGACTGGCTATTGCTTGTTGTATGTTAGAGCAGTGTCATATCTATGTAATAACATATTCAGCCATCTCTCTGTAATTACAACAAGGTACTGATGTCTGATGATGCTCTTTATTGGCATTGTGTGCAGAATGAACGATGCTCAAAGTCGTCCAAGGCGTGAATACACACCCAAAGCCAGACCGTCATTTGACTATGAAGATGATGAACAGTCCAATGGAGGCTACTCACCACCTGCAACAAGTCCTACAGCTTACGCTCAAGGTAAACCCATATTTTGTGAGCTGGTTGAGTTTCTCTTTGCTGTGTGTTCATGTCGTATTGTCAAGAAGGCATGTGAGCGAATGAGAGAGTCAGTGTGATTTGTAAGACTGATGTGTCTTTTCATTGTGATATTAACCAGCCCCAACACAGTATCAAGGTCCGTCCTTCCAGAGAAACTCCACCAAGGGCAAGCGGAGTGAGTGGACAGATGAATGTGTGACTTAAACAAAACTGGACAGTCGTACTGCTTTTGCTCACTCTGTTTCACATCCATGCACCAAGTGCTACATGCATGTCAATGAAAGGGTCAAGTGGTCCACTAACATTTATTGGTGGTAGTTCAGCTGTGAACAGGATCAGGTGAAACTTACTGGAGTGTGAACATTCTCATCTGACCAAGGCTGAAGAGACATGCAAACTTAAACAAGCTATTCTCAAAGTTTGGTTCAAGCCAACGATTTTAAAGACTCATTTGGAGCATTGTATGTAACTGACAGCCTGGTTACCGACTGATGAAACTTCTGAAACTCAAAAATCATTACATGCCACATGGTTTATTTTACAGACACGATCTGAGGGTTATTGTAAAAGCCTCTCCTCTAAACTTGAACATGCCTTCGTGGTTGGAATGAAATCTTTTGGAACCCATTGGTGTGTCGATCTTGAGCTTCAGAACGTTCTAATTCATACTGATAACTTACAAATGAGCTCTCTTCTTTTACTGACTTCAGCTGCTGGGTGTAGTCCAGAGCCCTATTAGAAGACAACATGTCTACAGTTTTCTCATTGCCTCTAATTCAGTCCTGTTTGAAGTGAAGCATTAAAAGGGAAGTTGCCAGACAATTTACAGCCTGAGGAAAAAGGCTGCATTTGTTCTTCCTCCCTTTATATATATCTGTCTCTCTCTCTGCAGCTGAGCCATGCTGTAAAGCATTGTATGACTTCGAGCCAGAGAACGACGGAGAGCTGGGCTTTCACGAGGGTGACATCATCACTTTGGTCAGTCGAATTGATGAGAACTGGTTCGAAGGAAAAATCCGCGGAAAATCCGGATACTTTCCCAGCAACTATGTTGACGTCGTGGTGCCTCTGCCACGTTGAGAGGAGCATCGCAAGATGGAGCGTAAATGAGGGGATAATAAAAGGTTTATCACATCTCAGTAACCAAAAAATAACACTTTGTAGTTGCATTGAAAGGGCAAATATCTCAAGAAATGGACCAACTTTTTTATATCTAGTAGTTATTTGAGCAACGTTTTGGCGAGCGTAGAGATGGAGGGAATATCAAAGGTCATAACACATAATAATGGTGTAATATGCTGATATTTATTTTAGTTACACCCGTGCACTTTATACACTACACATCTGTGGTCGGAACTGAAGAAGTGGGAGAATGAAACGTGTAACTACATTCCTGTTCAGCATTTATTTTCGTCACCTATTTTCTAATCACATTATGTTGATATTGACACTACACACACTCTGTGCCTGAAGGCTCGATGTTGGAGTAAACTGGCTGTTCATGTGGTTGATTTAAACTGTCCTCTGCTGCCGTCTGGTGGTGCTATATATAAGCGGTACTGTCACATCTTTTTATTTCTTAACCAGCTGATTTGAGCCAGTCAGATGATATTGTAGGTCCTTCTTGTTGGCTAAAATTATGCTTAAGCAAAATGGTATTTTACAGTAAATTTCTATAGGGCAGGGGATCCACAGATAAACCTGTTTTTAAACGTCCATTTATTATATCATTGATTAATCTTAGCATGTCTGTTTTTATTGCACACTCCAGCCCCGTGTCTCTTGATGCTAATACCAGAGGAAAGATGCACACCGCTGATGTTTTTCATTATAAACGTGTTTTACTAGATGCCTGATGTGCTCAATTCTGGAACTCGAATATTATATGATATATGTTATTATATGTTTTCTGGTTGTTTGTTACCATTAGGTCAAAGGTGGTGCAGCACGGCCTACCCTCAAATGTTAAGCACCCAACCAATATGCATTTGCTCCTCGGTTTCTGTATTTTCTCAGGCTGTACTGATGCTGCTGGCAGTGTCGCTTTTTTGGCTCTGAAATTTCAATCTGTGATTTAACCCCTTCACGCTGGAGCGAGCTTGGCGTTTAGTACTTTAACCTGTAATCTGAAGCATGGAAATTGACCTGATGTGTACTATGTGTTTTGTGGATCTGCCTCAGTTTTCAGGCTGACAGCTCATGACAGCAGATGCAAGCGGGCCAACTATTGTGTTCTGAAATGACTAATAATAAGCAGTTCCGCATCCAATGGCTGGTTTCAGTTTCAATCAAACCTGTACAGGCAGACTATCAACTGTGAGGGTTCGTTCTGTTCAGTAAAATTCCAGCTTTTCTCCTGTTGTCATGATCCCCTTGTTAGACCGCCCCCTGCCCCACTCATCTCTCCCATCTCCATTTTACACTATGAGCGGAACAGACAGGTCTTTTCAGCAGGGCCGGGCACCCAGCTGTGGATTACGCCCTCCCCCCTACCCTTTATTCATCACCTGCCCCTGTGTTCCTCCTCCGCTTCTCATTATCTGCTCGGTGCCAGTCCCATGGTGCATCTAGAGCCCCGTCTCCTTGTCCATCCCTGGAATAATCTCCTCATTGTTACCGCAGTATGTGCCTCTTAATATTACGTTTGCATGTTATTTATGTAACACACATGTAAGGCCAGAGGGTTCGGTTCAGGTGTGGGTTTAGATGTCTCATTGCGCCAAATCGAAAAGCCCAGACATACAGGGGGGAAAGAATGGTCTCGGCTCAGGATGAATTATTGTGTATCTTTGTATTTTGCGGACAATGTCAGAACAAAGGGCTAAGATCAATTTCATTTCTTACAACACTACGTTCTGTATCACATATGTACCCTTAACATCCAAACATTGTAATTTGCATGAAGTATTATAATGCATAATTTAATTATACATAGTCATAGTATAGAGGCCTTTGTTACGATGTAAGTGCTCTGCAGTGTATATTAATTACAGCTTCTATGTCATGGTATGCCTTGTTTTTGGAACTGTGACTCTGGGGAGACTAAACGTGGGATTATCCTGGATTATCTTTAGGATACATGGATTACCTCTATACTAAGTGTAATCTTAAACATGCTGTGTTTTTCTTACTATATAAAGGCTATGGATATATTTTGTTTTTTTGTATTTGATGTTTTTTTTTTCAATAAACGTGTATCTTTGAAGTTACAATCCTGACATCAAATTGTCTTTTTCACGGATTTATCAGATATGTACTTGAATGCATCACATCTATTTCTATGCGGTACCTGGCTCCTTGTTAGATGTACATGATATGTACTCGGACAAATGCTTATATTTGCTCAGCCTCGTTATTTGTCCCCCAATCACGCCATAATCTGCACAGCCATCGGTTTGGCTGACCCCCCACCCCCCACCCACCCCCTCCCGACACTGCAGGCTACACCAGCCAGCTGTTGGATTATTGCCACGGCGCTATCTCATCGGGGGAAGGCGTGTCACTCCCCGAATTACCCAGCGCCCCTTTGTCCTCGATCGGTGCCCAGCGAGCGACACTCATGGCGGCTGCACCCGTCAGGCAGCGCTCCGGGCCAGGGGGACCCCGGGCGCAGCTACCGCCCTGCTACTACGAGGGCTACCTGGAGAAGCGAGGACCGAAGGAGAAGGTAGGTGCCCCCCGTGCGGAGACAGTGCCATGTTGTTTGGGTGCATGCTGTAGATAGGGGTGGTCGGAGCGTGTGTATCGGCTGATCCCCCCCCCCCACACACACACACACACACACCCATTCCCAGATAGCTGTCAACTTCCTTATTGTGTTGGACTGGGCGAGGCGAGACGCTTCTCCGCTGCTGCTCGGCATTCGGTGCGTTTTTGCGGAAGGTTCGCGTTTTATGAATGAAGCACGGAAACCCGATGGTCCGATAAGTCATCTGAATTACATCACATGCGCCTTTCTGACCGAGTGATCGTCTGCAGTCTGCCACAACGCGTCTGCAGATTTTTTCCTCCCAACCTCAAATTTTATCCTGGGAATTTCTCATATTTTCATTTTCTCGTATATTTTAAAAGCTTAAATACAACTGTATACTAAAGCGGACCGTTTTCCTCGTGTGTCATTATGCATGTTGTATGTTAGATCAGGTGATGGGTAAAGAGGAACTCAGACCACCCCTCTCCTTTGGCTCATTTCAATGCAATGTAGTCAGCGTGGCTCAGGTGCAGAATATTGATTGACAGCAGCTGAGGCCCGGTCTTTTCTCTCTTGGGACAAGAAATGTGAGAGTGATAAAAAAAATGGACCACTGGACCTTCCCCCTCTTTTCCCCCATCCCATATTTTTAATCAGCTTATTCCTCTCTGTGACAGGCGTCCAGACGAATGTGGACCTGCCTGTGTGGGAATTCACTGTTTTTCTTCAATAATGCCAAAGACACTCACGTAGGTTTTGGGCCATACATTCGATTTTTTTGTGTGTAATGGTGTCCGGTTGTGTAACCTACCGTATTTGTGTGCGTTGCAGTATGTGGAGAAGCTGGACCTCGGTGGGTTTGTGTCCCTTAAAGATGACTGCAGCCGCGATAGAAACCTTGAGGCCGCCAGACTCATTCTCCGCATGAAGGATGGAGAGACCAAGCTCACAGTAACTCACAATGACTTTCTGTCTGTGGGAAAAGAATATAAGTTATTTTAGAAAAAAAAAACAATTAAAATTTGCTTGTGCTGTGAACTTGCTGTTGTCTTTTCCAGGCACCTAACTTAGAATCAAGGGAGCTGTGGAAAGGTTTTCTCTACTCTGTTACAGACGTAAATATTCCATTTTTGCACTCTTACGCGTCCACGTGTGTCTCCCTGGAGCGCTAATAACCATCTGTGTCCACAGCTGAATGTGCCCTCATGTCTTACGTTGCTGCCGGGTCAACTGCAGATGCTCAAGGAGGTGGTGGACAAAGAAAGGTGCAGGCGGAGGACCCGGACCCCCACGCGGGCTCCTCCCTCGCCGCTCTCCGTGCCTTTAGTCGGAGAGATCCCACCGTTAGTGTCCTTGTTACCAAGAACTCCTATTACATTATATTGTGCATGATGGTGCTGCCATTTCTTAAGCATGTGTGTGTGTGTGTGTGTGTGTGTGTGTGTGTGTGTGTGTGTGTGTGTGTGTGTGGCGGCTTGCAGGTGTTTTCGCCCCGTGTCCCGAACAGAGGCTGAGGTCCTCCTGGAGCGGCACCCGGACTGTGGCAACATGCTGCTCCGTCCGGGCAGAGACGGATGCTCCCTGGCCGTCACAACTCGACAAGACCTCAACGGGTAAACGCCGACAGCGTCCGGGCACATGCCAGACATGACAGACAGCCTCTCCAGTGGAACCTCTCTATGCTTTGTCTTCTGTGGCTGTAGGTCGGTGTTCAGGCATTATCGCGTCACTCAGAGGGACCAGGGCGGTTACGTCATTGACGTAGAAAATCCTGTGAGAGCTCATTCCTTTTTACATTTGTTGTATAGCTTCATTCCAAGCTCTTGGTGAGTTTTAGGAAAACAATGCACCGTGTTATTTCTCGTAGATTCCCTGCGCTACACTTCACGAGGTCATCGATGCGCTGGTAGAGAAGACAGCAGGAACCCTGCAGCCTTTCCTATTGGAGGAACCCTATGAGGAGAATATCAGTGAGAAACACGCTTTTTATTCACTCCTCTTAAATCTTAGAGCTGCGCTTTGAGTCCGAGCATGTGTTGTTTGTGTCGTCAGCATATGTTTCTGCCAATGATGAAAATGGGGAAAGGATCCTCCACACTGCCCCGTCCAGCCCCCTGCCCAAAGCTCCCGCCCTGCCTCCAAAGCAAGGTTCGCCTCCTACACTCGAGCCAGACGCGCTCGCAGACAGGCCGGTTGATGATCGCTGCTTTTCTTCCCGTTGCAGACCGTTGGTCCAGCAGCCCCTTGTCCCGGTCCCCCGCCGCGGACCGCCGCATCCTGACCTCGCCGGTACCCGCCTCGCCCACCAACCACATGAGACGGCTCATCCTGTCCCCGTCCCCTCTCACGCAGAGTGAGTGGACAAAGCCCGGCTCCGTTGTCGATGGTTGCGCGTTCTGCCTGTCTCACCTGATTGTTCATTTTCTTCCGCAGCCCTCAACGAGGAGCTCAAAATGAAGCTGGAGAAGAGACGAGCCAGTCAGGAGTGACCTACTCATAAGGAACGCATTCTGTTTACAGCACACTTAGTCTTCAGAGCCAGAACCCTCCTTACAGCAGCTATGTAATCAACGTGTGCCTTCTAGGTGGAAGACAATGGACTACACAAATCTGCACTTTTTGTAATGGATCCTTAAAGTGCTCTGGATTTGTTCTGTTGTTTGCTACACTGTGTAGAAATTGGACTTGACACAGAAATCAACTCTGATTGGCTTCCTAAGACTGAGATTGGTTGTTAAACACTGGATTAGATTCACACCTCACTAAATGCTGCGTTGGTCGGGTAACTAGATCAACTGGTGCTTCGACTGCATGCGCGAAACTGTTTACAAACTGCCTGCGAGCAACAAATGGTGCAACAACAACTCCTCTTCCTTCACAAATCCATAAGAACTGTGAAGCATCTGCAACCGGCAGCTAAAACCCGTGAGAACAGCGTGGACACACCCTGGACCACCAGCTGAGCCTGATCCCAGCCCGTGTGTTTGTGTAGACTGAGCTGCTGAGAAACTACCCTGGAGGTTTCAGCCCAGCAGTTCGGCCTCTCCTCATTCCCCGATACCGGTAACATGACAAAAAGACAAGAAACCGAGGCCTGCACAATTTTCCTGCTGATCCGAGCCCTACATGTACAGTAAATGAAAGCCGCTGTGTACTGTTTGGTGTTTCCTTGTTCTCTATCAGTGTAAACATGCTGTCTGGAAATTCCAGGTGATTTCTGTTCCTCTTCGAGTAAATCCAGCTGTTGTATTTATATGGGAGGGTGCCCTCTAATGGAATAGCTGCCAACTTATCAAACAGGAACCTTATCAGCACACAGCCTTTTTGTATTAACTACAAACCACTTGACATAGATCTTCTATGTTAGATCCTGAAGCTGGAACATTCTGCTTTATCACAGCGTTGTGTGCCCTACTGTACCTCTCAACCTCTAAAAACACAGTACCTGCAGCTTATTTAATACTGGTGTGTCTTTGTGAAAACTCCTTTTTGACATTGATGTCTATTAGTCAGTCCTTGCATCAAATGTGTTTGGGTGATATAAACAAACAGAAGATCAATAATTCTTGTTTACATAACTTGTTGTGTCTACGTGACTGCTATCGATGAACAGTGTTAGATATTGAAGGTATTAAATTGTTTTGCATGTGTTTTAATTGGCCCTTGCTGTGAATTTATGGCTTATTTGGTCTCTTAGAAACAACCATTTCCTTCTAGGAAATGAAAGCCTGAGGGAGAACGGAGTAATCAGAATACAATGGGCGAATAATTAAAAAAGACTGGAGAGTCCGTCCTGCTTTAGCGCGATAATGATTCTCCTTTTTACCAGATCTTGAAGTTCAGATTTAATCTTTTTAATTTAAATTCCCTTAATAAATAAAATAAAAACCTTGCATTTTAAAATATATACCAGTATCTACTGGCATCTACATCTTCAGAGTGTCCTGAGTAAACTCAAGCTAATGATCAGTGTTGAAAAGTGAATATCTGCTCTTTGACTCAAGTAGTTTTAGGCATTAATTCATCTTGATTCTCCTCCAATTCCATCTTCAAGTTAAGGTTATAGTTGTTATTATTATAATCTTGCTTAGACTGTTGCCCCTGGATGGTTGGATAAATCTCAGTTACAGTTACTAAGGATTTACAGATTTTTTAATGATTGATTGCGTTATTATTAACGCTCTGATTCATTTATATAATAGTAAAACAACAAAACAAAATAAAGTTGTTTGCGGGACTTGAGTGCGTGCGATCCTGTGTGCGGATCAGCACACATTTAAACCGGCGCACAATCATTGCTCATTCACTCCAGTCAGGACATGTTCAGTCAACAGAACGAGCCGTGATCACCCGCCACATGTTTTCATCAGCTGTGTCCCTGGATGAGAAAGACGAGTGAGTGGATGAACACTGAAGACTGTATGAGTTCAGACTTCAACGTATTTGGCCGCCTCCGCATCCGCCTGAAGCAGACTTACAAAAAACCTGCAGGGTGAACTCGTCCCAGAGCAGAAGCAGCAGCAGCGGCAGCGGCAGCAGCGCTGGTAGTAGTAGTAATAGTAGTAATAGTAGTAGTAGCGGCAGCGGCGGTGCAGTCATTTAGGTCCCTCTCGCCGAGGAGCGTCCGTGGAGCCGCCGGAGAAGCTGTTTTTCCCGGGATCAGTGAAGTGAACCTGCTCCAGCCTAGGAAGTTGTAAAGCGGGGCGCGCGAGCCACAACTTGGCTGCCTCGCGAGTCGCGCGTAAACGAAGCTTGTGCGTGACTCGCTGTGATACTCGTGATTTGTTGTCCTTTCTGCACCTTGTTTAACTTTTAACCAGTCGGCACGGAGGTAATTATGTAGACGTAGACTTAAGCAGGTGTTTCGGAGTAAGTGAATGGAAACGTCCGCAGTTTGGGGCGTGTCGTTGCGCAGGTAGGTGATTAACGTTTGACGGCTAACCCGCTGTGCGCTCACCTTGCTAGTACCGTTAAGCTAACACTATTAGAACCCTTTGGGCTAAATTCTGTTTGTTTAATTTGTTGTTGAGTATGATAAAGTAGTTTACGTCCAAATAAACCAGTGCGTTACAATAGCTTACTAGCTGTTTTTATTATTTATTCAATTAAGTTATATATTGTTAAAGGCTAATTTCATATTCCCTCTATTCATGTGGCGCATTATTGTGTCAGTGTATGTGTGCCTGGAGTGTTGAGTAAACCAGTTGGCCCCAGAGCCAAATATGTGACACATCTTATCGGCTCTGCATTTTCTGACATGCCGCGGCTCATCACTAACACACAACGCAGCTCTCTGGAGAAACGAGCACAGACACATCCGCCGAGCGCCTGAACCCAGTTGTTCAGCGGTGAAACCGAGGTTGCGTTCGCTGGTTCTGCAAAGCGGTGAGCGACCTCGGTTAAACAGTGACTGTAGCTGCGCTGTTTCCTGTTCGTGGAAACGGCCCCGCGACCAACTCGATGCGAGGCTTCCTTGGCTCGGTAAATCTCTCATTGTGTGCTTGTGCTCCGTGCTGCAGGAGAGCTGAAGTTGACATCCCTGCTCCCCGCTGAATGCCTTTCATGGCCCTGCATTAACATCACTATGGCACTGAGAGTTACTGCCGTGCTGACTTTAGCTCACTCCGCCCTTCATGGCAATTTCTTTACTCCTTCGCTTTGTTTCTTCCCCTTCATTTTTAGTGTCTCTTAAATGTTTCTCTTCTCATCTGATCTTCTTGTGCACTTATGCAAGTACTAAGTGTTTTTTTGTTTTAAGTAGATCTCCCATTTTGTGATTTGACTGTGATATTCATACAAGCGTGTCTCTTTCAGACATCCTCGCCTTTGTTTCCTTGGACTGTGCCATCTATCTCCCCGCTGAGCAGGTCCACTAAAGGGGCCAGTACCCTTCAGTCAGCAAAGACCCCACCACGTCATAGATGCTACACGCTGTCTTTACCCCTGTATGACAGATTGTTTGAGGAAACAATAGAGTTAAAATTCCTCTTAACGTGAACAAAGAAGCCATGTATCTGCAACCGTTACTCTGTGTCTTTTGGCTGCTGTCCCTGGCCTTGATGCTGGAAGAAGCCTCCCCATTGAACAGTGTTCCCCGCAAATTTGTGCCCTTTCATAGTGAGTCGCTACATTTGTTGCGTAACAGTGTATCACCTTGTGTTTGCTCATATTGTTAGAGTTTGAGTCACAGGAAAACGGAGTTAATCACCGTCTGTCTGTAGGGGACAACGCTCACCTGTTTAGTGAGATGGGCGTGTTCAACTATACCACCATGCTGTTGAGAGAAGACCTGAACCTGCTAGTGCTCGGTGCCAGGGAGTCGGTGTATGCTCTCAACCTGCAAGACATCTCCAAGGAACTTGCTTCTGTAAGAGCTATTAGTATCTTAATACATTTCAACATTGTTCCCTCACAATTCTTGTTAATTCAATGTGAAAAAATGTCTCTAGTTTCCAAATGCATGATTATGTGATTACTTACTTACAACCACAGATACTTAACAGTCCTTCTTGCCACATATCATATACAGCTATGACATTGCACAGTAACTGACCCTGTTTGCAGAGCACTAATGAAATGCTTCTTGACACAAAATGTTCCCAAAAGTTGAGAATTGCCAAATTTTTACTCCGTATTGCATTGGCTGCCTAATAAGAATAAGAAAACCTTTAATAGTCCCGCAGTGGGGAAATTACTTCTCACAACAGCAGTACAGATAAGTACTAATAACTCTAAAAACTCCAAAAACAGACTGTGTGTGTGTGTGTGTGTGTGTGTGTGTGTGTGTGTGTGTGTGTGTGTGTGTGTGTGTGTGTGTGTGTGTGTGTGTGTGTGTGTGTGTGTGTGTGTGTGTGTGTGTGTGTGTACAAAACTAGCAGAAAGTTGTGTTACTATCCCACCACCTACATGTGAAAATGAGTCATCACAACAACTGTGCTTCGCTGTTCTAGGTCAAATGGGAAGTGACGAAACAGCAAAAAACGGATTGTAACCACAAAGGAAAAGATTCAGAGGTGGGTCAGTTTAGCTTCTACTGATTAGAGTTTATTAATTTATGAGCTATGATTTATGATCTTCTTATGCATATACAGATAGATTGCAAGAACTATATAAGGATCCTTCACAAGAGGAAGGATGACAGGATGTATGTCTGTGGAACCAATGCTTTTGATCCTGTGTGTGACTACATGGTGAGCGATTTAAGATCAATGTGAAGAATTGCTGCATGGAGTCCATATAATTTTGCTATTGTCTTTTTGCAGTCATATGCAGATGGAAAGCTGAGTCTTGAGAAGAAAGGAGAAGATGGCAAAGGGAAGTGTCCCTTTGATCCTTTCCAGAGATATGCCTCAGTCATGGTTGGTGAGTAAAGTTGTATGATACAAGTACAGTATTTGGAACAAAGTTTAATTTAGTGAATCGTTGACTTTGCTGTCTTGTCTTTTCAGATGACACTCTGTATTCAGCCACGTCTATGAACTTCTTGGGCTCTGAACCTGTCCTTATGCGAAGCTCTGCTGTCCCAATACGCACCGAGTTCAAGAGCACCTGGCTCAATGGTAGGATTTACTAGTGCTTTATGTTTAATGCAAGTGATCGCCTCTTTACTGAAGTGAACTGTTCCAACTTGATTTTCTTAGTAGCTGGGTCTGAGTTTTTTGTTTTTCTACGGCAGAACCTACCTTTGTTTCCATGGCTCAAATGCCGGAGAGTGAGGAGAGTGAGGAAGGAGATGATGACAAGATTTACCTTTTCTTCAGTGAAACAGCTGTGGAGTGTGATTGCTACAACACGCCGGTGATTTCCAGAGTGGCCCGCGTCTGCAAGGTGACAGAGTTTACAGTGCATGCTTGTATTTGGGCAGCTCCATTTCCCACCACAACAATAACCTATATAAAAAGCACTTCCTCAGCAGTCCTCATACCGCCCTTTCCGCTGCTTGATTGTCACCTTTTGTGTACATGTTCATCCTTTTGATTTTATGATATTCTGTTGTCTGTGGCGCCCACAGGGGGATCTTGGAGGTAAGAGGACCTTGCAGAAGAGGTGGACGTCCTTCCTGAAGGCCAGAATTGAATGTCCAGTGCTAGAGTCCCAACTGCCGTACATTATCCAGGACACTTACCGCTGGTGTGACCCCCAGCAGAACTGGAAGGACTGTTTGTTTTATGGCGTCTTCACACCACAGTTGTACGTTGGAATTGGCATAAATGTTTGTGTTTGAGGGAGGATGATCTCTTTTTTATTTTTTTATGGTTCTTGGCACCACTTGGCCCACTTTTTCATATGTGTGCCTCTCAGGGACACAGACATGTCAGCAGTGTGTGCGTACCGCGTGTCTGACATCAGCAGAGTGTTTGCAGAGGGGAAGTACAAGAACCCAGTCGCCGTAGAAACCTCTTTTGTTAAGTGGGTGATGTACAGTGGAGAGGTCCCATCCCCCCGGCCCGGTGCTGTGAGTCTGCCCATTATTCTGCATGTGGTTATTGTTGTTTTATTTTCAAATGATTGGCCAAGCACGAACTTGATCCTGTTTTACATTCCACTGTTCTCGTTTTCCTCTCTTCCATCTATAGTGTATAGACAACAAGGCTCGTGATGCAGGTATATCGCAGACATTGCAACTCCCCGACCGGACCCTTCAGTTTATCAAAGATAAACCGCTCATGGACCAGGCCATCCAGCCAATCGGAGATAAGCCTCTGCTGGTGCGAAAGGGAGCTAAGTTTACCCGCGTCGTAGTCGATCAAGTGCAAGCTGTTGATGGCGGGAAGTACCACGTGATGTTTATAGGCACAGGTATCTACCAGGCCATATCAGAGCTGTGACCTTTTTACTTGTTGCACTTTGCTCCCTTTTATTTGAAAACCCAATACCATATTATTTGATTTTGGCATGTTTCTGTGTTTTCTGTCCAGAGGTGGGAACTGTACTAAAAGCAGTGAATTATGATGGAGAGATGTTCATTATAGAAGAAATTCAACTTTTTCAGCGTCCATGTGCAATCAAGATTTTGAAAATTTCCAAAGTCACGGTAATGTAATACATATTCACAATAACAGCTGGTTAATTTAAATGACTGCATGGTTGTTTCATTTTCCCATTTTTTTATTATTTTTTTATTTGATGGATCTGTATAGGGTCAGATCTATGCAGGGTCAGATAATGGAGCCGCACAGCTACAACTGGCCACCTGTGAGCGGGCATTATCCTGCATGGACTGTGTTCTAGCCAGAGACCCGTACTGTGGCTGGGACCAAGTTGTTGGAAAATGTATTGCTCTTTCTAAAGCAGAAAGGTAGGCAGCTGTAACACAAAGAGCAACCAAAATTGGAGCTCTGTTCATATGAAGTTGAATTTATTGATTCTTCTGCTATAGGCGGCTAATCCAGAGTGTGAAGGAAGGAAATGCTACTTTGTGTCCAGCTGCTGGTGAGTTACATATTTAATGAATAATCTAGGTGTGGTCAGTTCAAATACTTTACAAATGCCTAAGTGCATGATGTTGTGTGTTTAGATATTGTGAGACCAATGAATCAGTCAATCGGGCCCGGCGGCAACCTGAAGCTCAGTTGCCTCCCGCCATATAACCTGGCAAAGACCAGTTGGGAGATGGACAATGGACACCAACTGCCTTCGGCTCACCTCCAGCTACTACCAGATGGACTGCTTATTTTGAACGCTTCACACAGAGATGCCGGTCGGTACCGCTGTCTGTCTGTGGAGCGCTCCAGAGCTGTGAATTATACGACTATTGTAGCTGAGTACGAGGTCAGAATAGCTTCAACAGGCTCTGGCAAGGCTCTGACAGTGTTACCTGAGGCACAGACGAATGGCCCCTCTGTGGTTGGACTGTGGGTTGTAATTGGGCTGCTTCTAGTAGCTTTTCTAGCCCTATTAACCTGGAACTTTTACAAAAAACACATTTCTCTGCCATGTAAACGTGAACAGAAAAATGGAGCCCACCGTCCTCAGTCTCAAATGACTGACCCGCTTTAGAGTGTCAAAAAGAGATGGATGTAAATGGTGTAAAAGATTTGTTTCAAGCCCAAAACACTGGGTTCATCAGTTTAGTTCTAATATTTAAGTTCTTCCAGAGAATCTTAACCTTTATAGCAATATCAGCAAGTTTGAATATAAAGGCTACAATTTAAAATCTAATTCTTAAAAAAATTCCAGAAAAGTTTTAAACATGTTCAACACACTTGAATTTTTTTATTTTACTTGGCTGGATGTAAATGTATCCTACTGACTGTTAATAGCAACATAAATTGAAATGTGTAAATACATTTTTTTTTTTGTTCTTTACTTGGAATGTACAGTAGATAGATTTTAGCCACTTTTTAAACCATTAGCTGCAGAGTTAGTATTAATATATTAAACTATGGCTACCTGGTACACGTGCCTCAGTGTTTGAATGAGACTGGACAAGAATAGATTACCAGATGTTAAATGATCTGGTCTTGTTTTTTTGAAGTTTTTTTTCTACATTAATTGTTCTTCCTCTGAAGTTAAAGATGTTCATTGTTTCATTTATAACAATTTTTTTTCCAAAAATAAAAACAAGTAATTTGAGGCAGCTTACAAAAAGTAAAGAGGAAAATCTTTAATGTGTATTTTTTCGAAACTACATTCATATTTACTTTTTCAAACAACAGTACAATAATGTTTGCTTTAGAAAATGCATCTGTGTGCAGCTGGATCATCTTAGTAAACCACATTAACTGTACAGTCAACAATATTGGTCCCACTGGTCTATCTTCTGTAGCGATATCTTTTGAAATGGAACCACAGCTGGAAGATTCCATTGGCAAACTGACAGCGAAAGCCATGTCTGTGCGAATATTCCCATTCTCTGTTGACGATCTTAAAGGCGATGTCCTCGTAGGGAGGGCCTGCATGGAACCTTAAAATCCCAAAGTCCTTGTTGTCGGGACTGGGCTCGAGGAAATACTGCGGGGTGGAGCGCTTGTCGATCAGGTCTGGGTAGAAGATGTTGAACTTGTAGCCCTGGACGATCTTGGGTGGAGGGTTGTCGAAGTCATAATGCGTCTGGTTGTATTTGTTCCACTCGAAGCCTGTGTGGACCCTGTTGAAGAAGCGTGGCTTCCTGGGGCGGTACTTGTCGGCCCACAGGTACATCTTCCCTGAGACTGGGATCTCCACGCTGAACTGGGCTTCGTCATTGCCCATGCCCTCTTTGGCGCGACGAACAAAGGCATCTTCTGCACTCTCGTTAGCGTCGCCTGATGGAAAAAGTTAAGAATTAGCAATGAACTGCACTTAAAAATAGTAATGTGGCATTAATCCTTAAAACGCCATGTAGGTCTGTCTCGTACCAGTGACTTGCAGCTGCCTGCGCGCTAGCTCCAGCCTGTGTAGGTCGTCCTCTGGTGTGATCGTGTGCGTGTCCAGAGGCAGCTCGGAGGTGGTGAGCAGCGTGGGGCTGTAGCGTCCTGAGTCATACTCTGCCTGGCTCTGCTGAATCAGATCCTCCTCTGTCAGCACGGCCTCCACCACCTCGTCCTTGTCTTCTTCATTCTCCTTGTCGTTCTTGGCTCCTCCATCGTTGTCTTGGTTTCCTGATGTGGATGGTCCTGCCTCCTCTTTATCCTCTCCTTCAGTGTTTTTATTCTTTGCAGAAGATGAAGTTGACTCTCTCGCACTGTCCCCGCTGTAAAAAAAAAAGTGTTTTTTTATACATGAAACAGAAGTGAGAATTAACAGTGATGTGAAACTTGAACCTCAGTCACCAAAAATACACTCACAACTGTCTTCTGTTTCAGGATGTGAGCACAGTCGTACTTACTCATCATCACTTCTGGGCTCCTCTTTGATAATAGGAAACAAAGGCTCACTTTCCACTCCTTGTTCCTGTTTCAGCTTGAACAGCTTTTGACGCAGCACATCCTGGTGTCGCTCCCTCAACCTTGAACACAACAATTATATTTTAATACACACGTCTCTGTTGGCTGCTCAGATCCTGTGCATTTGGTTTCCTCTGTAGCTTTATGTTGGGTTTGGGCTAAAGTCGCGTTCTAATGAGACATTAAATTAGGACAAGAGCAGAAAATCAGAGGCTGTATCCTATTCATACCTGGCTCTCGCCATGTAGACTCTGACTTGCTGCAGCAGACTTTCCCAGTAGCCAATATCAAGATTGGATCCTCCAGCTCGAATCTTTGACTCGATGTTTAGGTGCAGTGCCTGTAACTGGCTGTACGTTTTCCCTTTAAAAACACCCTGCACGTCGGTACTCACAGCCGTGTTGATGCCTTCGCGGCGATCACCTAAAAAAGATTGATGATTGATTGATTGTCTTGTAAACTGTGCTATAATCTGTGAAGTGGACACATGTAACAAAGCACGAGATAAAAAGTTTTAACTATTACCAGGTCCTTTGCCAGAAGCCTCCAGTTTTCTCAGCTTGCTGATCTCGTCCTCTGTGATGGTCGTCATGTCTCTCCAGAAGTCCACGTTCTTGCCTTGTTCCAACTCCATATACACCTAACAGAACGACAACACTTGTACAGTGACCAGTGTACAGATGGAGCTTATTTCAACAATAATGGGTGTAAACGGATTCATGCTATGTTTCAGGATCAATACACCTTTAATATATTGCCTGGAGTGTATTGTTAATTATAACTCTACCTACAAGAATGAGTTTAAATTTAACCAAATCTCATGACTACTACAAAGCCAACTGTGTTAAAAACAATGCTATTAGCACCCGAGACCTGACCCACAAAAGTCATATGCTACAAACGCTGTCATAGAACATTAGACTAACGCACCTTGATGTCCTCCAGCAGGTCGTCCATGTCAGTAACCGTGAGCCCGTTGAGGAAGGTGTACGGTTCGTGCATCTCCACAGCAAGATCGTCATCTTCTGCACTGATGTACTTCGCCAAAAGGTCGATTGGCTTAGCGCGGCCGTCTCGGATTCGAATTTTAGAGCTAAACAAACAACAGACAAGGGATTGAGCAAAGAATTAATTTTAAACACATGCTTTGGAATTTAAATACAATAATGATGCTTCTTGGACATGATGTCATGATAGTGTTTCATAAATTTGTCTGTTCCCATCAGCTATAACTATTTTATTGAAAAAAATGTTTTTTCTATGGTATAAAGTCTGATTGATTAATGCTATTTGTTAAATACATTGTGGTACCATCACAATGAATTGCAGCCGTCTGGGCTCAAAAACAGAGACTTGTCCTGAAGCCACGTAGTGCGCGTAGTACACAACTACACAGTGTTTTTCATTCGACGTGCCCTTTCTCACCGTAGTTTGGCCTGCTGCAGATGGAAATTGTCTTCTTGTTCAGCCCAGGTCTTGAAGTGTTCCGCCTCTTTTTCTCTCTGCAGCATCTCCAGCTCAGTCTCCCTCATGGCCTTTTCTCGTTCCCGCTCCAGACGCAGCTGCTTAACCTTCACCAACACAACATGATTAAGAAAAGGGCTTTGCTTGCTAACGAGCGTTACGCTAACAACACTACCGCGGCATTCGTACCTTCTGTAGCTCTCTGCGGTTCTCCTCCTGAATACGTTTGTTTCTTTCTTTGAGGTCTTTTTCTCCCAGGTGGCCGATGCCTTTCTTAACCAAGGCCTGGAAAAACACAAAACTAGATGAGCTACAATATTCAAGCTGAGTGACGACAGCAAATGTTAATGTTATTATGCTGATCAATCTCACCTTCTGCCATTTGAATGTGCCCAACAAGTTGTTGTCACCAAAGGGATTGTCTGCATTGGTGTATCCCATGTACTCTTCACTCCAGCCCATCTTTTCCCTTCTTTTCTTCTCCTTTGCTTCCTTCTTTGCCAGTCTCCTGGCCCTCTTCTCCTCTGGCGTTTCTAGAGCCTTTAGCATCTCCCTTTGCTTCTTCTTTTCCTGCTTTTCTTTTAAGGCACCCTCCTGATCAGATCCTGAACTATCGGATGACTCGGGTGAACTGGAGCGATGTCTCTCCCTACTGGTCCCCTCTCTACTTCTGTCAGTCCTCCCTCGCTCCCTGTCTTTACTCTTCTTCTGACGCTCCCTGTCTCTGCTGCTGCTGCTCCTCCATCTCTCTCTATCCCCCTCTCTCCTGTGTCTGTCTCTGGCTGGACTCTCACGGTCAAGACTTCTTTGCCTTCTACCTTCTCTGTCACTGTTTCCGTCACGCGAGACTGACGAGGAATGGGATCTTCCTCTCCTCCTCTCTCGAGATGTTTTTCTTTTGTTCTCCTTTTCCCCTCTCCTCCTGCTCGCTTTGAGATCATCTGAATCAGAGCTGAGACATTAAAAACAATTATACACTATATATTATATATACTATATTATGCACTTATACAATCATGTGTTCTTTTACTACTGTTCAGTGGCCGGTATCTCAGAACTACAGTATACAACTGGTGATAGCCACTCTACAAATGCAATCATATCAAACAGTAACAATCAGGTAATTCTAGTAAAATTAAAATTCAGATTAAACAGCTGTTATATACTTACGCATTTAAATACACCCTGATTGTTTTCCCCTCCTTTACACAACGTGTAAAACCATCGATACTGACTTGGTAACACCAGGAACAAAAGGCACTTACCTGGATGATCGCCCCTTCGACTTGCTGCCGTAACGGTGCTTTCCTTGCCTCCGGTCGCTCTCCGAGTCGCTCCGGGAGCCCGAACGGCCCTTGTGTTGAGGTCGACGACGTTCGGTGGAGCCATCGCTGGAGTCCCTGCTACCGGACCGTCCTCGGCCCCGAGCGGTCCTTTTAGTGTCCGCAGAGCGACTGCGACCTCTTGTCTCTTTCGGAGATCGAGATCTGCCTCTGAACTTGTTCGGCCGCTCCATGCTGCGACTTCTGGACTTGGAACGGGACCGACGTCGTGATTTCGAACCCATTACGAACTTTCGTCTGTCAGTGGGGGTCCTCTGTTGTCCTCTGTCGCGTAAATAGGAGGTAATAAATACAACAACTTGCTATCTTTAAGGTATAGAAACAACAAAAATATATTATATATAAAAGACATAATAAAAGCAATAAATCTCTGTATACCCATCTCTTATTCGAGTTTCATAAAGAAACAGGAATATATTTTTTATAAATATTTTTTATAATTCAGGCAGTATAAGAACGTCTTAATGGTCTTTTTACAATATGGCGCCTGTTTTCCGCGTCATGAATGGAGCTTGAGCAAAAATAAAATACATAAAAACAGTCGTTTATCAAGAGCTTTGTAGCACAGTAGATTCCACAATAAAAACAAACGCAAATGAAACGTGTTACCGTCTTAAAATAATGCAGGACTGAAAATAGGTCACGACAGCTTTACAGAAACACAAACAACATTGGCGTTCGCATGACGCTAGGTAACTGGCAAATGTAGTTTTCTAAATTATCTCTGAGCTAAGTTGTTCAACAGATCTGTTACACAAATGAACATATTTTTGTTGCTTAATTGACAATTAAATAAACCAAGGAATTTCATAAATAAAAAGGTATATTTCCTAATGTTTTGCCTAAAGACACATAATGTTTACAGTGCTATAATGGACTACAAATACCACAGAGCCCAGGGCGCCTTTGGCTGTTTTCAGGGGACTCCTTCTTTGCCCAGTCTTCTGTTGGGGCGTTATCAACTAACTAGATTTCTGTCCATTATCCGGAGGTTTTGTGTGGTCGCATTTCAGAGCAGTTGTGTTTTTCTTTCTACTTTGGCTTCCACTGGGAGTTAGAAACTATTGGCTGTACAGTCCGACGGCTTTAGTGAGTCGGTGAGGTAGAGCTAGTTAGCTAGCTTACATCGGTTAGCAGCTACCAGAAGATTTACGGCTTATATCCGTGGCTACGCTGCCAGGTAGATCAAATAGAACCGAAGGTGCTGCTCAGCCACAATGGTTTGGTCAGTCCAACACTTTCTGGTGATTGACATTGGTAAATAATGTGTTATTTGTGAGGAAGTCAACACAACCTTTGTTTGGATTGTGCGCAGCTTGGCAGGTTTGGCCCGTTTCATTGTCCGTAAGCGTAACAAAAAGCCGAGGTTGTGTCTTTTTGTGTAGATAGGTTGTTTGGCTATTAAGGTTAACTCAGCCCTGGCCGTGTAAACAAAGCCGTTAGCTGTCCGCTGCAGATAATCTTCCGAGGTACCCGGTTCAGGATGGCGCAGCACGACCCCTCTCATGTAGCCAGTTCACAGAAGGCGCTCATGCTGGAAATGAAGAGCCTTCAAGAAGAGCCGGTGGAGGGATTCAAAATAACACTCGTGGACGAAGCTGACCTGTATAACTGGGAAGTGGCCATCTTTGGACCCCCAAATACGCACTATGAAGGAGGCTATTTTAAGGTAAGAACTGAATAGAACACACGTTTGTTCTTCACCAAGGTGGAAAATTGTCTGGGAGTCCTCTCGGAGTTCAGCAGGTATGAAGGCTTTAAAAGTTGAAACAGCAAACAAAAGAACACTGGGTAAGTGCAGATGAATGTCACCGTTAATATTATTGCTATATTTATCAAATTTACTCCTCAAACCTGACAAACCGAGGATAATACACAGAGCTTTTATCCTCACCCTCTGTTCCCCAGCTGGCTCTAGTGATTAGTGTCCAGGTTCTCATGCTGTGATAACTTCTGTAAAATTGGACATCTTGCTTTAAAAAACAAATCTTTAGTTTGAGCACATTGCAGACATCCTGCTTGTCATTAGCAGAAATGCACTTTAAACGAGCAAGTCTGATGGTGAAACTCATGTCGCAGTTATACAATGTAAATGTTTGTTCTGGTTCCTAGGCCCGGATCAAGTTTCCTATAGACTATCCATACTCTCCACCCGCCTTCCGGTTTCTCACCAAGATGTGGCACCCCAACATATATGAGGTATCTCTAGTTCTTTGTCTGGGGGCTCTATTTCTCCATGTTGATGACATATCCCAAAGTGAAACAAACTGATTTCTTCCTGTTTTTCATTTTTTTAGAATGGAGATGTGTGTATTTCTATATTGCATCCTCCAGTGGATGACCCACAGAGTGGAGAGCTGCCTTCAGAAAGATGGAATCCCACACAGAATGTCCGGTGAGCAGTCTTTCTTGTTATCTGCCCTTTGTTGGATACTTTTGTCTCTTTCACAATAGTTAACCTGACTCCTACTCCTTAATAATTGACCTGACTTACACCACTATCGCATGGCATTTGTCTTCAGTGGATTGTGTTCAGTACTAACACTACACTCGTATTTGAGAATTCAGTGCATCAGATAAATGCGGTCTGTAATTTGGCAGATCTGTCAATAGCTTTGTCCCTCGTCCTGGTTGTGGATTCTTTGTGCAGCTGCGTAATGTACAGTTATTACACCTAAATACCAAAAGTATTCTATTGATAAGTGAAAAATGTTTAGTGTTAATCACATCTATCTACTCAGCCTTCTGAGTCTTGTAAAATCACTCTTGTGTGTAGTAATACAGCCCCACCCTCCCTTTTTAGTAGTTTCACCTGTAAGTTTGTTTTACAACAAAAGTATAATCTTGAACAAAGTGTAAGTCAAGTGTTGCCGAACATGTCAGATGATGGTGGTGTGATGGAGGATGGGGTAATTATGCATCTTTCTGCTTCTGACACCAGAACCAGATAGTCATAAGTGGTTAGGACAGGAATAGTTGGTGGAAAAGAAGCAGCTCAGGGAGCTTTAAGAACCAGGTATTCACTCCCCTTAACGCAACTCCCCTAAATCCTCACCGGTGCAGCCAAGAGGTTTAACTTAAGGGTTTCTAGCTTGTGTGGCTGAGAGGACAGAGACTTGGGTCCTTAGAGGCACTATAAATTTCATCTTTCATCATCTTCAGTTTATTCTATTTAGTTTATTCTATTATTATATGTTATATGGAATCTTTTTTAAAGGAAATGTTTCTAGTGTTTTTGCCATATAAACACATTATACAGTTAACCTTCCCAAAAAAACTACAGTTAATAATCAGTAATAATAAAGGTAAAAATAATTGTAAAAAGTACCTTTTTAATAAAAACAGATGTGGGGGACTGGTAGATTTTTTTTATTTTTTTTTTAATAAAAGGATGCAAAAATGTGGTGAATATTTTGTGGTGCTGTGTTGGGTGACTCTGTCTTGCTGCTCACGTGTTTACCATCAGGACCATTTTGCTCAGTGTGATCTCGCTGCTGAATGAACCCAACACCTTTTCTCCTGCTAATGTTGACGCTTCCGTCATGTACCGTAAATGGAGGGACAGCAAGGGCAAGGACCGGGAGTATGTGGAGATCATCAGGTAAAACATGACAGCAGCATCATTCACAATACAAGACTAAGACTTCGTGTGACCCGTGCTGGGCCAAAGCAGTTCACTGCACATTTGTTGTCACTTTCAGGAAACAAGTTTTAGCCACCAAGGCAGAAGCCGAGCGAGACGGTGTGAAAGTTCCTACCACACTGGCCGAATACTGCGTCCGCACACGTGCCCCAGCCCCAGATGAGGGCTCTGACCTCTTCTATGACTATTACTATGACGACGACGACATGGAGGGAGGGGATGGCGACTGCTGCTATGATGAGGATGACTCGGGCAATGAGGAGTCATGACATGCTTTATGGCAGCACCCCACCCCCCTAGCTGACACATGCTAGCCCCTTTTTTCTGCCCGGGTTGCCAGAAATTTTAGGTCTACAACTAACTAAAGGTTCGAAGATTCCCACCTTTAAACCCGTGAAAAGAGCAGTGTATTCCTTGTTCCTCTGAATGTCTATTTTCAGAGGTTAAAATCAATTCAACATTATGGAAAGGTCCAATCTGGTATGATTTGCACCAGCACAAATATCAACAGTTTCTTTACATTCTCCATTATCACATAAGACCTGCTTAGTTTGTATGCATTGTTCAGTCCCTCTTTCAGTAAAAGGCGTTGCAGGATTAAACCACTGTCAACAACAGCGACATTTGCACTGGTGCAAATGCTTCCAAACTTCTCTCAGCCTTTCTCTTGCATATCTTTATTTCCTTAATTGTAACTGGGCGTTGCTCAGAAGCAGTTGGTCATTGAGACTGACACACAGTTGAGGATTTTAAGCTGTTTTCTTGCAAATGCATCGAATCTGACATTTTCAAGTTTCACAGTCTGTCTTGAGTCAAACAGGACAGGACTTGTTACAGGACTGTGTTTTCTTGTGCATGCCAGAACATCTCTGGAAGCTTTTTTGTCTCTCTCTGGTGGACTCTTTACCTGAATCATGATCCATTTTCAGCTCAGTGATCAGACTTTTGATGACAAAGGACTGAATGGAGTCACCGGGTCAAAATCCCCATGTGAACATTTTTTTGCTAACATGAAATTGATCTGTGCTGTGTTTCTGGTTGCTGTTTGGTGTGTTTCTCTGTCATTGAGTGTAGGGGTAGATTATTTGAAGTAGCTGAGACTTAAGAGTTGTGTAGGATGACAATGTTTTTCAGGGGGCAGAACTAATTACTGGTAAGTATTCTATTTCTCCTCAGGTTTGTTCTCTGAGCAACCTACTGGAGCCAAAGACCTAAAACAGTGTAAAGGAAAGCCCAAATATTGTGATTCTGTCTTTGCAAGCGCTGTTATTTTAGTTTCCCTCTTCTGTTAGACATGCTTGCTGTCTTTGCTTGAGAATGATTTATGAAATGAGATTATTACGTTTTGCTTTTTTTTTTTTCTTTTAGTAATAGTATCTGTCACAAGATGTTCTTGCATATCAGTCTTGTTTATTACGTTTTCCAGCTCTGAAAGTGAAGGTCACCATGTTTTGTTTTATATTCTTTGTGTTTGAGACTGGACAGGTTTTGATAATATTTTGAGAGTATGGGTGTCCCCTGTGTATTTTTTGCATTAGCAATATTGATGGTTTCATTAACTTAAATTGGGACTTCATATTGAAATTCTCAGGATAATGAGTTACACATGACAAAACAAATAAGACTAGCAACTATTCTCCTCCTTTTAATGGTCTTCAGTGTTGGTTTACAGCCTCAGCCGGAACCGTACCTGATATGCACATGTAGCTGTATGGATGATTACCATATTGTTTTATTCACCCGAGCTTCTTCTTTATTTTCAGCTATTTAAAATTGAAAAATAAAGATTTATTGAAAGAAATGTGGTCCCAAAGTATCTGCACATTAAAGTTCTGCTCATTATGTGAGGGAGAAATGGGAGAACATTTTTAGAAGTTTTCAAGTGCTTTAAATGATCATTATATTATTTCATTTACTACATTAGAAATATTTGTAAGTGTACTATATCGATGCCTAATTTGTTTGTCAAGGACGTGCATTTTAATTAAATACGAACAGATTTATTATTTTAAGAACTAGGACTTTTCTGGGCACCGTCACATTCATTTGTTGGTTTATAGTCAATAAAACGAAGCATTTGGTCAACTAAAACGACGCAGGTACTGAAGGAAGCATTGCGATGTTCCCACCGGTGTAAATGCAACATGCTGTGTCGCTTAATGATGACATCACCAAACACTTAAAATCCACCTGGGAACCCGTCTGGGAGACGAGCGGGGCAGCTTCACAACACAAACAATAAAGATACGACACCAGCAGCAGTCATGTCCGTGAATTACGCTGCTGGACTCTCACCGTACGCAAACAAAGGCGTCTGCGGACTTCCCGAGGTAAAATGTAGCCAATTAGCGCTGTGAACATATAACGTTAGCTAGTAGGTTAGCCGGGGAGACGCGGTTGTAATTGGATGTGAACGATGTAATTCAGTGAGTGGGTAAAATTTGTTTCCTGTCTTCGTCTGACGCTGCTACAATCATTAGCTAAAACAGCATCTTAATTGAAGTAGGATGAGCTAATCTTGCTTTTCAGCTTCTGCTGGACTCACCTGATCCAGGTGATCAGCAGTGTGTGGGGCGGAAAACAAAGCGGCCTTGGAGAGTGTTCAGGGATTATGAATGCGGCAGTAAAGCCCAGTGGTTGACCAAACAAGCACCCTATCGTAAAGCCCCTCAACAAATTTACAGCTGGCTGTATTTTCTTGTCCTGCAGGTGTTTGATAGTCCTGAGGAACTGAAGGTGAAGGTGGAGACTCTCGCTCAGTTGATAAAAGAATCCCAGTACTTGGTTGTCCACTCTGGAGCTGGAATCAGCACCTCAGCAGGCATTCCTGACTTCAGGTGAGGCACAAAGTCACTACACCATCTTTTTTGTTTCTAGTATCACTCCTTTCTCATTATAAGATCCCTTTGGTTTACCATTGACCTATAGTACATTTATAGGAAATTATGTTTTATATACTGTACAGTATAGAAGTGACAAGAGAGTCACATTTTCTGTTCTGAAAAAGCTGTGGCTAAAATAAAAGAACAAATTATAAATACATATAGGCTATTATAATATTTATGCTGTTTTAAATTTTGAAGGTCTAGTGAGTGAGACTCTTCCATTGTTTTTAATATATAACACAAGAAAAAATCACATTTTTCTGTTGCAGTAGCACTTTTTGAGCAGGTGAGGGTGGTACTTTACAAATCTGTCTCCTTCACATTTGTAGATGCCCGACACAGCTTGACTTGCATTGAAATAAATCATGACTCCTATCGTTTTTTTTCTCATACAACATCCTTGATTATTCTGTAAAAACATGTTTCCTCACATAACAGAACTGTAAATTATAAAATAGAGACTTTATTATTTTATTTTTTTTAATTATTCAATGCAACATTGATTAAATCACCAGTTCTTCCGGTGTGAATGACGGATACACATTCTTGGATGTTTTAGCCTCAAATCTTGACAAATTAATAATTGATGGGTCTGCCTGTCAATCAGGCAGAGCTGACCTTGGATGGCAATACCATTAAAACACAGCATGTACATATCAGAAACACTCAGACTAACAGACACACGAGAAAGAGAATCAGCCCCACTGGTTAAAAATATGAACACCATGATGTGAGTTCACCAGTTTTACAGTTGCTCCATGGCTGACATTTCCTGCGGCCGTGCAAATATGGATGTAATGAAGTACATACTTGTGCCTCTGCTCAAGCTCATATCCCCTTAGTGTTTTTTACAGAGCATCGAATCATATTAGTCATGAGTCAGGGCTGTTCTGGTTTAAACACAGACTGCTGCTGCTGTATGAAAGGTTGCCAGTGTTCACCCTCATCTGATGCATAAGTTACGGATCCACAGAACAACCTCAACCCCCCCTGCATCTGTATGTTGTAGGGGTCCAAAGGGTGTGTGGACACTAGAAGAAAAGGGTGAGCTCCCCCACTTTGACATCACATTTGAAGATGCCCGACCCAGCTTGACTCACATGGCTGTTCTGGGCCTGCAGAGGGCTGGATACCTGAAGTACCTCATCAGCCAGAATGTGGACGGGCTGCATGTCCGGTCGGGCTTCCCCAGGTACCTCCCCCCGAGTCTCCTAATCAAAGCATGTTTGTTATCATTTGTTTTCCTAGAAATCTTCTTTTTTTTTTTTTTTTTTTTTTTGTTTTGTACGTCTATCATCTATCGCAGTTTAAGAGATAACATCGTACAGAGATAAAACCCTGCGAGAGGAGCATGAAGGCTTATTTAAAAGGAGATGTTCCCAGCTCAACGTGTTCAGGGGAAAGGACAGAGCTTTACTTTTGTTGTGTGAGGAAACTTGGTTTGCTTTACAAACATTTACTCCTCCTTGTTAATTATGTGCGATAACCAAACTTTATGCCGGTTTGCTGCTAGTTGGGTCGTGACTCATTGTTGTGAATTTAAAGCTGCTGCTTTGTGATAATGGTGCCAGAAATGAGTCATTCTCTAAACATTGCTCAAACAAAGCTCAGTATGATGGAAGGTATGTGGTCTCACACTGGAATATTCAATCATGTTGGACTCACCCAAGGCCAAGAATCCAATTTTTCATTTGGACCATACGTCCAGCGCATATTGGAATACATGCTTTCCCTGGAAGCCATTTCTCTGCTCCCCTCCTCCGTCGCTTCCTTTTTTTGGCCAAAGAGTGAAGTGGTAATTCTCAGAGGAAATCATTGATAGTAGCAAAATAAACAGTTTGTTGCTAATGGACATAGGTGCCGGGTGGAATACAGAGAGTGTTTATATGGGTGTTCAGAATATTGATGAGAGTGCGAGTTGCAAAGAATAACTGAGGAAAAAGTTCTGTGGTCAAACTCTGACATTGACTTTGCAGATGGTATATATCTTTGTAGTGATCTTTTTGCTATCTTACTCTATTAGGGATCTGTTATCAGAGCTTCACGGAAACATGTTTGTGGAGGAGTGTGAGAAGTGTGGCAGGTATGTTTCTACACACACACACAGACACACACACACATGAGAAGATTGTTAGCACCTAAACAATAATGTGTTTATGTTGTGATGCTGAGACCCTTTGTTCTGCAGGCAGTACGTCAGAGAAAAGGTGATTGGCGTAATGGGTCTGAAACCAACAGGCCGCTACTGTGACTTTGTTCGCTCCAGAGGACTCAGAGCTTGCAGGTAACACAGTCATGTTCTAACTACAAGCATCAATGCATCATGAGTGCTACTAGTGTAGTTGTATGTTCTTTCCTACGACAGAGGGAAGCTGATGAGCACCATACTGGACTGGGAGGATTCTCTTCCGGACAGAGACCTGAATAAAGCAGATAACGCCAGCAGGTGATTCACACTAACCTGCAACATGCTCCGTGTTTCTGTTTACATCCATTTGTAATTTTTAATGTTCAGTGTAAGGACCCTGACATACAAATAACCCGTCATTAAAACGCATTTACAGGTTTTCTCTATACATCAGTGTGTTGTTGTGTCCATTTAGTTCTTCTGTCACTCGTTAATGCTTTACCTTTTATTGCGTGTCTACAGAACAGCGACCTCAATTAGATGGAACACATATTAGAGATTTACAGAGTTCGTTGTGGAATTAATAGTTGCAGTGCTATCTTGTCCCCACCGGAACCGGGCCCTTCTTTGTCTGAACGGTTAAATGAGAATGTCAAAAGCAGACACTGCTGTTGTTTGTGTTTTTATGCTCTTTCTTCACTGTTGCACACAGACAAGCAGACCTGGCTCTGACGCTCGGCACGTCTTTGCAGATTAAACCCAGCGCAGACCTTCCCCTCCTAACAAAGCGCAAAGGAGGCAAAGTGGTTATTGTCAACCTGCAGCCTACCAAATATGTAAGTGAGAAACATGCGTCTTATGGATCGCTGTTCACGACTCGTATTTAAGTCATGCATCTGTCTGCCATGTTCAGGTTTACTCTTCAACAGGTGTCGTTCTTGGTCTTGCAGGATAAACACGCCTACCTGTGTATCCGTGCCTACGTGGACGAGGTAATGAAACAGCTCATGGAGTTGCTGGGGCTGGATGTCCCAAAGTGGGAGGGTCCGACTGTGTGCGAGAGCGCCACAGCGCTGGAGACCAGCGCTGACGTTAAACCGGAACATAAACCGGCGAAGGAGGAGCTGAGGAGGGACGTTTTTAAGGAGGAGAGGAAGCGAGAAGCGCAGGATGACAGCGTTCAGGAGGAGAGCGTGTCAGTAAAGCGGGAGAGAGGAGACTCCCCTGTTGACATGAATGAGGAGAAATAGCCTCAGGGGTCCTTTTTTTTTTTATACTCCTAAAACAAACCCGTCCAAAAACCAAACTTTACAACCAAGGTTGTTTCCATCAGCACTGGCCGGGGAGAAGACTGGTTACGTTGATGCCCCATTTCTTACACTCCTTACAGCAATGACTGATTCAGCTGAAGAACAGACAGATGCTACAGGTGTACATGAGGTGAATCAATTGAGAATGTACCAATGTATGGACGTGGTGAGGCCCAACTGATCCAACGTTTTACTTTAATTCACTGGGAAAACCAGACAAGTCAAGACAAAATCTGGAGCACGGAGTTATAAATAAAGCAGTTAATAAGATGCTTAATGCTACTTTACTTTTAATGGAAGCCTTATTTATAACTCCGTGCACCAGATCTCATTCTTACAGGTCATTTCCTTACAGAACCTTTAGTTTAATACTTAGTAGGTGTGATTATAAAGTGACCTATTTTCTTTTTATAGTGTTACCTAAATAATTAGGTTTTTCTTTTTCTTTGTCTCTGGCATCGTTGTGCTGGTCTGACAATAGATGCCTCACCTGCTCTAACTACTCCACATTCACAGTTTCCAGCGAAAAATTTCTATCTCAGGAATAAATGGACTTCAAAATATGTTAGTGTGTAGTTTTTGGCACCGATGTGACAATAAACGCCAAACATTCCTGTCATTACCCCTGGCGCTCTCACTGTGAATCGCCTGCAGACAAATGGAGGCACGTGTGTGTTTTTTCCAGTTAACGATCCATTCTTTTGTGTGTGTGTGTGTGTGTGTGTGTGTGCGCGCGGTAGACAGACGTGAGGTCATCGGCAGCGTGTGCTGGTGGTTTGAAAAAGTGGCGTGCGTCAGACCCAGTTTCTGTCAAAGATGAGCGTCCGTGGGCAGAAAAGCGACGACGATGATGAGCCTTGGTTCACGCGTCGAGCACAGAGGCCGCGATGACGAGCGCGACCTCTGTTCTCGAGCACCGAGCCCCGGCTTCGGTTTAGTGGGTTGACGTCCACATTAACTGATCTATTGTAGCAAATAATGTGAGACTGAGTGAAGTGCTTCTAATTTGGACGATCATGTATCAGCAGCTGCGGCTCCAACGCATGCAGAGAGGCTCGAGTGCGTGTAGCATGAATGGGTCCTTCATCATCGCCTCCATCTTCTAAATATGTTACTGTCCCAGCGCATCATTCAAAGCTTTACCCTCATCTAAGTCAAGATTTAGAATTGAAGTAACAGCTGGCTTCAAACTTTGCTTTTGTCAAAGACTCCTCCGTTGCAGCAGCTTCACATTTCTAGACTATCGATGTGACTTTGTGAACCCTTCTTGGATGCGTTCTGAAGGCAGAGCTCCAGCCGACCGTTCTGACCTAAAGCAGCTGGCTTCGGTTTGGAGCTGAGCCTTTGATCACGGAGTCTGCGTCCAAGATGATGATCTTTGTGATCTGAACACCTCAAACGTAGAAATGTTTGCCCGAAACACTCTCTTCCCCGTGTTTCTGTTCTTCTGCCCATTATTTTCTTTTTTTAATGGCCCTTCTGAGTTATGGATTTTTCTTCTTTCGCCGTCGTTTGTAGATTGCCTCCGCGCTGACGTCTTTTGTGGACACTCTCTAATGAAGGTGCTGGTTGAGAATTTGTGAAGGCGTCAAACAATTTTGGCATTTTCTTTCGTCGCGTGTCGGGGCTCGGTGCCCATCTTTGTGCTGTTGGAAGAAGGAGAAAGACTCGCTTTCCAACCTGCTGCTACCCTTAAGCGACCTTCACTTCTCAGAGGAAGAAGAAATGATGATCAAGAAGAAGTTGTTGTTGTTGTTCTTCTTCTTCTGGCCTTAATTGAACCCACAGGTGCTGAAGCCACACATGTTTAACTAGTCTGGAGCAGCTAAAGCCTCAGTCATCAGCAAGCGCAGCGTGTTGCTATAACCTCAGACTAACGTTTGCTCATAAGCTTCTGTGGAGCTTCTTATTTTCACAGTCTTTTTCCAGCTATATAAACGGTGTTTCACATAGTTAAAACATAATTTCATATTTTTAAGTAAACTTGTGTGGATTTTCACATGCTCATTTATTCATCGGGTCAGTTAACACAAATGGAAAAGGGAGAAATAGTCCACAGCCATTCACTCAAAGTAAGATGAGGACAAGGCGGTCTCGGGCTCCATCTTTGTAGAGACAGATGCTTTTTACTGCTGCTTCTGCTCCCAATCCCAGCAAGACTCCTTTTTTAGATGGTTTTATAGCTCATGGAACACATGGATGGCAGCAGGAGCTTCAGTTGCACTGACCAGGAAACTTTTAAGTGGGAGGAAATAGACCCTAGAGGGTCAGACCAACCTAAAAGACGTGTGGGATGGCTGTGACGAGGTGATTAAAGACACGGGTGGAGGTTTATCGGGATTTCAGAGTTGGAGCCATCATGCTCCAAAGCCTCGTTCTAGTTAGTGATCTGAATTTTGAAAAAATCCGCAGTAACTTGAATGGAAAGCAAAATGTTTCAAACGCGGCTGTCGCTGCTCCAGGTGTGGAGTATTTAATTTCGCTTTGGCCATTCATCTTTTACATTTTCACTTTCCTGAAGGAACGACGTGTTTTGGGACACGTTTTAATGAGGATGAATCACGTCTCTCACCTGTAACGGCTGCGTTCCCGTTCATCATCGCAGTTGTTAATGAGGTTATTCTCCGGGGAGCGACGGCAGCACCGCGTGGACTCCAGCCCACGCTGAAACACTTCGCTCCACACCACATACGCTGACAGTTATTACCCAATTATTGGATTTACACTGAGCATAAAAGCAGCAGCAGCAGCATTTACCAGGCGTCAAATTATGAAACACTACTAGTGCTTGGAAGTAATTTATTGTGAGAATAATACGTCTTTATACTTGACAGACGTCTTGGAGCGTATTACTGATGAGCCACTAACACATGATTTCACAGCTGAGGAATGTTTCTGGACTAGTTTGGCAACAACTTCATGACATGAAGGAGCTTTCAGAATATATTTTGATCCGATACGTGTTCTCTGTGCAAACGAGTTCGCTGCCAGCTTCTGGAAGTCAGCATCCGAGCGCCTGGAGTCCAGAAGGTCTCTCTACCTGTAAGTCACGCGCAGAGATGACGTGCTGGTACCCGCTTTGAGCCACTCACACAGTCGTACATGGATGCGTGCGGGTGTCACGTGCTCGTGAGTGCTCTCTGCTCTAAAAGATGAGATGAGTCAGATGCTGCACTGAAACGGAAGTAGAAATGGATGCACTAGAGCTGCTCTGTCAGTTTTTTTTTAGAGTTGAATTCTGACGGGAGCTTATGTGAGAGTCTGGAGGAACAACAGCAGATGGCAGGAAATGCTATGGCTCCCAAGTCAGAAATGAGTTGTTCCAATTCACGAGCTTCTTTTGCGGAGCCTCCTACCTACAGAGCCTCGACCGTCCGTGACTGGATCGGAGACGCAATTAGGACCAGAGCAACACACAATGGACGCCTGGGAGCAGGTGAAGATGTTTATCCGTGTTCCGACTTTAAAGGTTGCAAAAGGGCAGGAACGTGGAGAAGCCTGTGCGCAGCTGACTCATCCACCTGCACAGCACCACGTCCCCGGGACGTCACCGGCCTCCAACGTCCTTTTTCTTTTATTTGGAGCCACAGAAGCGGACGATTCGCGGCGGCTTCTCGCTGGAATGAAGCGCGACAGACACGCGTGACGTGTCCCAGCGTCCCCTCGGGCCTGTGTGGGCAAGTTGGCAGGTTTTCATGAAAGTGCAGAGTAAAGCTAAAAGCCGGTGAAACACACTGAAAGGACAAAGATGACGCACGTGTCACGTCTCGTGCACTGTCTCACTGAAGGATCCGCTTTTTTGCCACAGACACCAGGAAAAAACTGATCGCAGCACAGAACAAGAAAAAATGTACAAATGTTTTGCACATTTTCATCAATACAATCATAATGAAGAAAACAGATGAAATGTCTCATTTACATAAGTTTTGGGATCCTTAATCCTCCTTTGACATTAATTACTGCAAGGCCCTGAATTTTCACAGCTGAGTCTCTATATGCTCTTTAGGTTTGTCCCGTCCTTCCTGCAGATCCTCTGAGGCTCCGTCGCGCTTGACAAGTGGCCAGTTTGGACTCCTCTGCAGATAATCAATAAGGTTTGTTCTGGGTTTTCACTGGGCCACTCAGAGACAATCAGAGACTTGTTCTGGAGCATTATTCTGGCTGATTGCTTTGGATCGGGGCCGTGCTCAAGGACGAGCCCCCTCCCCAGCATCAGCCTGTACCTCACGCACCCCGGAGCTGCTTGTCTCCTAGATCTGATTAAACGTCCTCCTCCCTGACGCCAGTCACATATTTATGTCTTTCTGGATCATACCCAGACTGGATGGGGCCTCCTGTACCCTTTTGCCCCTCAGAACCAGCGTGAGGACGCTTCGGATGGACCCAGACACTCTGAGCAGGAGCTCCTTGAGTCCGGCCCTGTACTCGTGTCGGATCAGGCAGTACAGCACCGGGTTGAGGCAGCTGTTGGCGTGAGCCAGACACACGGTGAGCGGGAAGGCGTAGGCCTGGGCGTTGTAGAATGCCTTGCTGAAGGGCACCAGGTCAAACTTGATCAGGACCCCCCACAGGGTGAGGGCCTGGTTGGGCAACCAGCATATGAAAAAGGACAAAACTACAACGGTGACGGAGCGCGTGACCTTGGAGCGGCGCCGGTGACGCCCCCTCTCGCACGCCGACCTCTCGCCGGCGTCCCCGCTCACGGCGCTGCCGACGACGCGTCGGCTCAGGATGAACCTCAGGAGGAGGAGGTAGCACGCGGAGATGACGATCAGGGGCACCACGAATCCCAGGAGCAGCTTCTGCGTCTGGTAGAGGCCCAGGAGCACCTGCGGGTCCCAGCTGCCCGAGTCGGAGTCGGAGAATCGCACCAGGCAGAGCTCGTCCTCCGCAGACACCTGTGAACAGAGGCCGCGTCAGAGGCCGCACCGCTCGGGTTCTGGAGCTTTAGAACAGCTGTAACGCACCATGTAACATAAATCATTCAAATGGTAGCTCCTTTTACCCCAGTGGGCCAGATTATCAGCTTGTTTATAAGGCAGAGCATCCTCACCAAAAGAAAAGTTGGACTTATTGACGTTACCATGGTAACCTCAGCATGTACCTGGACTGTGGTGGAATAAAAGGCATGAGGCAGCGTCGCCACCAGTGACACCACCCAGATGACCAGGCTGGCCCACTTGGCTCGAGCCGTGGCGATGCTGGGGCTGTCCATCCTCAGGGACGTGACCAGCGAGCGGTACCGGGCCGCGCTCATGGCCGTGAGGAAGAAGACGCTGGCGTACATGTTGAGGGTGGTCACCGAGCTCACTATCTTACACATGACGCGGCCGAAGGGCCAGCGGAAGTCCAGCACCGTGTCCACGGCCCAGAAGGGCAAGGTGAGCACGAACTGCAGGTCCGTCAGCGCCAGGCTCACGACGAAGCAGTCGATGGAGGAGTGCTGGTGGCCCCGGCGCCGGGAGCGGAGCAGGAACAGGGCCAGGAGGTTCCCCACGAGCCCCAGGACGCACACCAGCAGGTAGACCAGGGCGATGAGGACCCTCACCTGCCAGGAGACACGTCATCCATTCATTAGTTCACAGCAGTTAGTGTGTAAAACAGCAGCAGCACCGCTCAACTCACTGCCAGGTTGGCGCTGTCTCCGTGCAGCTCCAGGGACGACTCCTCGGTCAGGATGCGCAGCCAGCAGCTCAGCGACAGGTTGAACGCCGCTCCCGTGGCGCCGCCGACCAGGTCTCGTCCCCCGCAGACGCTCGCGGTGGTCGGGGGTCCGGACGTGCTGCCGTTGCTCTGCATGGCTCCGCAGAGGCGACCGGGCGTTTCAAAGCGAAGCCAAGTTCCACGCGGCGCGCGCGGCGGTGGAGCCGGGAGTCCTCATCGTCCTGGAGCCCGTTGGGAGGTCGGAGGGAGATCCGAGTGACTTAAAGCGTCTCTACTTGCATTTTAGTGTGTCATAAACGAGAAATGAACAAGACAGAGGCGGTTAGTCCGTGGCGACCTACTTTGGAGTGTTGATCCACAGTTCCGAGGACTCAGCCTCCTCCGTGCTCACTGATGCTGCTGTCAGCGTGCTCGGACTGAGCGCTTTTATAGTCGCACCGCCTCTTCCCCACCGCTAGGCGGCGCAGGAACAGGTGAGCGTCAGCCTGGAGCGGATTCTATCATGCTGTCAAACATTTAGTGTGTCGGTTTGTATTCTTGTTGACATTGGGTTATTGTTTTTTTTTTTTTGTTCAGATGTCATATCACAATATCACAAGTTCTTTTCGTTCTTTTCTATTCCTGCGTATTATATGAAGCTAAAATGCACAAGGAGGCATTGTGGGAAATGTTTTAGGTGTTTAGTGCTTGAAAATGGTCCACAAAAAAAATCAGAGATTCTGTGGTGAGAGCTAGGAGAGACAAAAGCGTGTGTAAAATGGGTCTATGTGAAATCAGTGCAATTACAGTTTATTTTTTATTTCATGGATTTTAAAGTACTGGAATGGACAGATGCTCAGACGCGTCTGGTTGCACCGATAAAGTTGGTTGTTTACATTCTGCACATCCCTTAAAAAGAAAGAAGTGTCGTCCTCTTTCTCCGTTTTCTTTAATAGACAAATCATGAACGTGAGACACATGGTCAAGGTAATAATCATTAATAACCACATAAAGAGTGTCCTGCAGTGATTGACATGCTCCCAAAAGATGAGATGTAGAGTGAGTTTTCCACTTTCCTGGGGGTGCTGCTTCATTATTTGTCTGCAGTTGTTAATGCAGGATTCAATATTCTTCTATAAAGTTGAGTGTCTGGCTTCCATCGTCCTCTTGCGGCCTCCTTCCGTCCGCCCTCCATCACATCACCACATTATGTAAAGCAGCCTGGTCAATAATTAATGGCTCAGTCCCACTGGACGAGGCTTGAATTTCTTGTTCCAGGTCTACAGATTTTATTGTACTTTTCTACTTTTCCATTCTAAAGTTTTGTCCTTCTCCTCAACAAGGACAGTTGAATTTATGCACACTGACTTATTTATTTTATCTGGTGCCGCTGGTCCAGCTTTTAAAAGTCCGACATGTGCGGAATCGTGGGAATGTTAACTGAAATCTCAGTTGAAGAACAGGGACAGAACGTCCTAACCGCAGCGGTGGCCTTGTCCGGTCCTGTTAAATGTCACCACATTATGTATGGATGCTGAGTTCACCTTCAGAGTTTTGAAACACCAGTGGTTCAAAAATGAATGTGCCCTCGATTTTGCCCTTATTCTTTGTCTGGAAAAGAGATCAAGCTACTAAAATAGAGTCGTCTGCTGGTCAAAGATTGTTACTGAGGGAACGTTTGGGCTCAGGTTAGTGCTTAACGGTGTGACTCTCTGTAACTGATGGCAGCTTTTGTCCATTACAGACGTTGGAGATTAGTCATTATCACCTGTTGAATGGCGTCTAAGACACAACACTTCACACAAACGTGTCAGCAGCTGATAATTAAAGCTGAAGCTCAGTGTCCCAGTTGCCGACAAAGTGGAACCTACTATGAGCATCCATCCTCTGTGGAATCAGTCATTTGTGCATTTTTTTCAAATGTCGCCTCATTATTTTTTGGATCCTATTCTTTTCAAAACACGACACAAATGAGTAAAAATGAAACTCGAGAGGCTGAGGCTGATGAATGCTTTTTATTCTCTTGCACTGGTTAAAAAAACCTGCCGTTCCAGATCGTGCAGTAGAATCTGAGGCCGCTGGGCCCTTGAGGCGCCGCTCCACTGATGCACAGTAACAAACTTGGTCTCCGTGCGTGACCTCCCGCTCGACCTCCGTTCGCGCGAGTGAAAAATCGCTCATGCAGCCGTTTTTGCTGTAGCGAGAAGCTGACAGCTTGCTCACGCTCCGCGGTGACACAGGATCAAGCTGCTCATTTAGACGCCGGGCTTCTTTCCTCCCCGAGGCCCCAGTGTGTCAGTGGTCTTCCTGGCTCCTGTGGTCCTGCTGGGGGGAGGATGCGGCGTCTCCCGTGGGGGGAGACTTCCAGGGCCGGGGCTTCTCCATCAGGCTGCGTAGGGCCTCCGAGCCCCTGGGGAGGAGCGGGGGGGCAGCGGGAGGGACGCCTCCTGCTTCCTCCATCCACTGCAGGGAGCGGGACGGCACTGAAAGAGGAGGGATGAGACGATGAAGGGCCGGGGGAGACAAGGGGTGTGTGTGCGCGTGCACGGCCACAGACCTCTGCTCTTCGTGTAGCCCCCGCCCCTGAGCTGGCTGTAGGGGTCTGGATGAAGATGTGAGGAAATGATGAGCGAGAAGGAGAGCAGCAGAACCTGGACATTAACACCGGGTCAAGCCCCGCAGACAGAGGGAGAGGGAGACGAGAGGCGTCACAGGGAGGAGAAACAAACAGCTTTTATGTGTAACCTACATTCAGCCCTCACAAAAGGGAGCAGGTGCTGGTCAAACATTTGCCTCCCAGAAGCACGCATGAGCACAGCGGTGGCCCCGAGTGGAGCTCAGACACACTTTCATTCACTGATGTGCTGATTGATCCATTACAATTCCTAACATTCCTAAAGGTGCAGCTCATTGCAGTGATGCTGGAGGGGGGGGGGGTCTCACCAGGACGCAGGTCCCTTTGTGCGCGGCTTTGTTGGAGCCGGCAGGAAGCAGAGCCTGCAGCCGGCTCAGCTGCTCCAGCAGAGCGCTGCAACACAAACACAGCAGCAGGGTGAGAGCAGCGGAAGGCGGCGGCGTTTAACTGGCAACCTCTACGACTGGACTCGCTTTAAACCAGAGCCAGGTTTTCTCACCAGGCTGCCAGCAACTCCAGCAACGCACACAGAAACTACACGCACTGAATGAATCAAAATGCTCATTGCTTATGACATTCTAATACTTGGATCCTCATGTTTATTATTAAATCAGTGCTTGTAACGTTTTTCATCCGTTCCCTCCACTCACTTGTTGGTCTCCTCCAGCTGCCGGATCCTCCTCTGCAGCTCCAGGTTGTGGGCGCTGCACATCGTCATCCTTCAGAACAAGAAGCAACGAGGAAGAGGAGGGGGAAGGAGAAAAGAGATAACGTGAGGCGTGACGCGACTCGAGCAGCGCCGCGTCATGATGTCACATTGTCTTCCCCTTCGTCTCTGTCGTGTCCAATATCCGCTGGCTGAGCGTTATCTGGCGCCGTCCCCTGCCCTCCGCCCCCCGCCCCCCACCTCGCCTCGTCCGTCGCCCTCTGTTACGGCCCCTCTGACTGATAACACCCTCCTGATACACTGCATGCGCCAGTGGATTAATTATCAGCTAATGCTGAGTCAGCTGAATTATCCAGAGGCAACAAGATAAGCTCCGCAGAGATGTTGATAGCACGCTATTAGATATTTGGAGGTCTGAGGACCAGATAATGAAGGCCATGAGGCCTGAGGCCATGATGGGAACAATTAATCAATCTTCCATTAATTCTTTGACAGAGGCTCAACTTTCATTCAGGCAGAACCTGCATTATCCACACAACAGCCGCAGACTCTGCGCTGCCACTTTGATTTCAGCTTCACCTGTGTCCTCCTCCACGCGGTCTCAAGTGACCCCTTCACTGTGAGATCAGACGCGGAGCAGACGTTGGTCCAACGGTGCGAGGGGAAAGATTTGGAGCTCGGCATCGGCAAAAGCCAGAAATCCTCTACAAACACCCCTTAAGGTCGAATGAACAATAAATTGCAGAGTTCTGATGGGAAACCGGCAGCAAACTCGCCCACGCCTTCCACCGCTCCACAAAATGACATTTTGACCAAATGTCTGTGTTTTCTGTCTGTATTTTCCTGGTTTTGCTCGTGTTTCCAGCATGGTTTTCTACTCTGCTCTTTTTATTCTTTGTTTTTCCTCCAAAGGCCTCTTTTATTAAAATGTTTGTTCAGCCAGAGGAGCTGTTTTCTGCAGGAAAGTCCCAGTAAACACGCAGGTGTGCTCAAATTAAATAGCTGGTAATTAATTCTAGTTTGATGATAATGAATGTCAGACGGGTTGTTTGGCTGCAGCTTTGTTCCACCCAAGAAAATTTAAATTGCTTTGTGACGAACGTCTGTTTGAGAACACAACAGATGGGAGGAAGCCGGCCGGCTCCTACCTTCCCTCCAGGCCGTCCACGTACTCCCTCTTCTTCTTCCGACTTTCTTGAGCCGAGCGCTTGTTGCGGATCTTCCGCCGGATCTTCTTCAAAACCCTCTCCTCGAACTTGTCAGAGTGATGATGAAAGAGACGAGAGAGAAGCGGTGAGAAAGCGCCGGGTGAGCGAGAGCTCGTGTAACTGGAGCCGCAGGTTGTTTGTGCAGATGTGGGTGATGTGTGAAGGGTCCACAGACCTTGGAGAGGGGCAGCCTGCTGGGCAGGTTGACCCCTTCCTTGCTCAGGAGCTTCTTCTCATCTTCGTCCAGCTGGAGCTCCTGCAGCGACTCGCGGTGGAGTCGATGCGTCTGTTCAACCACATGGACAGAGCATTCCAGTTGAACCAGTTTGGAAAGTGGAGTGAGTTTTTTCAAACTTACCTTCTGTCCCAGGTTTGACAGGAGCAGGTCTCTCACCGTGGCTGTCTGACTGGGAGCTATGGGGCAGCTTTGGTTGGTACCGAGGTAGTATGTGAGCCCAGGCTGGTCCTGGAGGTTAGCGGCCTCCCAGCCTTCACAGCAACCAGCGAAACAGCAGGCGAGTCACAAAACGCAGCCCATTTCTTGTCGCTTAGACCCAATAGAACATATTCTCACCCAGATCTATAGAAACATCAGCTAGTGCTTCATCTGGCGGCAGGTGGTGGTCAAGAGGCGAGCGCTGCAGCAGAGCCTGCGTGTGGAGCGCCGGGACCGGGTGGCAGCCGAGCACTGGATGTTCCCCGTGGGTCAGGAGGTCGTTGGCGACTCCGCTGTCGCTGGTGCAGGGAGACCACAGGGGGGAGGGAGACCACAGGGGGGAGGCTGGGGTGGAGGAGGTGTCGCTCCCAGCGAGCAGGGCTTCCAGGAAGTCATCATCAGCACCGCCCTGGCTCAGAGTCTGAAGCAAAAGTGCACTCATTATCACATGACATCACACCGGCTGCTTCATCTTTTGTTCTTTCGTGGTCGAGCCTTCGCAGTCGCACTCGTTCAGGGGCTCGTTTACAATTCCACCGCCACCGAATTTCATGAGTGACTGTACTCCGTGCACTCACATCAGGGACTGCGTCAGCCCATGGCTGGTTGCCACGGTAACCCGAGCTTTTGCCGGCGTTGCCGAGCAGGAGGTCGACGAGCTCCGTCCCACTGAGCACCTGAAACGAATAATGAGCGTGAGCGGCGGGCTTCGACAGAAGCAGTCTGTGCTCATTTAGCAGAATGTGACTCACATGGTCAGTGGAGGTGCAGCTGTTAAATAATAAGCAATGATGCAATAAGCATCATAATCTAATGATCGGGGATCCTACCTTGTCTGCGGTCAGTGTCATAATTCCAACAAAAGCACCTGTTACGACAATGAAAACACAGGACGTGACCGGACTGATGGGCTCCTGTGTAAAGAATGCCTGAGTTCCTCTGAGGGACAAAGTTAAAATGCCATATCATCACATCATACCTGTGACATAAGCGCCGTGACGAGTCGATCACTGTCCAATCGGCGACGCCTGAGGGAGCCGGCTTCTCCTGATTGCATGTGATTGAGCTGAAGTTGCTCACAGTGACCTTTGGCGTCAGGGGTTGAGCCACTGTGTGAGTTCACATTCTGCTTTCTGTTTAATACATTTCATTTATATCCCGGTTTATTGCCTCCCCAAACAGAAAGTGAACCGAGCCTTGAATTCTGTTTGTTACTGTCACATGCTTCATTGATTTTTATCTGAAGATCATAAACAGGCTCAATTCTCCATCACTGCTTGAGAAGAAACTGTATATAAATGAATTATTTGTTGTAGACATCAATAACTTAGGAACGTAAGATTTAAATCATTTGTTGTTCTACTAGTTAATAATTGGCAAATGGAACGTTATCTTAAAACAAAACGTCCCTTTTTGTCAGCAGCTACTGATAAACGGTTGCAAGCGGACGGTCACGCGTGGACCAGAGATGCAGAAGCATCTTCCTGTTTGGAGAACAGACTCAGACACGTGTTCACACTGTAAGAGAACTCCACAATGACAGCATTTACCTGCTTCTCTATGGCGTAACGACCCGACCGCGTTTCACCGCTTCTTATCTCTGCTGTTGTGATTAGGAGCAGCAGTTATTCCTCATAGACCACAGAGCCAAGGAGTTACGTAACACACAACAGGAGCACGCGCGCTTGCAGGGACATTATCACGGCGGGGAAGAGATTCTTTCAGTGTCAAAATGGTCGTCTGTTCCGAAAAAAGGCAGAATCAACTTTCGAGTTCCTAGAATGAGGCCTCAACTTCAAAGCATTGTCACACCTCAGAGGAGGGAGAATCAGCCTCAAGCTCAAATAATTGAAAGCTATTTTCTTTTCTCTTCGACATTTTCACCTTCATCCCACAGTTCAAAGCAGACTGAGACATTTTATATTTTCTTTTGATTCTTAAGTTTCCAAGAGTCTTTTCTCAGGTAGGTTGTTGCCTTTACTAAAGCATTAAGCTTTTAAAGTGTGGTGATGCATGAATAGGTGGAAGGAAAAGGCAAACTTAGGTCTGAAGTCAGAACTCAGAGCTGCATTTTAATGACCCTCAGCTGACACTGCACTAATAAAGATGAACTCATGTTCCTCGTGTTATGACTCTACGTTGGGTGTGTCACACAATTAGAATGAATTAATTTCGGCCTCAGGGATTTGGCTTCAACACTGCATGAAGATAACTTCCTGAATACTTTTCAGGGAGTCTGAATTAAATGAATAAAAGTGTCTCTTCTCATCAAAAATGGTCTCACGTCAGTAAAATCAATTGAGAAAGTAATTTAATATTTTATAGGGGTCAGACATTTTACAAATGACATAAATTGTTGTACTATACTTGTCCTACAGTATGTTTGTGTGTTTTGAGCTCTTAAATGCACTTACTGAATTAATTACACTCATTTACAGCAGGAAGCCCAGTATTATCAGCGTTGCACCTCCTATAATTGCATAGAAGTTGGTTCTGTTATCTTTACTGTTGTTCTAGCAACAGATTACACGGTTTCGAAGTACATGTGAGTATCATGTAACCAGGGCACTAAGGAACATCTCTAGATGTCCAGAGTAGGCACAGATAGTGTAGTACAGTTATGTCCACTTACATGTTTACATGTTTGCTTTCATTTGTCCACGTGTAAGTGCAGTTAAGAGCCGTAAATGAAGACCAAGGTTGGCTCTGACTGAAAACAAACCTGGGGGCTAAAGAAGGTCACAGATGAGCCCAGGTCTGTGCTGCTCGTCCACGACGAACATGCTCCAAGCAAACGCGCTCCACCAGCCTTGAATTGCAGGCGGGACGGCTGTGATCTGGAGCTCAGCGATAACCGGTGGATCCAGAAGCAGTCAGGAAATCCTCAGTGGGCAGCACAAATATGAGAAAAGGAAACAACTGGGTGTGAAGGGGCTCGGTTTTGTTGTGCTTGTCGACCAGCAGAAGGCAGATTACACACATTTCTGAAAAGAGTCAGTGCATTGAGCTGCGCCTGGTTTCATGAAACATAATTATCGGCATATGAGAAAAGGAATTTTTTCTTCTATTCTATAATGAGAAATCTTCTTTCAGCTTTGAAGCCTTCCTTGATTTAATATTCCATCTTTAATATTCTATTTGTAATGCAAGAAAATATCATTACCATTAAAAACGACCACAGACACAAAAACATGTAACAACAATTTGCAAAGTCTGAATGACCTCCTTTAATTAATTTAAATTCTTGTCTATAATAGTCTATAATACATAGACTGTACTGCAACCAGACATGGTGCCAGGTATCAGGAGAGCCCATTATCTGCGCGTGTGTGTTTCAGCACAAAGCTGTACGTCTCCCCTGTGTCAGTCCACTGGGATTGACTGTAAACACCTCACTGCACTCTATAAAAGCGTGTGAACACAGACACAACATCTCTTCAAAACCTATCACATCATCAAATTGACAATTGGCAATAATGTTTTGTTTATTTCTAACTCAGACAGCAGTGTTCCGTTTAGAGTTATACTACATGACTGCTCACTAATCAGCAGCTCCACAACTCTGGGCAGTTTGCCTCAGGTCCATTGATCATTAGTGAGTTGTTTTCAGCAAGCTGTGTGTTACTGTCCTACGGAATGTAAAAAAGAGAAAAGCAGTTATACAAAACAAATAAATACTTTTTTTTATAACACATTCACTTAGATAAATAAAAAGCAGCTGTCACTGTCTAATCAAACAGTCCAAGGTAAACTTCTTTGCAACAAACATCCACAAGATGTATTCAGTTAATATGGAAGCAAGCTATTCCTTTGCAATTATTAGAATAATAAAACTACTCCTGTTAAAAAGGTAATTGGTGTGCTTTAAGCTGCTGAAGCACAGTTGCCCTAAAGATAAAACAATAATAATGACACATGAAAAAAGTATAATCCTTTTTAACATAATATGTTTTAATTGTCAAGTTAAAATTATTTGATGCCATAGAAATCAAAACAATGACATATACTTATTGGTGCCTTCTTAGGTTCCGTGGGACCGCAGACTGTGCGGCAGCAGCGCCCCCTGCCGGCGCCGCTTCTGTGTTGCACGATTGCACAGCAGCCGTAGCGGCGTCAGCGCCCCCTGCAGGCGCAGCCCCTGCGTTGCACCAGTCCGCGCCAACCGCAGCGGCAGCAGCAGCAGCAGCAACAGCAGCAGCAGCGTCTCTCCTGTCAGCAGCGGGACAGCCCGTCCTCAGAGGCTGGGTGTACAGCAGCAAACCGTCTCACACCAAGACTGACGACCTGCGGACAAGATGGTGAGTCGGACATTTTCAGTGGATGCGCGTTTAATATCAGCGTAGGAGCTGTCACCGCTCCGAATAACCTTCGTTTGGTCTCAACGCTGCAACAAGCTGCGACGGAGACCGTCAGGTGCGCGCGCGCGGCGAAATGGATGCCGATGCTCTCGTGGGCTCGAGCGCACGCTCCGCGTTATCTGTCCGAGCAGAGCGGGGCTGTGGCCTGCGCGGCCCGCAGCCTCGCCGTGACGTGCGGGGCTTAGGCTTAGCTGCGTGTCCGCGCCGGTGTCGCGTTAACGCGCTGTCACGCGGACCTCGCACGTCTAATTCTAACGCACAGCCGATCGATTTATCGCCAGGCACTGTGGAATCCATGTACGACACAAATGCATTACAACGCAGGCCTCCGGTGCTACAGTACGTCATCGACACAGATCTGCAGTATATTTAATGTCAACGCCTGCAACGAGAGATAAGCTAATATGGCTTAAATTATTTAGCTCTGCTCGTTCTACACACTGTATATATATATATATATATATATATATATATATATATATATATATATATATATATATATATATATATATATATATATATATATATATATATATATATATATATGCCAGAATTATATATCCAATATTTGTTTTATGTTTGGATTGTTCGTAATAGCGAGTATAATATACAGTATGTAGTACAGTATAGAGTATTATATGTATGATAGAAAAATATTGCATTTATTCTTTGCTAACAGGACATATTTTGAATAATAAACTAAGTGGTGAACCTCCCCCATTAAATTGAATTATTTATTATTTTAATACATTTAAGTATATCTTTATAAGGGTGGATGGAGGTATAGGATTAAAATGCTGTGGTCCCTCTGGGTTGTGAAATGGTTCAGCTAGGCCCATTCAGCCACAGCATGTGAGTAATGACTCAGTAATTCCTGATCTTGTTGCTTCACTAGGACCAGAAGTTAAAGTGATCATGCCGTGCCCGTGGTCCAGTGCGTCCTGACCGGGCTGCTGGATTCAGTTTCAAGCATATCTTTCTTTTTATAACTCCTGCCTGGAGCGGCTCCAGAGCTTCGCTGGTGGACGTGAATAAATAGACACGTATCACGAACGTAATGAACGTCTGCTGGATGAATAATCCCCCCCCCTCCTCTCTAACAGGTGAACTTCACGGTGGATCAGATCCGTGCCATCATGGACAAGAAGTCCAACATCAGGAACATGTCCGTGATCGCCCACGTGGATCATGGGAAGTCCACGCTGACCGACTCGTTGGTCTCCAAGGCGGGGATCATTGCTTCGTCTCGCGCCGGAGAGACGCGCTTCACAGACACTCGCAAGGACGAGCAGGAGCGCTGCATCACCATCAAGTCGACGTACGTGGTTCACAAACGTCAGAGTATTAATCACCAGGGCAGCTTTAACAGTTCCCTCTGTTACCCAGGGCCATCTCCATGTACTATGAGCTCGGAGACAATGACTTGGCGTTTATCAAGCAGAGCAAAGACGGAAACGGCTTCCTCATCAACCTCATCGATTCCCCGGGTCACGTTGACTTCTCCTCTGAGGTCACGGCCGCCCTCAGGGTAACTGACGGGGCCCTGGTGGTGGTGGACTGCGTCTCAGGTGATCGCCGTGCGCTTTACGCCCTCGGCCTCCTTCTCTTACACACCGTCTCACGTTTCCCTCACCCGATTCTATCCCTCTGACAGGCGTGTGCGTCCAGACGGAGACCGTGCTGCGGCAGGCCATCGCCGAGCGCATCAAGCCCGTCCTGATGATGAATAAGATGGACCGGGCCCTACTGGAGCTGCAGCTGGAGCCGGACGAGCTCTTCCAGACCTTCCAGCGCATCGTGGAAAACGTCAACGTCATCATTTCTACCTATGGAGAGGACGAGGGAGGCCCCATGGGGAACATCATGGTACCGCAGGTTCACCGCAGACACTTGCTTACCCTCTCCACTGACCTTGTTCATAATGTACTGCTCATCCCACGCGTTTGCCCAGATCGACCCGGTCATCGGTACGGTTGGCTTTGGCTCCGGTCTCCACGGCTGGGCATTCACACTGAAGCAGTTCGCTGAGATGTACGTGGCCAAGTTCACCAAAGGAGACGCCCAGCTAGGACCAGCAGAGAGGTGTAAGAAGGTGGAGGACATGATGAAGAAGCTGTGGGGCGACAGGTAGAACAAGGGCACCTCCGCAGAAGCACCAAATGCAAATAATGAGAACTAAAATCGTGACTGTAATGTGCAATCATTTATCCTTCTACTGCAGATATTTTGATACAAGTGTTGGCAAATTCAGTAAGACCGCCACTGGACCTGATGGTCAGAAGTTCCCTCGCACCTTTAGCCAACTTGTCTTGGATCCCATTTTTAAGGTTGCTGAAAAACACAAAGCTAAATATCAGATTTAGATTCTTTACTTTGCTTTGAAAGGCAAGGGTTGAAAACATTCTTGCTTCCTCTCGCTGTCCTCCTTAGGTGTTTGATGCCATCATGAATTTTAAGAAGGATGAAACGGCCAAACTGATTGAGAAGCTGGACGTGAAGCTGGACTCCGAGGACAAGGAGAAGGAGGGCAAGCCTCTGCTGAAGGCCGTGATGCGTCGCTGGCTGCCCGCTGGCGAGGCCCTGCTCCAGATGATCACCATCCACCTGCCCTCCCCCGTCACCGCACAGAAGTACCGCTGTGAGCTGCTCTACGAGGGGCCCGGAGACGACGAGGCCGCCATGGGTGAGGAGGACACCTTCACGCCTCCATAGGTCTAGAAAATCCTGCTCCAGATGCAGCTTCATTTCTAAACCTCTCCCCTCAGGCATCAAGAACTGCGATCCAAAGGCTCCACTGATGATGTACATTTCCAAAATGGTGCCGACCAGCGACAAGGGTCGTTTCTACGCCTTCGGACGCGTGTTCTCTGGATGCGTGTCCACAGGCCTGAAGGTTCGCATCATGGGGCCGAACTTCACCCCTGGCAAGAAGGAGGACCTCTACATCAAACCCATCCAAAGGTGAAAGTCGGAGGAGGAAGAAAGGTTCCAACTTCAGCCTTTAAGTGTAAATAGTTCTTACGACCACCTGACTCCTCTCTTTTTCATCCAGGACCATTCTGATGATGGGACGGTATGTGGAGCCTATTGAAGATGTCCCATGTGGAAACATCGTGGGTCTTGTTGGAGTAGACCAGTTCCTGGTGAAAACAGGAACCATCACCACCTATGAACAGGTACGTGCTTCGGTATTGCTTTGAAGCTAACGTTGGGTCTTAAACATCGATAAGAGCAAGCTTTGAGCTCAGTCGTTCTGTCCTTAGGCCCATAACATGAGGGTAATGAAGTTCAGCGTCAGCCCCGTGGTGCGAGTTGCCGTGGAGGCCAAGAACCCCGCTGACCTGCCCAAGCTGGTGGAGGGCCTGAAGCGCCTGGCCAAGTCGGACCCCATGGTGCAGTGCATCATAGAGGAGTCTGGGGAGCACATCATTGCTGGAGCAGGAGAGCTGCACCTGGAGATCTGCCTCAAAGACCTGGAGGAGGACCACGCCTGCATTCCACTGAAGGTAAGGCAGCTGAAGCAGAGCCACCATGACACACCCCTGGGTCCACGAAGGGAAAAGACCATCAGACATTAACTTTAATTTCTTTCTCTTCTTTCCAGAAATCAGACCCAGTTGTGTCTTACAGAGAGACAGTGACAGAAGAGTCAGATCAGATGTGTTTGTCCAAATCCCCCAACAAGCACAACCGCCTCTTTATGAAGGCCCGGCCTTTCCCCGACGGCCTGGCCGAGGACATCGAGAAAGGGGAGGTCACCGCTCGGCAGGAGCTCAAGGCTCGCGCCCGTTACCTCGCCGACAAGTACGAGTGGGAGGTGACGGAAGCCAGGAAGATCTGGTGCTTCGGCCCGGATGGATCCGGTCCCAACCTGCTGATAGACATGACGAAGGGAGTTCAGTACCTCAACGAGATCAAGGACAGCGTGGTGGCCGGGTTCCAGTGGGCGACCAAAGAGGTGGGTGGAGATGAAGCCAGTCTCCAGCGACGTCCCAGTACTAGTGACGGACACAGTGTAGCTGCATAGAGGCACGTTCTCTTGTCCTGAGGCTAATGACCCGGTGTTCCTGCAGGGCGCTCTGTGTGAGGAGAACATGCGCGCCATCCGCTTCGACATCCACGACGTGACGCTGCATGCGGACGCCATCCACCGCGGCGGCGGGCAGATCATCCCCACGGCGCGCAGGGTCCTGTACGCCTGCCAGCTCACCGCTCAGCCGCGCTTCATGGAGCCCGTGTACCTGGTGGAGATACAGGTGTGTATGGAGGCGGGGTTTGCCTCGGAGAGGGGGTCCTGTGAGTCGGTGAATCTGATCTGGACCGTTTTCCACACAGTGCCCGGAGCAGGTGGTGGGCGGCATCTACGGAGTGTTGAACAGGAAACGGGGTCACGTGTTTGAGGAATCCCAAGTAATGGGCACGCCCATGTTCGTAGTGAAGGCTTATCTGCCTGTCAACGAGTCCTTTGGTGAGTGTACATATAAATACTGGATGAATTTTCTCAAACGATAGGATGAAGTTGGACCTGTATTTCTGACTGTATTCCTTATTTCCTTAGGGTTTACAGCCGACCTGCGCAGCAACACCGGAGGCCAGGCCTTTCCTCAGTGCGTGTTCGACCACTGGCAGATCCTCCAGGGAGACCCCAACGATCCCGCCAGCAGACCCTTCCAAGTTGTGGCTGAAATCAGGAAGCGCAAAGGCCTGAAAGAGGGCATCCCCACGCTCGACAACTACTTGGATAAACTGTAAACACCAAACCCCGGATTGTAAAATACCAAATCAGTCTTTAAACCCTACCCCGTGGGCACTTTAAAATCTTTGCACAGGCTTAAAGGTACATCGCACAAATTGTTTTCGACTTTGAGTCTGGAGCAGAAACAAGGCTTAAGCTTCTGTTGTAGGCTAGTGGAAGCAACGATGCTTTTCTCATTTCACAGCTACAGTACACCAAGTGCCTAGGGCGAGGGGTTTGGGGGGAAAATTGGATCAAAGCAGTTGTATTATCAGTTCCCCGTTTCTTCTATTCCTTCACATCGTTCCCCTTTCTCACCGCTCATCTGCCAGGATGAGCCTGTACAGTGCACTGTGATACTGCTGCAATAATGCATAGTTAACTGGGTCATGGCCGGATACAACCATGGAAACCACAATAAAGTGTTAGAGAATCAAACTCCCTGCATTGAGCCTATGTTCGGTGGATGTCATGAATAAAACATAAACGATAAACTGTGACTCCTGAAATTCTGTTACAGTAGAGATTATGCTTTGCATACATACATAAAATTATTTCAAATTTTTAATAATAGCACTAATCATGGTCATATTAACCAAAGTCTCACCCAAATTATGATGACAGCTATATTCATATACGCACAAATAAGCTGCAGTCTAGGGCTGAAACCAAATCTATATTCACTTGCTTCACTTCACTACACTGCTCAAAACCTTTTTAATGTTGTGTGCATCCAAATCCAAATAACTAGTAATCATTTCAGATTTCTGACAAGAAACATTGTGTTTTATAAATAAGTCAAAATAAAGTTAATAGAAAAAACTGTTCTACAGACATAAATTCACCCAAAATGCTAATCTGCTACACTAACCAGCCTCCAGATCAAGTCCAGTCTTAAATTTATAGGGAACATGGCTACCTAAAGCAAAATGATGTTATAAAAAAAAATCCAGATATTCATTACATTTTCACTCTTTAATCAATATTCTTTTCAAGTTACATATATAATGTTATTAAATGCCACTTTAATATACAATCCTTTATTCTGCACCAGGAGGGAAAGCTCTTCCACACACTTTTGAAAACAAAGCTTAAAAGAAATGTATCTGCAGAGTTAGTGTGCATCCATAGAACAACCAAATGAACATATGCAAGGCAATGAAGTGCAAAGTATTCTGGGTATTGAGAACTACCAAGCGACACAAGATATCACAGTTGTACAGTACGTAAAAATTGAAAGTTCCTTTTATGGTCATATTTTTAAGATTAATTATGACATTTGCGTTAGATTCGCTAAGAGTTTACAAAGCCTGTGAGGCCTGTGAGTTCATGGAAGCTATATCAGATGTGGAATTAAGTGAAATACTGGTCTCTATTGAACAACGACGAGGCAGAGCTGTACATTCATACAGATACACCTCTCCTTCGCACTAATGGTCTGGATTGCAGGAGGGGAACCGTAAAGCTTAAGTAAAATTTAGTGTCAAGCCTTAATCCACAGCGGTGACATGGATACTTTCTGAGAGGCTGCTCCCTCCCTCTCCATTACAGTCATGTCCATTTTACAGGTTGGCATCACTACAGCAAGAAAGGAAGCCGCTCAGAAAGAAAGAGAGAGAGAGAGAGAGAGAGAGAGAGAGAGAGAGAGAGTGAGTGAGTGAGTGAGTGAGAGAGAGAGAGAGAGAGAGAGCGTGTCTCAAATGACAAGCTAGTGACCTACGTCCCCTCAAAGCTACTTGTCTTCCCACGTGGCCAGCAGTAGTGCACTATATGGAGGGAACGGTATGATGTCTGACAGATCAGTCCCCTGTACGGCTGCGGAGGTGTGGCCCCGCGCTGGTGTCAGGTCGTCACATTTAATGGATGATTTCTGCTATGACTGAGGTGACTATGTGTAAAAAATGACCTCAGGAATCTGTCCGTCCTCTACAGAAGTGCCATTGTTGTTGCCTGCCGCGTAGCAGAAGGTGAAACAGGTCTTTGTGCCAGTGGACGATGACTCATGCGTCACTTTCCGCATTCCTTTAGTCCCATAATGAGAATCTGGACCCTGCAAAAAAGATAGAGGATTCACTTCCATTCCATTGAAGTAATACAATAAGGCTGATGCTTTTCATTGTGTTACAATTAACACACCTTAAGTGTAGCACAGGCAGTGTAGTTGACGTTAGGTAGTATTTCCACTGGCTCCTTGAACATGACCCTGAAGGTGTTGGCTGACCCATCACAGCTGAAGCCTGTGTCGTTCTGACCCAGCACCGTGTTGCTGTCTGTGTGGATGATCTAAATGAAAACAGGGGCAGACACAATGAACCCAAATATGACCTAGCACATCTAAACATCATTGAAAACAAAACGAATGTTACTGCTATGTTGGTGTGCACACCTGTATATTGACTTGGTAGTCAGTGGGTCCATGTATGGAGCCATACAGGCCAAACCCAACCACAAATATCCTTCTGTTTACAGAGAACCTGAGGGAAACAAACAGATCATGAATGTCAACAATGGTTTTAAAAAGGTAACTATGTTAAACTGGGGCCTAACTGACAAGTTGTGTTAATTCATTTTTGCAAATAACTACGATTCTTCACTTACCTTATGCGATCACTCGTCCCGCTGTAGCCCCAGCGGCTCTCCACCTGCCCAAAACGCGTGATGCTGCACTCCTTCCCCCGTAGGCAGCATCGAGGCCGGTCGATAAAGTCTACACGAGGCTTTGGATTCACTGTGAAATGCAGGAAGAGACTTACCACCTCCCTGTCAGTGAGGATGCTGGACTGGGCTGGACCTGAAGGAGCAACGACATAATCAGACGGCAAAGATCGGCGAGTGTTTGTGTTCATGAAAAAAAGTGAGACAGTGAAACAGTTATGAAAAGTAGTGTTTTCTTGTTTACCTGCAGCAAACTCTTCGATGGTCATGAGGGGGAAGCGGATGAGTGTGAGTGCTTTTCCCAGTACTTTGCGTTTGTTCTCTGGTGTTGGTTGCAGCTGCTGCCTGTGAGCCTCAGCCTCAGCCCAACGCACTGCAGCTCCAAATAAACGCACCTCCCTCACGCCAAGAGTGTCCCTCTCCAACACAGCGACCAATGTATCTAAACAGGTGAGGAAAATGAGATCAGAGGGCAGACCAGCAGTGATTCTGAGTTAACAAACACCACAACTAAATCATTTAAAAAAAATTAAGTTAGGGAGAGCATCATTACCCAAATCAATGTCTGTAAAGCCTTCTGCAGCAAGAGCATCTCCAGTGTTCTTGTCAATGTTTTCTAAACAAAGACTGGCGAGCTGAGGCTCATCAAACAGCCGTGCCTGCAGGAAGAATATAACGCAGATTAAGAAATGCAATAGAGCCACAAATTCACAAAACTATCAACATGTAAAAACTACAATGGTTAACAAAGAAGATGACCTGTGTCAACAGCATGAATGCATTGTCTGCTCTCAGGTTCTTCTTGAGGAACTCCACACAGTGGGCCTCCAGGGCTGGCACCGCATACTTTTTAGCTGTATAGAGTGTGGTCATCACCGTCTCCGGGCCGATCTGGACCTCATCAGAGTACAGAAACCTAAAAATAACACACAACTCTTCAGTTTATAATGGCTGTGCATTATCTAGAGGACAACCTGCTTTAAATCGTTAGAATTTCGGGAATGCAGTAGAGCGTGTTGCATTGTCCAAGCAACTCTGCCCCTCAGGTGCCATTTCATACTCGCATCCTTACTTTAGCAGGGCCAGAAAAGCAGCTGGCTCCACATCTGGAAGCTCAATTTCCGTGGAAGTCGTCGCCATCCCTCCGTTGAACATCGCATCAAACACCGCACTGCCCACAGCCAGAACAAACCTGCCGATGTCAGCCAGACAGAGGTTAATCATCTGGCGTCACAGCTTGGCTAATGTTCTACGCAGTAGTCGAAGCTCGTACCTGTGCGCAGGTATCCTCTGGACTCCCATCCCTTTCCCCACTAAAAAATGAACGTCACTGAGCACCTCGTTGTTGAAGAGGAAGGCAAACCTCTCCTTCACGGTGCTCTTCGTCGCCTGCCAGTTGTAGACGGGCTCCCGGTAGACGAGTACGGACGCAGCAGCCGGAGTGGAGGTCGGTGCGGCCGCCAGCGACGCGTTGGACGCTGCGGTGGATGCCATGTTGGACGCCGGGGTGGCCATCGCTCCGGCTGCCGCAGCAGCTGCCGCAGCGGGCTGCTGCAGGGAGTTCTGCGCAGTCGGCGGAGCTCCGCTCGAAACACCGTTGCCGTCTCCCCCACCAGGCCCCAACTGCGGGTTGGGACGCCTCGCCGTCCCCTGAGCTCCCCCGGCTGCAGCGACGGCACCGCCGTTGGATGCTGGCATGGAGAAAACGCTGTTGCTTGGCTGGCTGTTCCCCAAAGGACCCGGGCCGGAGAAATTAAGGCAAGGAGGCCTGCCGCTGTTGTCTCCAGCAGCCATCTTCAACCTAGCGTAGGCGTAAACAACGCACTTCATCGCTCTGTGTATTTGTAGTCGTGTCGACGGGCATGTCTGCGTTGCACTCCCCTCTGGCGGCGGGTGGTGGTACTACACAAGAACGCGTCGTAAGCTCTGCTTTATTTATACCTCTAACTAGTACTATCAGAAGAACGGTGGTCATATAATATGCTGTTATAAGCTGCTACTGATAGTCACAGCAGTAATTAGCAGGTTTAAATAAATATGCTTTATGTGCTTTTGCGTGCATTATCTGTGCTTCCCAGCTATGTGGTTCCCTCCAACACATTTTCAACCTGAGCCTGCAGCTGGAGAGAGTCCCTCTTGGGTCGAAAAAGTCACGCATTGTGCCAATGATTAAGACTTTGCAGGCCTGGCACCCTAGTTAAGATCATGTTGTTTGGCTTCTCCATAGCACTTAACACCATCCAGCCTGCGCTGCTGGGAGACAAATTGAAGGACATGTAGGTGCAGCCCCCCTGATTTCATGGATCATGGACTACCTCAGTACGTCTGCCTGCAGAACTGTGTGTTTGACACCGTGGTCTGAAGCGCAGGTGCTCCACTGGGGACTGTCCTGTCTCCCTTCCTCTTCACCGAGTCCTGTCATCTCCAGGAGTTCTCTGATGACTCTGCTATTGTAGGACGTATCCAGGGGGGTGAGGTCACAGAGTACCAGGGAGTGGTGGACAGCTTTGTGGACTGGTGTGGACAGAACCACCTCCAACTGGACATCAGTAAAACTAAGAAGCTGGTGATAGACTTTAGGAAATCTCGGAGTGCTGTAACCCTCTCACTATTAAAAAGGAAGAGGTGGAAGTTGTGACTGAGTATAAATACCTGGGAGTGTACTTGGGCAATAAACTGGAACTCCTCAGGTGTGTATATGAAGGCTCAGAGCAGGATGTACTTCCTGAGGAGGCTCAGGTCCTTTAACATCTGCAGCTCCATGCTGAGGATGTTCTATAAGTCTGTGGTGGCCAGTGTTTTACACTGTGGTCTGAATGTAGCATGAATGTAGCAGACACTAACAGACTGGACAAACTGATCAGGAGGGCTGGTTCTGCTGTAGCTGAGAGGAGGATGCTGGTCCAACTCCCCTCTATCCTAGACAACACCTCCATCCCCTACACAATGTGCTGGCTGGACAGAGGAGCACCTTCAGCCAGAGGCTGATCAGTATTGGGTGCTCCACAGAACACCACTGGAGATCCTTCCTACCGGTGCCATCAGCCTGTACAACTCCTCCTCTGTCTGTAAGGGTTGATCTTCATCTGTGTAGCAGAGTACATACATGTGTATATATGTCTGCAGCAGTCTAGGAGTTGTATGAGCATACATAGTAACTTGATTTGATAGTGTGTGTTTGTATATATGTGAGTATATGTGAGCATACAGTATGTGTATACATATGTATATATATGTATTTATACATATACACGCCTGCCCTGATAATATTTTTGCAATTTTAATATTTCCTTCCATATGTAAAAGCAATCATAAGTCGGAAAAGCAATTTCCCTCTGGGATTAATAAACTTTTTTGAATCTTGAATCCTGAATCTTGAAACCTTTCGATTTGCAACCACAACAGGAAATCTTCGGAAATGAGACTTTTTCATTTTTGATACTTCATCACTTCTTCACTCACACCATCTTTCTTCTTCTTTTCCACTGTCAGAGTCAGCACTCGTGGGGTCCATGTTTGATGGCCTAATTCCTCAGGAGAGCTTTTTTTATGCATCGCACAACTAGTAAAACTGACAAAAAAATATGCTTCTCTCGCCTGCATACTCACTCAGAGAATGTATACTGGGACGTGTTCAAATCATATATATGATTCTGTGGATTTACTAGCATCTATTAGTAGGTATAATTAATGATCAGAGCTGTTAGGTAACTTTGCACAGCACCAAAATGCATTAAAATGTCATGTAGACACTAGACCTCTCAGCAGGTTTGGTTGCTGTAATAAATTTTTCACTCACCTAGTCAATGCACTGTAAATTTCCTGTAATAAAATATGTCTCTTTCCATCTTAAACCTGTCGGTTTCTCAGGTGATCAGATCAGAGGGCTGTTAAGTGTTTCCAGAATAAAAACTAAACATGCACAGTCAGCTATTTATTTGCATGCACCAAAAGACTGAAACGAACCTCCAAGGGGCTGTAGATGTGATCCAGTTTGTACCACCTTTAAATCCACGATCTGCATTAAAATGTAAATGCTCATCACATTTAATCATTTATCTATTAGATCCAAAGCAACTTACAAGTGAGGTACAACACATAAGCAGAGAATGTTTCATGAGGTCGAATAGTCTTGAGGTGTCTCTGTCATGAACCATCTTGTATCTTCATAATGCTTTAATTATGTAAAAGTAGTAATGCCCCAATTTGAATTTCAGCTTGAAGTCCCTAAATGAATTATTATGGTAAGTAGACCCTTTTACTGTGTTATACAGAGCTGGACTACAGGCCTGAGGATAAGTCATTGAAAAGGATAGAAACACATTCTATGATCCACAATCACTATGTGTAATCATGTTTAAAATAAAATTTCTAATTAAGCACTTGAGATAAACACACAATCTAAATACTATAAGTGCCTGAAAATTCTACTTGCGAGTTTGTGTACTATGGCTCAGGCCTCCAGTTTCTGCTTCTTTTAGAATCTCAGCCAAATGACTTGCAGCAAAATGCTCGAGGACGCTGAACGCAGTGAATGAAATTCCTCCTCGTCAAATTGTTCATTCACTGCACTCCATCGATATTAATCCACCCCCATCCTGTGCTACCCTCTCCGGAGCCTTTCCTCTCTCCGCGTGCTACTCATCAACCGTGACGTCAGGGCGGCGCGGGGGAGCTGTCCACCGCGGAGGGTGCTGCTGCTGCTGCTGCTGCTGAAACAAGATGGCTGTGCGCGCAGGAGGAGCGGCGGAGGTGAGCTGAGGCAATGCAGAGGAGGAAGAAGAGGGGGGCGAGGAATTTACTCCCGCGTGTGTGTCTTGTCCTGCCAAAAGAGCAGCAGCTCCGCCGAGAAACAGACGCTCGCGCGCCGCAGAAAAGGATGCGGGCTTGTTTCCGCCTCCTTTCAGAGTGACGGCTTTGAGTTGGGATATTTTGTAACCAGGAGACAAACGGACTGAGCAAACAAATCACGGAGCACTCAGCGGAGGACAGCCGGGGAGGCTCGCGCCGCTATCAGAGATGTCCCTGCTGTGCGTGGGAGGTAAGGGGGGGACGGGAACATGTGTGCTGTTACCGAGAGTCACCTGCACGCGCCTCGTCGGGCAGATGCAGAGGCAGAGCCTGCGGGGGAAAAGTGTGTGTAGCCGGAGCCGAGGAGGCTTTGTGCTGAATAGTCATTAAATCATAACGCGGTATTGTCCAAGAAGTGTGGGAAGAGCGGGATAGTTTTCACATTGCTGACTGACATGTTTGCTTAAATTATAGCTTTAGAGAGGATGCGTTGTACTGTGTGAGTGATTGTATGAGTGATGTGACACAAAACACGGCAAACTGTTCCAGACTATCCGAGTCGTGACAATCAGGGGCCGCTCGCAGACGGAGTTTCTAATGGGATGTGTCTACTGTTGCGTTGGCCCCGTGTGTATGTGTCATTCACTCTGTTCATTCATGCGTGGGTCGTCAGAGGAGGAGGCGGAAGGCGAGGAAAAGCCCCTGCCGCTGCCGCCGCGCCGCCGCCGCCGCTGCCGCATCGCGCGCCGCCTCCGCTCCTGCCGCGTTGCTGTAGTCGTGAGGGAATACTCGCGGTGCGCGTCATTTCTCAGCGTTTTCCCTGAAGCGATGCGTCACCTCCTCCACCCAGACTCGCTGGAAGCACCTGATGCTGACACCGTGGCCTCGCGTGGCGATGAATAAGCATCCGCTCTGATTGATATCAAAAGGCCAGTGATCAGGAGACAGAGAGCAGCATCACAGCCTTCGAATTCGAGGCTTTAGTTAGGTGTTGAATCAGCAAAAACGATTTTTCATTTTACATTTTGTGTATCATTTCTGAAAATGGCAACAAACTTTAAATTGAGCTTATGATTATGTTTAAATTTTAGACAATCTTTCCATCTGATTATTAAAAAACAGTAGCAGATGACAAACTGAAGGTGTGTGAAAAACAAAAAAAATCCATTGCTCGATCTGATCAGATGGATCCTGGTTAGCAATAAGTGTGTGAGGTGTATCTGAGCTGCACACACACATCATAGAGGGATTCGTGGCAGAACAGGGCCTACAGCAAAGTTAAGGGGCTTTGAAAGTCACCTTTTCTACGTCAGGCCCGTTTTGGATTCTACCCCACCTCAGCCCATCCCGCCGGGTCCACCCACTGACTGAGTCAGTCCCAGATGTCTTTAAGGCTCTGAGCGTGATTCATTCATAAACACCGGCTGCGCCTGTCAGTGTCGTTAGACTACAAGACTTGGCAAAGGGCTGTCTTTCTGTTCCCGCTACATCATTCATGCTTACCTGACTGGAGCTATTTCTGGCCTCCATGGCGCTTTGTGCCTCTTGAATACGCAGCACTTCTTCGGAGTAGATGCCAACGGGGCAGAATTCAGACACAGGTGCAGATTAGCGTGGCCCTCTTTCCTGCAGGTATCTCATACATCTCAGGCCCGGTGTTCGTCACATCATCTTTATCTGGGCACAAAACAAGCTCATTTAATGCCTCGGTCAACAGCTGCGAGTCATCCTGCAGATCTGCATGTATATAGTAGGATTTCAAAATAAGGCAGAGCTCGTTTGAATTTTTAATCATCGGATGACGGAACTCATCCGCACTTTACTTTTCTAAACTGCTGGATTCCCTGTGTCTTGGCAAGCTGCTTAACTCCCATAAGTCTGTGAGTGCTGCGTCAGGGGTGCTTCCTGAATGAAGTCTGCTAAAAAAAGAAAAAGGGGTTGCACAGAATTTACTGTCAGCTCTCGCAGATCGTGTTGTGCATCCTCTGATTAAAAAAGAGATTGGATTCGTCATGTCCTTTGAGTCCTTTAACCGGCTGGTGATAGATGGAGATCCATTTAATCTGCTCATCATACCCTTTAGCCAAATGATCCAGTGTGCAGCCGTTCAAGCCCCTCCATGAACAGTCCTCCTAGGTGCACGCCGTTGTTTGTGAGCGCTTGTGGACATTTGTTATTGTAAGTCATCTTGTCAGAGAGATTTATGAGTGTGTGCTATTATTAAGCTTTGGCTTTGCACTGTCAAAAATCCAATTACTTTCCTATTGATCGTCATCACATACTGATACATTTCCAGGGTTGTTTTTGTGTGTTGAACGGTGGCAAGAAACAGGCCTGATGTGGTCAGGGGTGACGACTGCTGGAAACACAGAGCATGTTTGAATGGAGCCTGAACACCCATTAATGAACACATTAATATTTTAGTCATAGCTACGAATGTATGTGTGAGTGAGTCACTGCAGGTGTGTGGTGTGAGAGACCTTAAGCTCAAGTTTATCCTGGAATTGTTGCATGAAAGATTTAAAAAAATATATCATTTGCTGACTCAGGCCAATTTTACTTTTTATTTTGTAGTGGTTTCTATGACGACTGAGAGGTAAGGCGTCACCCCGATGATAACGGGGAGCCGCTTGGCTTATGTAACACCTCCTTCCTGTGTGTGTGTGTGTGTGTGTGTGTGTGTGTGTGTGTGTGTGTGTGTGTGTGTGTGTGTGTGTGTGTGTGTGTGTGTGTGTGTGTGTGTGTGTGTGTGTGTGTGTGTGTGTGGAGAGGTAGTGGAACATTAAAAATGCATGTGTGAGTTAGGTCAGCGCTGGGAAAAAGTGCTGCAGAGAGACACGGCGCTCTGACACAGTGTGTCTGATAAAGGTGGGAATGGTCCTGGTTGAATAATGGGATGCGTTATGAAATCCTTTATGGTTCAACTCTGCTGTAACGCAGCTTATTAAGACACGTTGTCTAACCCACGGTAGTGAAGCACACTGGGACAGGTGGCCGTGATCCTGCAGCATGGAGCGTTTCTGTTTTCTGTGTGACTCTGCAGCATGAATGCTATCAATGAATGACGATGGGAATAATTGTCTCAAATTCAAACTGATTGTTCGTGACGACAGTTCTTTGCAGTCATTTCCACAACTTTTATGAAATAACCAGTATTTGTTAAATGCACCCATGGTTTCTTAGCTGCTCTCGCTCTCTGTGTGACATCCAGAAGAGAGGCAGAAGTGAAAGCAGATGGTGTTCCAGTGTGTGACTTTGTCCCTCTCTGTGTTTCCACAGTGAAGAAAGCCAAGCTGGATGGACCCCAAGGTAAGACCTGGGATCCTGGAAACAGACCGAGGCCCATCACACGGGGGACGTGCTGATATGTGACTGCTGTAACTATTGTGGGGGCATGTTACCTGCTGCGGCACTGCTGCCTAAAACACAGCAGTACTTTGTGTCTATCTGCAGCTTTTAGGTGCATTTTTCTAAGTCCATCCATCTTTTTCTCCCTCTTAACAGAGAAATTCAACACTTATGTGACTCTGAAGGTGCAAAATGTGAAGAGCACAACCATCGCTGTCAGGGGCAACTCGCCCAGCTGGGAGCAGGACTTCATGTTGTGAGTCCTCTCGTCGCCTTCGCTCCTTTCTCGCCTCTCTCTCTCTCCCTCTCTCTCTCTCTCTCTCTTCTCAGCTTCAGCTGCTCGATTGCCCGTGTTGCCTCGCGTAGCCCGGCGTCCCGGCCCCACCCTCTGGTCATGTGCTCTCCTCGGGCACTTCTTCCTCAGCCTTGGCGCTGCCCCAGCTCCCTTCTCCCTCTCCTCTGTCTCACTCTCTAAACACCGCTCCTTGATCTTCCTCTGCTCTAACCCTCCTCTCCATCTCTTTCCGTTTCTGCTCTCTAAGCTTCACTGGCAGCCCTTTCTACTGTAAAGATGTGTTCGTTTCAGTGACTATTTGGATTCTAGCTGAGTGCAATCAGTAAACCCTATTCACCTCCCAGCATTGAGCCAGTGTGGTGTTAAAGGTGCAGGAGCCTAAGAGTGCTGTGCATCATTCAGTATGTGGGCTGCAGCAGGCAGGCTGACTGCAGAGTCATTGCATTTGTGTTATGTTCGGGGGCGTTGAACGTTATACTGAGGTTGCATCAGTTACATAATGTTTGGGCTGCAACGAGAGCCTCACCCCCCTCCCTCAAACCGCCTCCTGCAGTCCCCACCATGAATCAGACGGGCACTTTCCTTTAAAGGAGTCACCACTGAGGCGGGAAATCCAGTCCCCCCTCTTTCTTAATTAAAGTTCCCACTTTCTCCCTCCAGGCATGCGATACAATCACCTCCTCCGCTGCCTTCATCACACTCTTCTCTTCCCTCCTCTCATTCATCCTTCTCTTCGCACTTTCCCTTTTCTCTCCTGCTTGCTGCTGTCTATAAATGCTTTATGCGTGATTCTGTCACACTAATACGTATTGTTATACGCGTCAGTATAGTCAGATACCTCAAATCGTTGAATACAAAGTAGTATAAATATATAATTATTGATGCTGTTATTGAACCACTTTCTCTCCTAAACGGGAACTTTTCTACTTTTGTTCCTGTATATAGTGAAATTAATCGCCTGGACCTGGGCCTGACAGTGGAGATGTGGAACAAAGGGTTAATCTGGGACACCATGGTCGGCACCGTGTGGATCCCGCTCAGCAGCATCCGACAGTCTAATGAGGTTCGCCGTCCGGCGCCGCCGCCCCACAAGGACTTCTCCCGACCTGGACCCGTTTTCCTCACGCCCGTTTCTTTGTCTGTGTGTCGTCCTGTGCGCAGGAGGGTCCCGGGGAGTGGCTCACGCTGGACTCCCAGGTCATCATGACTGATAATGAGATCTGTGGCACCAAAGACCCCACGCTCCACCTGGTGCTGCTCGACACGCGCTTCGAGCTGCCTCTCGGTGAGAAAATCGATACTCGCCTCAGAAGCAGAAATTTTGAGACGGCAGGAAATCAACACCCCCGGAGGGAAAGGGGGGAAGTGACATGAATTAATTATGCCCCACAGCCACTAGTAATATATGGACACCAATAATCTTTAACTGATTCATTTACCTGACCTATTTTCAGTGATATGTAATCAAGGCTCTGTGTATTTGTGTCCTTTCCTCCTGAGTGATCACGCTGTGTCTCTCTCAGCATTGATTAGGTGTCATTTTCATACTGTTTCCCCTTCCTCTCGTCGATACTGTACACCCGACTCCTCCGTTTGTGGACTTGACCTATTTATAGGATTTGGCTTTTGTGCTTTAAGAGAAAAGATGAACTCACTTTGTGTTTGTGATCTGTTCAGAAACTTTAGACTCAGACGTGTTGCTAAAAATGGATAAAGCAGACAGATCCAGGTCAAATAGTATTTATAAACTGAACCCGTCCTTGGATCTCACTTTGTCATCGCTTTGCTGCAGTTTGCTCAACGGTTTTGGACGGAACTTAAAAGAAACCTATTTCAGGAGCTCGTGCGGTTGCAGCTGTTTTTGCTACCTGGGTTTGTCTGGCTTGCTGTTTCAGATATCCCAGAGGACGAGGCTCGGTACTGGGCCAAAAAACTGGAGCAGCTCAACGCCATGAGGGACCAAGATGTGAGTCGCCGCCGCCTTTCATTTAACACCACAGCACATTTGCACATCTTCGGAACATGCCAACATGATTAATTGAGGGAATGACACCATGACCCATAAGCAGATCATTTCATATATTTCCAGTACATTTCCTGCTCGGCGCGTGGTGTGATTTTCCTCTTGTCTTCCTTCAGTACTCGTGCCAGGAGGAGCAGGAACGCCCTCTGCGTGTCCCAGGAACCCAGTGCTGTAAGCGCCACACCATTTGTTTGTGCTTAACAAGAGAATTATCTAGGCTGTTCTAACTCAGCACGTGCATTAAGCGTGTAACCGCACATGGGCCGCTGCGTGTTTGAGGTGAGGAGGGCCTGAATTGCTGCGCAGGCAGGGATCGATAGCGGCGTCAGATATCTGGAGGCGAGCTCAGGACTCCGCCGTGATTCACTTATCGGCCCAGTCTGCTGAGCCAGCGGTCCGGGCCAGGTGGAAAGGCTCGGAGGCTCGGCTCGGAGGCTCGGCTCGGAGGCTCGGCTCTCCCTCCGGGGTCCTGTGTGTGTGTGTGTGTGTGTGTGTGTGTGTGTGTGTGTTCCGACTCCACTTCATTTCATAATCACTGCTCCTGTTTCGTTGCAGGTAACTGGAGCCTTTGGGGAGAGCAGCAAAGTAAGTGCAACGCGTTCAGACAGAACACTGAAAGCCATGACATCCGTTTTCAAATGAAACAGCATTTAAATTTAACATTATATATTTAAATTACAACAAAATGGATTTAAAAATTAGGCCAAAACAAGAGTATCATTGATCTCCCTAATAACAGACATGTCTCAACTGACAAGAGCTTTAGTAGTTTGAATGACAATGTTCAGTGGATGATGAAGGAAGAGGATGGGGAAGATGGATGAGCAGTCTTCACCATCACTCATTCTTCTATTTATTCTTCTGCAGGACAGGGACGCAGTAATGAAAGTGGGGATCTGTTCAGCTAGTCTCGAGCTACTTATTTAATGCAGGACACAGAAAACCAATGCATATGTTATCTGTATGTGTTCATCCATCTGCACGGCGCCGCCCCAGCTGTCACTGGGCTGACTGAGTCACATTTGCATCTGCAACCACACTGCAAATCTTTGTCTGTTGTAGGATTTAGTACCCGGAGGTTTTCATTTAACGACCAAAGATGAAAATGAAGGTGTAAGCAAGACAATGATGAATGATTATTAGATGGGGGGGGGGTGCTTTTGACTGACTTAGCACTGCAGAAGACCTCCTCTCTGGCTGTTAGTAAAGCATCTCATCAGGAAGCCGCTGCTGCTGTCGCTCGCACGTTCACACAGGTTTTTTTTTCCCGTGCGTGTTTCGGTGCAGACGAGGACCCGGACAGCGCGGTGGACGACAGGGACAGTGACTACCGCAGCGAGACCAGCAACAGCATCCCCCCTCCCTACTACAGCACGTCCCAGCCCAACGCCTCCGTTCACCAGTACCCCATCAGCCACCAGCACCGCAGCTCCCGGAGCCTCTCGTACCCGCGCTCGGGAAACGGCCACGAACTCGACTACCACCATCAGAGGACTGTCAGGTGTGTGGACGAGTGATGAGCTCAAAGCAATGAATGTCTTAGTTGGCGAGGAATCTATTTTTAGTTCAACCCACAAACACATCAGAAGCCTATTTTTCCCAAGAAGCAGTGCGAGAATCAAAGGAGCAAATATTAATATTTGAGCTGGAATCAGAGAAAAGTCAACATTAATGCACTTTAGCTAATATCAAGTGAGAACACAGACGGCGCTGGCGTTAATGAGACGACCGTTAACACAGCAGAAGCTCTGCCATTAATTCTACTTTCACAAGGTCATGACCTCTCAGCTTCTTAACTGGAGTGAAGTGAATGTGCAGGTGTACCTAATAAAGTGGTCTCCAGCGGCTTCTCAGCAGGTACTGACGTGTCTCTGAGACACAGGGAACCAGTGCTCCTATTGTCAATCAGGGGTCAGCGTTGATCAGATCTGCAGACAGGCTGACCCGCTCACGGCACCGCCCGTCCCACAGCCACCGCTCCCCTCCAGGCCTCGCTATCTTCCGCCCTCTTCCTCTATTCCGTCCTTAATAGCCCCATTCATCATGGAGCATAAACAGCTTCTCCGCCCGTTTGTTGCGTTTCTGGCTACTCGCTCTCGCCTGTGTCGTCAGCTTCCTCAGGCTCTGCTCTGCTTGATATTCACACTGCTTGTCCGCTACTCTTGTATCTCCGGTGCTCCATTGATTAGCCATCAGCATTATTCCTGGGCCCAGACATGTAGAAAAGGTTTTTAGAAGGACTGTCTGATAAGGTTAATGGCTATAAAGTGCCCACGCAAAAATGCTATGTAAGCAGTTTTCCTTAAAGGTTGAAGTAATTTTTTTATATTACGTGTGTAAAGGCCATTAGTATGCATCCAATAAAACACCCTGATGGAGGTGAATCTGTGTTCGTAATAAACCGTAATGCTTTCCACTACTTTAATAATTAGTCTGTGGGTGCGCTGTGTTCTGCTCCTCCAGTCCCACGGGGAGCTACGCATCGTCCGCGGAGCTGAGTCGCTGCAGCAGCCAGCTCAGCGAGGAGGACTACGGCGGCGAGTACAGAGAGAGGGACCCGTACGACGAGAACGACTCGTACCACTCCTGCCACTCCTCGGTGAGCTACAGCAAAGGCTCCCCGGACTGGGACCCCGACGAGACCCAGGGGGCCTACAGCGACGATGGCGGCTACAGCAAAGATGGCGGGGAGGAGCGAGCGCTGTACGAGGAGGAGGGCGGGGGGCTGTACGAGGGGGAGGAGGAGGGCCTCTATGAGGATGAGGAGATGATGTATGATGATGAGGACTTATATAATTTGGATGGGAACCTCAGTGAAGACATAGAGCCTCCGTTCACCCCCACCCCGACGTCCACCGCCCCCCCTGCTCTGGATGTAGTCACCTCCAGGCCCCCTCTAGAGAAACAAGCCTCTCTGAACCAACAGCAGCCCCCTGCTCAACCCCCCAACCAGGCTCATCCTCCTGGACCGACCCCAGCAGCACACCCCTCCTCAGCTCAAGCACCAGCCCACCCCCCCAAACAGCCCCAGCCACAGCCTCAGCCTCAGCCGCAGCCGGCTCCGTCGGCCACCTCCTTCTTCTCCATGGCCAAACCCCTAACAGCCGCAGTCACCGGCCTGGCCTCCACCTTCCTCTCTTCAGTTCCTGCTGCCCAGCCGGCGCAGCCTCACCCTCCAGCCTCGACCGCGCCCCACCCGCAGCAGGCCGCCCCCGTCAGCTCCGTCCCTCCATCCCACCCAGCAACCGCCGCCAGCTCGGCCCCCCAGCCCCCCGCGGCTACCACAGGTCCTTCCTCCCAACGGAGCCAGGCCTCTGCACAGCCCCAGCCCCAGCCCAACGGGCCCAGCACCCCGTCGGATGCCCTCGACGGCCGGGATTTCCAGCTGGATGAAGAACCGTGGCACGAAGAGGAAATGGCTCTAGAGAAGAAGGCCAGGACGCCTCCCGCCCAGCCAGAGGAGACGCTGCCCGTGGAGGAGCAGGAGAAGAATTATGACGAGGCCGCACTCCCAGCGCCAGCCGACGAAAAAGAGATGCCACCTGAGAGGTATGAAGGAGGTCATTAATCAATCCATTCATTACTAGAAGGTTACATATTTTATTATCACTCAACCATTTCCTCTGTCTTTAAGTCCTCCAGTCGTAGAGGAGCCCAAGGAGCCTGTTGATCCAGCGGTCAGAGCCAAAGGAAACTGGCTGAGGATCTACAACAAGGTCCTGGAGCAAGTTCGGGAGGTGAGTCTGGTTTGATCCCAGCTTCACCTGTGGTTTGACCTCCGCACTCACTCCAAAGTCCAGTTTAGTCCTTCACAGACCAAGAGCCGTTCCAGTTTTAGACCCTCTCAAAGAGTTTGAAATATGCATGTGCAGTGCATTATTGATGCGCACAGACAGGGAACATGTGGTGTCTCTGACTTCTATTTTGATAGTGTTTTTCGCTGGACAGCAGACTTAATGTGTCTCATGCTCCATAATTAATACGCTTCCTTCTGGTTTGCCTAAAATACAAACGCTGCATTTTCAGCCAACGTGTCACATGCGTGTGTGTGCGGGATCTCTCTTTAGCGGCGCACGTTAAGTTTTGCTCGGTCAATCACTGGCATATTTTGTTCATATATTATGTTGCTGTTCATTGCGTTCGAATTCAGTTGTGCAGACGATTAATCACTTGCTTTGCTGTTTATGTTGGTGTGTGTCCCGTGGCCTCTCTGTGCACTTGGCTTCCCTCTGTTTGTCTTTCTTTTCTTTGTTTGTTCGTGCCGGCCCACGTTTTTTTTTTCCAGTTTCATGTCATTGCCATAGCGACACTCACATGCACTATGCTCGGCCACCACTGGAGCATGCTGGCAGGTAGGTACGACCTCACTGGTTGCGTGTGGGAAAGGATGGAGATGTGTATGAACAGGCACCTTCACACTGCTCATTCATCCTCACAACAGTTGTAGCTCCTGTGACCACACCGTCAGCCACAGTGGTTCTCATCCTCATTGAATGGCAAATTTGATTCAAACCTAATTTGCATAGATACATTTTCTCTAATGTAATACATCTGAATAATATTTCATGAATACCATCTTTAGTTCAGAATTACCCTCCCCTATGTATGCTGTCTTCCATTGGCAGAATTATCCACAAAAATTATAAAGCAGCTTCAGAGTCAAACAATATTTTTGAACAAGACCATTTTTATATAATATTGTGTGAATGAAAATTCAACAAAGCTTCTTTCCCCGTTTGAAAATCCTTTCTTTTTCATTTCAGGCTCGAGGAGAGACCTCCAGCTCGCTGTGGTTTGGTAAAGGAGGGTGAGTGTCAGTTCCTCAATTCAAATCAATTTAATTCATTTTTATTTATATATATTATAGCACCACATCACAACAAGGTTACTGTAGGTCAGGGCACTTTACAAGGTAAGGGTTTTAGATCTTACACAACTAAACCTTAACTCCGTTTAAATTACCTTCAGGTCATCATGGAGACTTTCCAGTGCTGCATTAGACGAGCCGCTGCAGTCTGGGAATCCTCTGTTGGGTTTTACTCGGGTTCACGGGCTCGTTTAACTCATGGCGTTCGGCCAGTGGCTATCGAGCGGCGGTGGGCTCCCCCTGACTTCGCTGGCAGGCCATTTGTAGATGAAGCAGGCCTCAGAGAGGAACCGGGGCCGCATACCCAATGAGCGCAAAGTTAGCCAAAGAGGGAGCCGGCTATTATATTGAGTTTTGCGGCGTGTCATTCCCACAGTTTGAGACGAGGCAGCCTGCGTAATTAAACTCTCCAGTGAAGTCCTCGGGAAGTCCTTGACTGGAGGGGCAGCACAAACACTCCAGACGCTCTCGCAGAGGCAGAGCGTGGTTTCACAGAGAGAAGACTCGACAAACGGCATAAACGGGTGTACTGTACATATGCATGCTTAATATGTAACCCCTCTTATTTAGAATGGGAGGCGCACTCTACAGTATTGACAGCATGCCTGACCTTCGCAAGAGGAAAGCCATTCCTCTAGTCAGAGATCTGGTGAGCACACACACACACACACACACGCACAATGTTTGTTTTTGGAGTTTTTCTCCTAAAACTCATTTTTCTCCATTCTCCCCTCCTCTGTTTTATCACTGCCTGGCCTCATCAGGCGATGGTGAGTTCCTTTCTATAAATGTAAACCACACATAACACCCATTCCAACGTAACACACGTTCTCCTTCTCCTTCCTTGCCCAGTCTCTGGTGCAGAACTCCCGTAAAGCTGGAATCACGTCGGCCATGGCTTCCACCACCCTCGGCAACGAGGAGCTGGTGGGTGCCCCCCTCCCCCCTTTCCCCCTTTTGATTTTTCACAGTCGAACCGCAAGCCGGTGTCCGACCTTCATCTCTCGTCTTTGTGCCCCGCGCAGAAGAGCCACGTGTACAAAAAGACCCTGCAGGCTCTCATATACCCCATCTCGTCGACGACGCCGCACAACTTTGAGGTGTGGACGGCCACCACCCCCACCTACTGCTACGAGTGCGAGGGGCTGCTGTGGGGCATCGCTCGGCAAGGCATGCGCTGCTCCGAGTGCGGCGTGAAGTGCCACGAAAAATGCCAGGACCTGCTCAACGCCGACTGTCTGCAGAGTAAGGACACAAGCGCTTCCTGAGCATGTACATTTATACATATATGCACTCATTCTTCCTCAGGTACTGTATACGCTCCCAGCTCTCCTCACCAGCCTGGACTTATTTTAGCTTCTCCCCTGTATCCTTCTGCCTGATTGACATCCCATTATTCTTGCCCTCTATCCACTTTCCCATTCTCCTCCCCCTTCCTTTCCAATTTATCTCCTGAGTAATGTGCTGTCATAGCCCTGCCGCTCTCCCCTCTCTTCTACCCATAGCCTTTGCATCCATACAGCTTTGTCTAATTCAGCTCCACAAGGGGTGACTTATCCAATTCCCAAACAGATTTCAGAGTCGATCTATGCGATGCATAATTCATCGCGCTCCTGTTTCAGAGCAGTTTTGTAAGATCTTGGTGCCAAAACATCTGCTGATCTTTTACCCTCCACCTCCCTTTTTTTACAGACCAGAGGTGTGGATACAGATTCAGCCTTATTGTGGAGAGAGCTTTGGGCCAAGAAATGTTAAACACATTCACTGTCGATCTGGTGTTATCTTTAATTGGATCTATGGGCTTCACTGCCTTAAAGTGTTACACTCTATCACCTATTCTTCCTGCCTCCCTCTCTTTCCCCTTCTTCACCAGGAGCGGCAGAGAAGAGCTCCAAGCACGGGGCAGAGGACCGGACCCAGAACATCATCATGGTCCTGAAGGATCGCATGAAGATCCGAGAGAGGAACAAGCCAGAGATCTTTGAGCTGATACAGGAAGTGTTTGCCCTCGACAAAGCCACACACGCCACACACATGAAGCAGATCAAGCAGAGTGTGCTTGATGGGACGTCCAAATGGTCAGCAAAGATCAGCATCACTGGTTAGTTTGTCAAGATCTGCCTGTAACTATGACAGTTGTCATCCCTGGAATAGTGGCGTCAAATTGAATGTACAGTGATATCTGGTTAAATGCCTCTCTGTGTCTGTGTCTTTTCACCAGTGGCATGTGCTCAGGGCCTCCAGGCCAAAGATAAAACAGGCTCCAGTGACCCGTACGTCACTGTTCAAGTTGGGAAGACCAAGAAAAGGACCAAGACAATCTACGGCAACCTCAACCCTGTCTGGGAGGAAAGCTTCCACTTGTGAGTACAGCAGGCAGGAAAAGAAAGGCTAACAAAAAACAGCCGTAATCAGAAATGAAATGACTTTCTTCTGCCTCGCGCAGCGAATGCCACAACTCCTCCGACCGCATCAAGGTCCGCGTGTGGGACGAGGACGACGACATCAAGTCCCGCGTGAAGCAGAGGTTCAAGCGTGAGAGCGACGACTTCCTGGGCCAGACCATCATAGAAGTGCGAACTCTGAGCGGGGAGATGGACGTCTGGTACAACCTGGGTGAGTCCTCGCCAAGATGAGGGAGGGGGCGATGGGAGGTTAAAGACGGATGAGACGAGCGGCGCGTGTCCAACAGAGATAACGGAGCAAGGAGGACATAATTGAAGCGCTTGTCTCCTGTAGATTAAAGCGATATCCGCCCACTGAGGAGGAATGTGTATCTCACTTAAATCTAACAGATAAGAGGACAGATAAATCTGCCGTGTCCGGGGCCATTCGGATGCACATCAGTGTGGAGATCAAAGGAGAGGAGACGGTGGCTCCTTATCACGTCCAGTACACCTGTCTACATGAGGTGAGTGGCATCAGGCTGCTGCTAGGAACCTGCCAGCTTCGAAACAAAGCACCAAGAGTTAAGTGGAACCCGTCAATGTAGCTCAGGCTTTTACACTAACACAGTCAATCCTTTGTTCTTGTGAAAAGTTCATCGCCACATTAACATCAGCTCTGTGCAGCTGGCGTCATTAGCGGACGTCTGGCCACGGTGTCACACGAGCCTGAGTCGGTCCTTGTTCCCAGCATTGTGCCGGGTCACTGAATGACTCACGCACACTGCAAAACAACACGACTAATTGTTTTGCAGTGTGCTTGAGTCATTCAGTGACTCTAACGCCATTCAGACTCTCCCAACCCCTCGCCTGTCGCAAACTAACGCCACGAATAGAGCGGCTGAAGGTAAATCAGGTATTCTCTGCGCGTAAAGCACCTGTTCCAGTACACGACCGAGGAGCAGAACAGCGGCGTGGTGAAGATCCCCGACGCCAAAGGGGACGACGCCTGGAAGGTGTACTTCGACGAGACGGCCCAGGAGATAGTGGACGAGTTTGCCATGAGATACGGAGTGGAGTCCATCTACCAGGCCATGACGTCAGTGCCTCGAGCGTCACACCGAGCGTTACAGCAATTAGAGCAGTTTTACTAAAGATGATGCACTGAATGTCTGTTTCTCCTCCTCCCGCAGCCACTTCGCCTGCTTGTCATCCAAGTACATGTGTCCAGGGGTGCCAGCAGTGATGAGCACCCTGCTGGCCAACATCAACGCCTACTACGCCCACACCACCCAGTCCTCCAACAACGTTTCTGCCTCTGACAGATTCGCTGCATCAAACTTTGGCGTGAGTCTGTGAAAAGTTCACATGTATTATGTTCTGTGAAATGGTGCTGCAGTATTTGCTCCTATCGCTAGTTTTCCCTCTGGGGATGTAGGTGAAAGCCCTACCTACCTACCTACCTCCAAACGTCCAATCAGCTGAGCACCTTCACATTGGCCTGAGGTTTGTGTAGTCAGTGGTGTGTTTCTGTTCCTGTTCAGAAGGAGAGGTTTGTCAAACTGCTGGATCAGCTGCACAACTCCCTGAGGATCGACCTGTCCATGTACCGGGTACTGGCTGCTCCTCTCTAATATCACTATAACATCCCACTGTAAACGACTCAGGTTTAGTCACGCTTTACTGGTACTGTACTGGTTCTAATGTTCTAATGTGATCTAAAATGTACTTTCAGAATAACTTCCCAGCCAGCAGTCCTGAAAGACTGCAAGACCTGAAGTCTACGGTGGATCTCCTGACCAGCATAACGTTCTTCAGGATGAAGGTAAAATAAGTATTTTCTTTTCTTTTCTTTTCTTTTCTTTTCTTTTCTTTTCTTTTCTTTTCTTTTCTTTTCTTTTCTTTTCTTTTCTTTTCTTTTCTTTTCTTTTCTTTTCTTTTCTTTTCTTTTCTTTTCTTTTCTTTTCTTTTCTTTTCTTTTCTTTGCCTTCTCTTTTGCATATTAAGCACTTCTTGCATATTAAGCACTTAGGCACTTGCACATTAAGCGCTGAGTACACAAGTACTAAGCACTTGGAAAGTGGCCTGAAGCACAATCGAGGAACAGCCTAACATTACCTTATTCAAACTCAAGCTATCATTGTGCCTGTGTTTGTGTGTGACAGAGTTTCTCTCTAACACTTTGGCTACAACTTGTAATTTCTTTCCTCCTTATTCGTCTGGTCAAATATTTGTGATGGTTTCATCCCCATGTCTGTGCTTTAATGTCCTCACATATGAGGGTTAAGTGGTAAAGGTCATTTAGCCAAGTGATGAATTAATGTTTACAAGCTGTGTTGAGTTGCACAGCTTTGCTAAGCATCACCTGAGCCGCTCACATTAATAATTTTAATATTTTATAATATTTTTACTCTCACTATAGCACAGATTTACCAAAACAATGCAATCTGTTAGAATGATATTTCTTTATAGCTGTGAGTTTCTAGTGGAGTTCCCAGAGAGACCCCTTCCTGCAAAGACTGCGTCTGCGTCTGACAGGCATTTTGAACCAAAGCAAATGTTGTGTAACGTCTGTGTTCAGGTCCAGGAGCTGCAGAGTCCCCCCAGGGCGAGCCAGGTGGTGAAGGACTGCGTGAAGGCCTGTCTCAACTCCACCTATGAGTACATATTCAATAACTGTCACGACCTCTACAACAGGGAATATCAGACAGACCCTGTAAGTGTGTGCGGGTCCAGCGCTCCCAATGCGCTAACGCAAAAGGAAGTGTGAAGAAATACAATCACTTAAAATGTGTTTGTGTCTCTGTCTCCAGTCAAAGGCAGTTCCTCCAGAAGAGCAGGGCCCCAGTGTCAAAAACCTGGACTTCTGGTCCAAACTCATCACTCTCATCGTCTCCATCATAGAGGAGGACAAAAACTCCTACACTCCTTGTCTTAATCAGTAAGTCTCTCTAAGGCTTTATGAATAGAACATATGGTATTATATTCGGGTTACGTATCTGACACTGTTAATTGAATGCTCATGACACAAATGTGGGGACTGAACTGAATCAAAGCGAGAGCGTTGCCTCCGACAGGTTCCCGCAGGAGCTGAACGTGGGCAAGATCAGCGCAGAGGTCATGTGGAATATGTTCGCACAAGATATGAAATACGCCATGGAGGGTGAGTGGCTCGTGGGATGTGGGACCTGGAATCGAGGGGGATTGAGTGGTGAAGATGCTCTTCTCTCTCCGACGCACAGAGCACGAGAAGCAGCGCCTGTGCAAGAGCGCCGACTACATGAACCTGCACTTCAAGGTCAAGTGGCTGTACAACGAGTACTGCAAGGAGCTGCCCACCTTCCAGAAGCACGTGCCTGATTACCCAGCGTAAGGCTTTTAATAGACAACACACCGCCTTTCCTGTGTCCGCTGCTGCAGACACGCACACACCTCACCTCGTCTTCATCTTCGCTCTGCAGGTGGTTTGAGCCGTTTGTCATCATGTGGTTGGACGAGAACGAGGAAGTGTCCCGAGACTTTCTCCACGGGGCCCTGGAGAGGGACAAAAAAGACGGGGTAACTCTCCTCCACCCCTTCATGTGCAACAAACTGAACATCACTTTAAGCATGCCAAGTTTCCATAAGACACAGTTTGAAAGCTTACATTTGAACCTAGTACCTACGGCACCACCCCAGAAAACATATTCATGCACTTCTCATGCAAACGAAGTTCACATTTTCCGTCCTGACTCAGCACATTCTAAGCTGAGAAGAGCGCTTTGAAGGCCCCGGGGTGATCAATAATGACTCAATACCAACGGCAAATGGAGAGAAAAACGTCTGTGCAGAATAGAACAGATGCTCCAGCACAATTGAATGTAGACACACACACACACACACACACACACACACACACACACACACACACACACACACACACACACACACACACACACACACACACACACACACACACACACGCTCTCAGTGTAGCTCACGCCTACATCTCCACACAGTAAAAGGGTCAATGCAGAGCAGATGAAGAGTCTCCTGCCTCATATGTCAGAGATCCTCTGGGTCCAATTACTGTCGCCCGCGGTGGCTTCCGCCGTCCTGAGTCAGCGAAAAGCGTGGTCCCCCAGGCCCGGGCACATGCCGTGACGCTGTTCGCTGCCTGGCTAATGGCCGGGCCGCTAAACAGGGACCTGCCCCTCGTCGCTCGCCTCTGATCGCGGCTCAGCCTCACGCTCAAAGAGATCTCGCTCTTGGTTTTTCTCGCCCTGCAGTTCCAGGTCACGTCGGAGCACGCGCTGTTCTCCTGCTCCGTGGTGGACGTGTTCTCTCAGCTAAACCAGAGCTTTGAAATCATCCGCAAGCTAGAGTGTCCAGACCCACAGATCGTTGGAAACTACATGAAGAGATTTGCCAAGGTGACTTTCACCTCTTTGCCTCATGTATATTTTAGAAAACCGCGTATGTTCTCTCATCCCTTATATTCTGTTTTTTCAATAGACCATCGGTAATGTCCTGTTGTCTTATGCTGACATCATAGCAAAGGACTTTCCAAATCATGTCAAGAAGGAGAAAGTGGTGAGTGTTTAGGGGGCGTCACCGAAGCACGAAGGCTGCATACGCATGTGTGTAACGCTTCCTCTCTCTCCCCACTTAGCCATGTATCATCATCAATAACATCCAGCAGCTCCGAGTCCAGCTGGAGAAAATGTTTGAGGCCATGGGAGGCAAAGATGTAAGTTCCCACTGCTGTGATTGTGCTACGGTCAAAATGGCCCCCCTCCTAATCGCCTTCGCGCTTTTCCAGCTCAACCTGGAGGCGAGCGACTTCCTCAAGGAGCTGCAGAACAAGCTCAACAGCGTCATGGACGACCTGAGCCACATCTTTGCCGTCAGGTGGGTGGTGTTTATGGGACGTGGCGTCTAGTTCCTGCGGCCGGCGTTCTCACGGCGGTTGTCTGCTGCTGCAGCTTCCAGCCTCAGATCGAGGACAACGTGAGGCAGATGGGGGACATCCTGGCTCAGGTCAAAGGGCAGACGGTCCCGGCAAACGGCAGCGTGGTTCAAGAGGCCGACAACGTCCTGCAGCCCATCATGGACTTCCTGGACAGCAAGTGGGTGCAGCTGGACGCGCTTTAAGCATCAGATGACTAAAGATGTGACTACGGTATTAATAGACAGGGGTTTTTGTGTTTCAGCCTGTCGCTGTTTGCTAAGATCTGTGAGAAGACGGTTCTGAAGCGGGTGCTGAAGGAGCTCTGGAAGCTGGTGATGAACACCATGGAGAAAACAATCGTGCTCCCGACGCTCACCGACCAGACGGTACGTGAGGAAGACTCACGCTGACCTTCGTCTGCTGCGCTTGTCTTTGCTGCGCTTCCCACATTAACGCGTCTGTCCTGCCATTATCCCATTTTCTCTCCCGACCTGCTTTTAGGTTATTGTGAGTATGCGTGCGTTTGTGTGCACCCTCTCTTAGCATGAAGGAACATTGTGTTTACCAGGAGCATTGACACCGTCCTCTGCAGCCTCTGGCACGTCCCTCCTGTGCAAATCAGACAGGAACACGGAGCCCATGAGTCCTTTAAGTACCAGCACCCGAGCCCGTTTCTCTGTTTAGAATCCAACAACAAAAACTCCAAGTTTTTCCCCCAAACTTTTGTGCGTTCTCACCATTTCAAACTCACCTCTCACTTCACTTGTCACCTGCCGACTTCTTCAAGTTCACGTGATCCAGCACAGTAACGGTCTGTCTGACTCTATTCACCAGGGCACCCAGATGATCTTCAATGCTGCCAAGGAGCTGGGTCAGCTTTCAAAGCTTAAGGTAAAGTACACTGGAAGTGGCAGCAAGCTGAAACAGCTGCATATACATTCACAGACTGACTGAGCCATTCTTTGCCCCGTAGGAGCACATGGGGCGTGAGGAGGCCAAGGCCTTGACTCCCAAACAGTGTGCGGTGATCGAGCTGGCTCTGGACACTATCAAGGTATTCGATTGAAGTCCTTCAATCGAACTTCTAAAATCCAGCCACGTAACCTATGGCAAAGCAGCGTGAGCCGGCTATGCTAACGTGCGTGTTGTATCCGCTACACAGCAATACTTCCACGCCGGCGGCGTCGGCCTGAAGAAGACCTTCTTGGAGAAGAGTCCGGACCTGCAGTCGCTGCGCTACGCCTTGTCTCTGTACACGCAGGCCACAGACAAGCTCATCAGGAAGTTTGTTCTGTCTCAGAACACTCAGAGTACGTCGAACGCACACGCGGGATGCTAACGCCCTCTGTCACTCAGCAGGTTTTGACTGTTTCACATTCAGGATCCTGTTGCAGTAACATAGAGTAGATGCAAAGCTCCGGTTTGCCTTCAGTGGTACTAGTTACTTCAAATGACCACAGATCTGATTCCAGATCAGCAGAACCAGCCGCACTAGTAAACCAGTTCTAGCTTTTAATACAGGTTTCCCCTTGTTTCCTCTCAGCTCACGGAGGGAAGGGGATCAGATACACGGCAAATGAAGACACGCCACCAGAGAAAGGTACAGCAGCTTCCCCCACAGCCGCCCGCCACGTTTCAGGAGGCAGCCAAACACACAGACAAGCCCAGACTCTCTGCTCCCCCACACCTGAGTCGTCTCATCCACTCTTGCTTTTTCCTTCTGCGTCAGTGGAGATTCCAGAAAGAATTACCAGCTATTACTTTGTATTTGCTCAGCATTAGACCTGGCGAGAGACCAGCTTAACCCTGCCAAGTCCTGCCAAAAGCTGTGTGTGTGTGTGTGTGTGTGTGTGTGTGTGTGTGTGTGTGTGTGTGTGTGTGTGTGTGTGTGTGTGTGTGTGTGTGTGTGTGTGTGTGTGTGTGTGTGTGTGTGTGTAACTTCTATATCTTAGCTGAGCTTCCTCTTGGTTTTGCATCTGCTGCTCTCGTTCTCTCTCTCACGCACCGACCAACCGCTCACTGCCGCTTTCTTGACAGCGTCTGGAGTGGACGCTGTTGGCGAGGTGGTCATGCACGTGGACATCTTGCCCCAGCCTAACGGAGAACACAAGATCAGCGTCAAAGGTGAAAAACGTAGACACACACAAACAGACTCTCCTCTCTCCTCTGACCACCTTCGTCACTTCCTGCTTTCTCCCTCCAGTGGTGGCCGCCAACGACCTGAAGTGGAAGGCTCAGGGCTTCAGGCCGTTCGTGGAGGTCTACATCATCGGGCCTCACCTCAGCGACAAGAAGAGGAAGTTCGCAACCAAGTCTAAGAACAACACCTGGTCGCCAAAGTTCAACGAGAGCTTCCAGTAGTGAGTATCAGACGTTGGAGCTACAAACAGCTGATTCAGCGCTAAAAGCAAAGGGTGATGCTGATTTCTCCGTCCTTCCCTTCAGCTCCCTGGGCACGGAGGTGGGTCCGGAGAGCTACGAGCTGCAGGTGTGCGTGAAGGACTACTGCTTCGCCCGGGAGGACCGCACCGTGGGCATGGCCGTGCTGCAGGTGAAGGACATAGCCAACAAGAGCAGCGTGACCTGCTGGCTGCCGCTGGGCCGCCGCGTGCACATGGACGAGACGGGCCTCACCGTGCTGCGCATCCTGTCGCAGCGGAACAACGACGACGTGGCCAAGGAGTTCGTCAAGCTCAAGTCGGACCAGCGCTCGGCCGAGGAGGGCCACAGCTGAGGGCCGCGGTGGAGCGCGCACACGTAGGCCTCGCACCCACCCACCCACACAGACAGACAGACACACAAGCACACGGTCATTATATCCACGTACATCCACCGGTATCTATCCTGCAATATTATCCCTGCAAACACCCTGCAAAGGAATTGATTTGTTTCATTTGGGATATTTTGGCTAGGTCAGCGCTACGTTAGCAGCCACTTCCTGTCGCCTCCCCTTTTCTTATAACATGTCACACTTTTTATACGCCGTACATTTAGCGAAACAATGCAACACAGAACAACACGACCTTGTGAATAGTTTGACGAAGACCACTTTGCACTTTTGCGTCTCCGCGTCCTAAGGAGAGCTTCGCTACGCTGTCCGTCCATCCGTCCGTCCGTCCGTCTGCCCGCTTGCCTGCCTGACTGTGTCGTTCGTCCACTCCCGCACTCCCGTCTCTTCCTCGTTTTTTTTTTTTTTTTTTCAATTTGTTTGTGTAAGTTGGAGCACAGATCTGAGATCAGCAACCTGATGCCCTGAAGATTTGAAAAAAAGAAAAGGAAACCCACACAACATTGACCTTAGATCAGTGTCCAGGGGCAACGTCTCTGCTGGTCTGTCCTATATTGTACTAACGTCCTGCATGTTGACCCCAGGATCACTGTGACTCACCTCTCCCTCCCACATAAAAGATGGGTGCCTCTAATATGTTACTTGTGTGAGCATGGTGCACACTGTATAAGGTTTTATAAACGAATCGAGGACAACACGCACCCACAGTGTTGAACGGATGGTTGGTCCTGGTAGAGACATTGTGGCCATTGTGCATTTTTATGAAAGCTTCATGTGACGGCCAACGGCAGCAATACCCACGTCTAACACAGCCACACCGCTACAATGCACATGAACTCCAAACAAGGGCTACAGGACCGGTGGACTGGGATGTCAGTTTACGCTCTACAACGGACTGTCCATGCTTCTGCGTGCCCCCCGCCCGCTCTGCTTCCACACCATCACCAAGCCATGGTCCAGAAAGTAATTCATGAGCGACACCGTGGACGACGATGAAGCGAATCCACACAGACACACGCAGGCCGAAGCGCTTTCCTCCTGATGAGTCCATTACTTTAAGGCAATAGGGGTTTGTTTTTATATGTTCACAGAAGCTCGCGGTTTTTTTAAGAAGAGCAAACCCTCCGTGAATGTGTGTGTGTGTGTGTGTGTGTGTGTGTGTGTGTGTGTCTTACTGTCATGCCTGCAAAATGGCCTCTTAAAATTGTGAGCAATATATTGCACCTACACGCCCGAACTCTGCGCTGTCAGCACCAAACTGCAAAATCAACCACCGAGGAGCGGGAAAGCCATTCCGCTTCGGAATTCCTAAATCACACTCCGCTTTTGGACTCATGCGTGTTTGACATGTGGACACTTTCCTTCCGATATTCTGAATGACAGAACTGAAAAAAAAACATGTTTGTCCTTTAAATTCCTGTTTGCCTCTACTAAACCAAATTTGCACAAACAAATGATTTTTTTTTTTTTAAAGAACGAAGCCATCGGTGTCACCGCCAAGCTTTTAAGTTGTTCAAATATTAGCCTTGTCGCGTGCGTTAATTCGCTTCTTTACCTGTAGCCCAGCTCGTCTTGTGGTCTGTCTGTGAATCTTGACGTTGTCGGCGACGGTGAGTAAACGCTGCAGGACGTCTTAGCTGACATCAGGGCTGATGTGTCACGCGCCACACGCACATGCTGAAAACTGTTTAACGCTACCAAAAACTATGTTCTGAATGTCGTTTATTCTCAGCAGAGCCTTTTTTTCTAACATCAAAGGGACGTTAAACCCAAAAATAACTTATTGCCTATTAATGCCTTTGATTTCGGCCTGTAACTAAATTATTGATTTCAACGTTCAGATACGCTTGATATTTGGGTGAACTCGCCTTTTCTCTCTCTCTCTCTTTCTCCATCTTTGTGGCATTTAACCCACAGTTAGGTTGTTTTTAATACATGAGTGTGATTCCAGGGCTCCAGACAAAGCTCCATCGTGTCAGGCTTTAGTTGAACATTATCCTGTTTAGGCTCTGCTTCATCTGTGTTCGTATACAGGCACACACACACACACACACACACACACACACTCAGCCAAACACCCACCTCTGCTCAAGCACAAAAGGGCACATGTAAGATGACACACATGCATGCACGCACGCCGACACGACACCGTGGAGACCGACGTTTTCCACCCTGTGAATAGAACCAACTTACAATTGCATGATGGGAAACTTTATTGTGCCAGCACGTGTCTCTTTGATGTTACTCGACTTTCCTTTTCCTCGTTTTTTAATTCCAAGTCATGTTACGGTAACTCATCAATGTCCTTTGAGTTTTGCAAAAGGTTTGTGAATACTTCTCCTGTAACCAATATGAACGTAGTGTGAACACAAAACTCGCATGAGAGAATTATTTTCTACAGAGAATGTTTCTAATTTGTTTCTTATCATCATTAATTGTTCTTTAATGAGGTTGATGTGGAACTGGAATGCAACCGACTGTGATTGGCTTCCTATTAAAAGGACATCGGTGTCACAATCTGAACCTCTGCTTTATTATTCACTTTCATTACACACTGACCCAAAGTTTGAGCTAGAACCACTGGCTAATATTAAGCTTCACTCAATGCTCAGTCTGTTCTTGGCATGACCTTTGACCTCTGTGTGAAGGGAGAAGGCACCATTACACATGAACACTTTATTAAAGCTGTACCACATGTTCCTCTCACCAGCCCAGTGAGGAGTATGAAACACACTTTTCATGAATGTGACGAGTATTATTTTATAACCAAATGGCTGCTTGTTGATTTCTTTTGTTCGAGCTATAAAAGCTCAACTGTTGGTCTAGTGACCATACAAACCCCTAAATATGTACTTTACTTTAATAGCAGCTAAGAAAAAGCACTTAAAAATTTCCCAAAGGATAAAACAAGGGATTATGTTTACGTCACTCTCAATTTTCACATCAATACTAACAATGAATTGCAACAGTGACGCTGTTACACTAAGCGAAGCATTTCATCCTCAAGAGTGACATTAGTTCAAAGTATAGGAATAAAGGTAATAATACATGCCTGCATAATCATTTATTGAAGCTATTTGAGGCTAGAGATTTGATGAATTAGTTACGTATGTATAATCTTTTTAACTCTTTGAGCAGATTAAATTTTTTTTTAAGACAATATCAGTTTATTTACATCACAGTCCCACATGAACAGTGCCTCCTCAAAGAGCTGCAGTCACCATTGTTAGTGGTCCGAGCTGCAGCTCTGCACCAGGTGTGTCTCTATCGCCACCATGTGGCGAAAAACTCTACAGATCTGCAGAAATAAAGACGATGAACACGTTGTTTTATTTTACAGTAAAAAATGAAACCAAAAAACAATACTTTATTAAAGAAGCATAAAAAATAAAACTCTTGATACATTTCTCATAACCGTCAAGTCAGCTGAAATTATATGATTATACAATTTTTCCGGCTCACGGTTAAAAGGTCCATAAACTTTCAAATAAAATATATTTCAATTTTAAAATTTCTTCAATAATTTTCTCATTTTGTTATAAATTGCCTATATGTAGTACACAGAAAATAAGGAAAATAAAAAAATGGAAAATAAAAATAAATTTGAAGTAATAAAAAGGGTCACATTGTTGTCTGGGATACTTAGGTAAGCAAATAAATTGTAAAAAATAAAATGTGTAAAAAGTTTTTTTCTTTTAAATCTTAAAAATTATTAGCTAATGCCAGGTGGCTTGAAGACATGCAGATGGTTAACTTACAAATAATGATACATGTTCTTTAGAAACTACACTTATCTTCAATTATGTCATTTTGCTGTCGAAAACAAGATCCCAATGATTGTATTCAGGGTATTTACACGCACAGGTCAGGCCTGAAACCTAGTTTGCTGAAGTTTTACATTTTGGTTCTGCATACAAAGAGAATTAAAGCAAAAGTAGAAGAGCGGAGGCTTGAGGGGCGTCTGTCACCCCTTATTGGCGTTGCTCTTATCGCATCCCCCCCTCTAATGACAAAAAAGGTCAGAGGTCACTGGCTAGCAAGCCTTAGGAAACCCTGTTTTCAAACCTTTAGGAAGGAAATGGGGGATGGGATACGTCTGGCAAATTAAACAAAAATCTGCAGTCAATCTAGAAAAAACAAATTGTACCTTTTTAACAATTCAACTACTGTACATTTAACCCTAACATTCTCTCATTGGCCAGAAACATCCAGGTTTAACACCAGGATTTACATTACACCCATCTGGCAAATACAGCACATTTTATTTTCTGAACACATTGGACAGTATGAAGAAGGGCTTTGAGATTGGCCTCAACAGACTCACAGAACAGTCACAAACGATCTGTTCATTCAGTTTCACAGCCCTGCATGCGCTCGGAGTGTGCACGAGGAAGGGACGAAATGTGACGCTTGGAGGGGATGGGTCACCAGAGGATGGGAACGGGGTTGTTAGGTCTGCAGTGCACTTCGAAGCCTCCCGCCACCAGCTGGGTTTGTCCGCCACCGTGTTTCAGTAGGGAGCCACACCAAAGCACCATGAGATAATCTTTATCAAGACTACCAGTTCCGCTCCTAGGAACGTTTCCTAAACATGTGGACACTTGGATCAGTGCACTGCTGTGCTCAACCAGGACAGCTGCTTATTAGAATCCTACTGCCACCATCTCCTAAGTAGCAAACAAACTATCAGACAGCACATAAGTTTAACATTTTACTGGCTGGAGCACCAAAGCACAGCAGCAACTGCCCACTTTTGCCAATTGTTTACTCAAGTAGAGGTACCCTACCCCACCCCCATTAGTATTAAACCCCTCAGCTCCTCCTGATCTGTGACTACGTGCAGGGAGGAGCGCGATTGGGACGCCCTCCAAGCAGGATTGGACAGCCGTGTAACCACACGCGACGAGAAAGCAATTAGAAACGACGAGCAAAACATTCTGCAGCTTGCTGGGATTGGAACACAAAGAGTGTGTGTGGAAGCCCTGGATGACCTAGCTACTAGCTGCCGTAAAGGAGAAGTTGACTCTTTCCTACTGTGTGAGCCTGAAAAACGTGATCCTGTGTCTGTGAGGTCAGAGGAAGCCCTTGAGAATTAGGTGCGTGTCATTTTAACCTCAGTTGTCATGGCTTGTCCCATTCTATGAGCTGATTCCATGTCATTTATTTAAAACAGCAACTGTGTACCATCACGCCAAAATAGCCCAAAGCAAATATTAACACTATAGGAGGCAGTTACTGCAGACTCTTTAAAAAACAAACACAGAACAGGATGTAACCGCCTCATCCAGTTACTCAGTAATGCTAAGAAACACAAGACAAATCTCAACAACTAACCATATAGTGACTGGGAGAACAGAGCTATATGGGTACGACGGCGCGTTCTCTGGGAGTGCCATACAGCTTCGCTGTGAGAGTGGGGTGGAAGACCGAAACATAAAAACAGTAAGAGCTGTTTGTTTGGGTTTTTTTTTTTTTTTTTTTTTACTTTTTATAGGGGCTGGGGGTTACAGTGCATGACGAAAGATGGTTTGATCGAGTCCCTTGTCGTCGTTTATGTGGCAGTCATCTTTCCTTATTGGACAAGACATTCATGTGTGACATCAAAGAGCCCTATCTCATCCTAGAGTTCACAATGTGTCCGTTAGCCACACGCGACACTTAAAACCGAAGAGAACACTGAATGGGCCAACTGTAACAGACCGAGGGTGTGAGAGGGAAGAGTCCTGGGCCAGAGCATCAAGGGCAGCAGGACAGGAACAAGACCGTCTCGTGTTCATGACGCCGGTGTGAAGCACAGCACAAGTGGGTAATTACTTTCTCTCACACAAACAAACACATACATACACAACACACGCAAAGATGTAAAGGGATTGTCAGGCAGCCCAAATGTACAGACCTCAGTCACATTCCTTTAGTATCTCACTTATTACATCAGTGACATTAGAAATGTGGACCACTCCTCCAAACTCATCCACCAGGTTATTGGGTTTATAGAATTGTAAAAGGTCTATTAATAGCATTCATTTGGCATTAATGATGGCTAATTTGTGTGTGGCAACAAGAAACAAATCCATCCATAAGGAGGTCCCTTGGGTGTATTGTTCTGCTAGGTGCCTGACTACATGCTTTAAAAAAGTTCCAAACCTACAGAAAAATAGCGATCCCGTCACTTCATGTCACAAATGACAGCATGAGTGAGAGCAGAAGAAAAAGCAAAGGGTTTGGTGGAACGGTTTGCGTCCTGTTGAGAAGATTAAAATAAGGGAGTAGAAAAGTGCAGGCCTCGTAGACAGCTTCATCGAAAAATATCTGTTAAGTACAAAAGTGTCCAACGAAAAAGGCTGTGAGAGAGAAAGCAGGCAGAGATCCGCAGAAGCCAGAATGAAGAAACGTCGAGACGGAGCAGCGGCCAGCAGTGCAGGCTGCTCCGGGTCATAATGAAGGCCTGAAGAGAGATAAGACACTAGTTTCCTTCCATAAGTTGTCCACCGAGAGACACGGTCTGAGCCCAAACTGTCTGCAGACAAGTTTCACTTAACTTCGCTCTAAGTAAGTCATTGTCATTATTATTATTATTATCATTATTATTATTCATAATCTTGACAGTTATCGGCAATAGATCAGCATCCGTATAGTATCATCATCTCTGGTAATGCATTTATTATTGTCCATTGTGAGTGTAGGTTTTTTTAGAGTGAATCCTTTCGTCACCTCAGCCACATCTGGTGCCCCGCTCCAGTTTCCTTCCTGCCCTCTCCTATTTTACCCTCATTGCCGCCCCCGTGCCTGAGGCATTAGGAGAAGATGCGGATGCACTGTGTGGTGGGGGTGTGGCAGACGGGGCACTCCGGCTCAGCCGACTGGCAGATTTGCCCGGCGCACTCCATGCAGAACAGGTTGTGGCCACAAGGCACCAGGGCTGCCGTCACCTCGCTCTCAAAACACACAAAGCAGTCCCTGTTGGCCCCGGCGCCGACGCCGACCAGGCCGGCCACTCCGGGGCCGGAGCCGCCTTTAAGTCGGCTCAGCATCCCCGAGGTGAGGCCCACGCCGCTGCCGCCTCCCTCGGAGTCAGTGGGCGAGCCGCCGGGCAGGGAGGAGGCGGAGCAGGAGGAGTAACCGGTGGACGAGCCGCCGGAGCTGGAGCTGGACGCTCCGGAGAAGGAGCCGCTGCCTGTGCCGTTAGACTGTAGCCAGGAGAGAGTACTGAGAGGGTCGCTCTGTGCGCGGCGGGCTAGGGGGTGATCCAGAGGGCCTGTGTCCTGAGGCAGCGTTGGGGACAATCGTGGAGTGATGGCACCGCCGCTAAGGCCGCTGCTGTTGCGACGCAGAGGCTGCTGCTGAGAGGAGCCAGCTGTCTTATTGCCTGTTCCGCCGTTGATGAAGGGTGCCCAGATGTTGGAAGCGCTGAACTCAAAGCCCAGTTCATCGGAGGAGGCCAGCCCTGGCGTGGAGTCCCCCCCGAACGTGAATCCTGCCCCAGCACTGCTGGAGCCGGTGCTAAATGGGCTGGTGGGGCTGCCTCCTTCATTGCTCTTGCGGTTGGCGCTGAAACTGTCTGAGCTCATCCCACCATTGTGCGTGTGATAGGCAATGGAGGAGGACATCTTACGGCTGGAGGAGTGGTGCATGGAGATGGGAAGAGGAGGAGGGGAAGAAGTAGAAGGTGGAGGAGGAGGCGGGACAGAATGGTGACTGGTTGCCCTCGACCACAGGGATGCGCCCAGGCCTCCGCTCAGGGAGCCCAGGCCCTCCAGGCTGACATCGGTGCCGTTGGTGTGGAAGTCGTTGTCCCCTTGCAGGTCAACGAAGGTCCCAGTTCGCAGAGTGATGTGAGTCTCGATTTCTTCTCTTGCTCGGTCCACATTTTCTGGCATCCCGGTCACCTCAAACACCGGGTCTTTCTCTCGGCTCGGTGTCACGATGTAAGTGTGAGTCTGCTGCTGGATGCGCTTGATAGTCGCTCCCTTTGGTCCAACAACCAAACCAACAACTCTATAGGGAACCCTCACCTGGGGGAATGACAAAACAATTTAATAAAAGAAGCTAAGAGCGAAACAATAACAGAGCACAACAACTAGGCCACAGGTGTGTCAGTACCTGTATGGTGGTCTGTCCAGGTAGGTGTGGTGGTCCAGGAAGGGAGCCACTACCTCCAGGTCCTCCAGCTTTGCAGCGAGATGCTCGGATCATGGAGAAATGCTCAGCCGCAGAGACAATTTCGCGCTTGGCCATTTCCACATCCTCCCTTCGTCCTGTCACGATGAACACAGGATCCTCGCCCCTCACTGGAGTCTTTATGTAGGTGTTGGTTTTGGCACGCAAGGCCTTGATCTTACAACCTGTAGGACACACAAAGGCACAAACATCAGGGTCGTACTATAACTTAGGGGTTGTGTGCTGCTATTTAACATAATATAATAATTTAAAAAACATTAGTTTATTATTGTTATTTATTTTTGTAATAATCAACTAGGTGAACAAATGAGCAAGAGCAGGCATAAATATGAGCATTACCCAACATACACACCCACTGGCCACTTTATTAGGCACAACTGTACAGCCTAAATCACTGCAATAAATTATATAATTTATACGCAGTTTCAACTTACAAACGGAGGAGGTGCAACGTTTTTGTTGTCAAACCTAGAAATCACCGCAAAGCATCTGTATTCATTTGCATTCGATTGTACAGGTGTTTATAATAATGCGCACACTTTAATGTGTGTGGTGGGTGAAATATGCACTTATGCGCCGTGTATATTTAAGTGTATAAACAAGTGCAGCGACGATTTTTTTTGGGGGGGGGGTCGTTTTCCCCTCACATGCAGAACGCGGCTGCGTAAAGAGCCGACGGCTGCAGCAGCGCTCGCGTAAACCCGTCATCCTCTGCGCTCTGTTTCTTTAAATATGGACGCTCGAGTCCCGGCGACCAATGGGGCGCGCGGAGCGTGATGTCATCCTGGGAAGCAGAAAGCATGGCTTTTTCAAACAAAGAGAACAATGCCGTAACGGCGCCGCGGCCGCGACGGGCGGCCCGAAGCCGCGACGCGCGTCCCGTGCGGCGCGGGACGCGCGTCGCCGGAGCCCGCGGCGAAATCCGCGGCCGCGCGAAGCGGAGCGAGCCGCGGGGCGAGCGGCGGCATCGGCAGACAGCGCTGGGTGCAGGGCGTAACACCGCCCAGTCCTGTGTTTGCGCGTCTGCTGCCCCGCTCCAGCCCAAAATCTGCTCAGCTGACAATAATAATCTAGCACGCGTATATGTGGGTCAGGCTGCGGGGCCCGGTGCGAAAACCTGCCACATATAATCCGCCGATATAAAACGAGCATATTTCGGTGGGTTCCTTTGTTTGGTGCAGGCTAGACATGTCCAGACTCCCGACAATCTGCCGCTTTGTCTGACCCTCTCCCACCCCTCCCCCTCCCTCCCACTCATCAACCACACTCTCTTGTCAAGGCATTGCCTAAATACTGTTAAAACGACCGTGTAAACGGAATAGGTACCACATTTTTATGGCGCCTGCATTCTAAAGACTTGAGGGACCGCACGGGGAGCGCAGTCCGACAACAGGAGCCAGCGTCAGGCAGTAAAAGTTCAGAGACCCTCCTCTCACCAGGCAGTCACCCAAACAAAGAAGCACCGGGCTGCCAGATCAGACGCCACATAAACATAAACAACTAATATTTCGCCATTAACAGCTGCGGCACGCGCACTCACCTTGTCTCCCCACTATTTCGGCCACATGTTCAGAGCTGGGCACAGGCACACATTCAGTCATGTTGACACTTCTTTTCCTGTTGCAGAGGACGGAGCTTTGTTCCCCGTGAAGCATGGAGTGCGAGCCGGCCATGTGGTACCCGCCCGAGCCGTAGTACTCCGGGGATGGAGAGCAGGACGACGGCGAGTCTCGGGACCCGCCGGGGTGCTCCATCATTTGTAGATCCACAAAGCCCCCTCCACCCACACCGTTGCAGCCATCAGAGCCCGGACCCTGGGTCCCATCCAGACTGTCGACCAGCCCGCCGCCTCCGCTGCCCCCGCCACAGTCCACCTTCTCCAGGGCCATTAGTGACAGCTGGTCCAGGGCAAAGCGGAGCACCTCTTGGTGGTCCTCGTCCCGGGTCTCCTGGTCAGTATCTCGGGGCATACCGACCCCGTTGTGCTGGCTGCTGATCACCACGTCGTGGTCCATAATCTCGGGGTGAAATAAAGGGCTAGGCATAGTCCCTCCGTGAATCTCACATCAGATCACGGATGCCTGTTTGCTGGGAGTGATCGCACCCACTTCTGGAATAAAAATAAAAACGAAAATAAACAGTTGGTCTCTGAACTGGAGGTGAGCGCGGCGCAGCAGCGGATCATTCACAAACAATAACAGTGTTGATTTGGGCGCCCTGCTTTGTCTGTTGTTGCTTCTTGTCTGACAACTGAAACCATCCAGGCTGCCTGTTTTGTCTGGATAAAGCGTGCCCTCGCTGTTACAAGTGAACAAAGTGGCTCGCCGCGCACACAACAAGAACCTTTACGGCACCGACCGCGGCCACTCTGACATAAACGGATCGGATTGAAACGTGTTAGAAAAAAGGCTGGGATATTAGCTGTTGTTAGCTTCCAAAGCCGAGCTAACAGGCTAGCTCCACACAGTCGGCACCGAGTCACGTTGTCGACCCCTTTGTTTGGGAGCACCGCGGCTAGTTAGCTGCTTAGCTGTCCTGACAGCCTAACTTGTGCCGACTATATAAGGCAGCGTTGTGGATTTTATAATTAAACAAACATGGAAATCACACAAACTTACTTTGTCTCGGCTTTGTAGACGAGCTCCTGTCTTCACTTGTCGCCCAGCTCTTGGGGGAAAGATGAGAAGCAGCAAGAAGAAGGAGGAGGAGGAGGAGACCAGTGCTGTGCTGTGCTGTTCTGTGCTAGCGAGTTAGCTTCCTAGCACGCTAAACAGGGGGGCGTCAGAGAAAAACCTTTAAAAGCGCAAAGAGAAGAACTGTTGTTTTTTTCCCCCTCCGCCTGGAAAGTCAGAGCATATTCCTGGGAGTGTCACCGGCTCCTCATTCCTGAATGGTTAAAGAGATGACAACTGGGATCCACGGTTAGCAGTCACCTTTTAGTAGAAAAAAAGCCCACTGTGATTCTCGGCTCTGTGCTGTGCTGCCTGACCCCGGACGGTCCGCCGCCTTTGTCTCGCCAGGCGCACGCCGCTCCGTCTCCCGCACACGGCACTGACGTCACCCGCGACACAACAATGGGTTCAAAGGCCACATGCAGCAGGCGAGGGGAGCGCGTTTAACGCCGCTGCTTTATTTCCCTCCTGGTGCATGTTGGACTGTTAGCGCAGTTATATATTTTTATTTTATATATAAAATAAAATAAAGCTGTGGGCATGGTTGGGTGTGTTCATCATGGCTACCAATGAGCTGTTATGGGTGGTCCTACCGCACTGGAAGATGCTCATGCATTTATTTGCTTTCTTAGCAATAAATGCCATCACAACAAAGAAATTATATCAGCTTTAGGTTAAATCACGAAAGAACACCCATAAAAATATTCAAGGCACCATCTTCTATTGAAAAGAGAAATATTTTGAAAAATGTTTTTCTTTTATGCCAGTGTGGTGTCCTGCAATGCTTCATCTTGTTCAGAGATTGCAAGAGCATCTCTTTGTTTCTTCGCTGAGCTGTGGTCAAGCATGAGATGCCTCGAGAGTCAGCCTTATTGTAGCTATAATTCATTAGACAATAAAATAGCTTTTAAAGCCAGTCATCACAAGTGCATGAGTATGTTTCTTCAAATGTGATGATAAACACAATTTAAGAATCTGAAAATATGCCTGTAGGCCTTGACGTACATTGTAAGAATCAGCCACTTCAGATAAATCATAAAAAAGCTGCATTTATTTGTGACAGTGTTAGAGACAAAAAAGGAATCTCATACAGTACATGTGGTTGTGAGGTAACATCAGCGTTTTATTTCTTGTATTTGAGGGTACAGACCCGTTTCAACTAAAATGTAGCTGGAAAAATGTGATTTTGTCAAATATAACATGACTTAAATTTAAAACTATGTAAACCAACAGTATGAAGCAGGAAACCTGTGATCATAAAAAGCAACACGAATGGTGTGTGCATGTAAACATCATGCAACCTTTCTATACTAGAACACATTACAAACAGTGCAGAGTAAAATATGAAAAGAGTAACATGTTTGGAGAGAACAGTAAAGAGTCAAGAGCTTCTCAGCATGAACTTATAGATACAACAACAACTTCAAATACATCAGGTTTGTGTCTTTTACTTTGAGCTTGACCGGCTGTTGACACTGCACAGAGCACCATACATGACTGCCATTCATTAGCAGACGTGCAAATGAACAGAAAATCAAACCATTTAGTAAAACACTGTCGTGTATTAAGGAAAAAAAACTTTATTTAGGTTAACAAAATCTGCAGAATGTCTGCATTTAGGGTCTATTTCAGTTCAAAATGTATAAAAATCTTCAAGGAGCCAATTACTAGAACATAAAGAAAACCAGTTTACAGCAAACTTGTCAAACAGACCTGAGAGAAAAGACGAAAAGGGCACATTAGTCTTTAGCACTGTAGCAGCAGTACGAGAAAGAATGGATGGAGCAATAAAAAAAAGGAAATCAGCAATAAGGAAATGATTACGGCATACCTTGGCTATAATTTCTCCCCGTCCACCTTCTCAACCTTTTCTTCTACTTTAGTCGTTGCAGCTTCTGCAGCCGTGTCCTCTATATGAGCCAACATATCAGCCATAAGGGCTTCCTCAAGCCGCCTCCTCACATTCTGCACCAAGTCCTCCTGTTTCCTACAAGACACAAGATAAAAGTGGCACTAATGACCACAAGTCTGTCACAGCTTAGCAGGTAAGAACTTTCCACATCTTCACTCAGTAGAATCCAGAAGGCCATGTGTACAGCTTAGGATGTATGCCAATTATATCTTATCTGGTGGCCAACAAATACGTTTTCAACAGTTAGGTAACTTTACAGCAATACTACTCAACACGTCTAGGCCGCCATAATAAAATCACAATAAAAAACAACAGTTAAAAAAACAACAACAACAACAACAACAATTTTCAACCAAATAACCTTATCAAGAACCACTAATGGTTTATCTCATGGCTTGTCATGTTTCTATAGTATTTACAATAGCAACAAATGCTGCAGGGGAAAAAATATACTTCTCTGCAATAATTTTACCTGATGTCGTCATCTGTCACTACGAAGGCTTTGCAAAGAGGCTGTGATGTGTTCAGCCAGACGCCAGGATTTTTTTCCACAGCAGTGGTGACCTGTCCAGTGACAGGTGAAGGGCTGGTGTGCAAAGCACTGGCAATCGCAGAAAGCAATGTTTTATCAGAGCAGGAGGGCCCAACACCTAAGGCGGGTTATAAAGACAAGGAGTAAGCTCAGCAACACTTGTCTATGTGGATTTTATAGGGTAGTCAAATCTTTCAATCAGGGGTGCCCATTCTAGTCCTAGAGACTTAATGTCCTAATGCTAGTTTTCTCATCTCAGCTGATGAGGTGGGTCAATTAGCTGCTGATTGACTAAACACACATGATCTAGGTAATCTGTAGAAGCTTGGACAGGGAAAGTTGGACCAGCAAGACAGTAGATCTCGAGGACCAGGACTGGGCAGCCCTGCCTCACCTTGTAGGCCTTTAGGAAGTTCCATAGTTTTTACCAGCTCCTCTGCAATATCAAACGCGTTTAAGCCACTCAACTTCTTCTCCCAGAACAGCTGAAGAAAACCAAACAACAAGAAATGATCAACTCAATTGAGCCTAGTTTTCTTTTAAGTCAATTTAAAATATCTACAAAACAACAAAATATTTTAGTTATGACAAATTACTGAGACACTGTCACAGTAGACCCTGGTCAAAAAAAAAATCCTCAAATGACTTTACCTAAGAGTCACAATAGTAATGTGAAGTTTAACTAACAATGTTATAGAATTTACCAGAGAGAAGATCGGAACTGTATTTGCTCTGCCAACACACTCACTTGTTTTGGTTGGTCCACAGCCTTCTGCGGGTCTGTCTTTACTTTGTTGTTGGGATGATTTGTTACCTTGGTCACTGGCTGTTTGAAGATGGATGCTGTCTGTCGCACTGGTAGTGTTGTGTTTAAATCAGGTTTGGCCTTTAAGACAGACATCATCATTATTATTATTATTATCATCATCATCTGTTGTGTTGTTTACGTTATCAGAATAAATGCATCAGTGCTTTTCATTAGCAACATGCAGTAAATTATTTCTTCATTATATTATCGTTTCATATTATAGTGGTGAGATGGCAATGAGCGTACCATCAAAAATGTTTTTCCACTGTTAATTGTGCATCACTTCAACAATGAAAACTTTTGCTCCTTTGACTGTCAAGAAACTTGACACCACTGTGATTCAGTCATATAAATCTAGAACATGAAATGGCCTATAGAGGTCATCATTGACTTCTTTCATTGGAAGAGTACTGCTGTTGAATGTACTATATCGATATACCGCCAAATAACAAAGGCAAATGCAGTCTCACCCTGACTTGATGGTTGGTGTTGTAGAGATGCTTGTGCCTGCTGGGCTGCACTTTGGTCGAGAGCAATCGTCCGGCGCGGGAGTGACTGGAAGTAACATCTGTGTGGTGGTTGCTGCCCAGACCACGGACCAGTTGGGGCTTGTTGAGAATGTGCTTGACAGGTACACTAGAAAGAAAAAAAAACAGAAAAAGTGCTAAAGAACTGCGGCCCTGAACATCCACAGGAAAGTGTTAAAATGCCATATTTCGATTAACTGGGTTGAAGATGGGATTGCTTTCTTCTGTCATCTAATCATTCATCCATGCAGGCGTAACTGACAAGAGCGAGGAGACTTCGAGCCGCACATGTCTACGCGTCGACGACGTTCAAGGCAGGTGGAAGCAGTCGCAAGTGAAGCCAGCTGCGTGGGCCGCGGTGAGGTAGGTTTTTACGCTTTCGGCTGCAGGTGTGTAGCTGCAACTTCTCCGTGCGTAACGTTACATGTGCTCAGAATGAGCTTCCGTGTTACGCTATAGAGGCAGTATATTGACTTCGAACCAGGCCGCTGCGTTGTATCAGTTTTTCTGTTTCGCTTGTGGCGAACTGTACCGGGCCGCAACGCAACGCAAGTCATGCGTGTGTAAACAATGAAAGTTAGCTAGCTAATCAAGCTAGCAACAAACGCGAACGTCAAGGCGCCAGCAGCCAGCGTGACAACGACACACTTTAAAGTCGAGAGTTTTCTTAAATAGCGAATCCCAAACACTAACATTGTTTAGCTACAGTAGGTTAAACAGTTCGATGACTTTTTTCAATGGCTTACGAGTGGATCTCAAATACAAAACGCATGTGTGCCGCTTCCTGCGGAGAAACTTTCAACAACTCCTTCGGCTAAAAATTACAACTAACAAAGCCCCACCTTTTTCTGTCCATCGCCGCGGTTGTCTCGAGCCGTTCGTGCGCTTAGAAGAGCCAAGGAGTCAGGCGTCTGTCTTTTTCTGCACGCATCAGTTCGCAGTGTGGCTTGTTATCGATCCCCGCTGTCTCTCTCCCGTCAAGACCTTTACGACTGTAGATCACTCCGCTGACCTCGTAACGCAACATAACGAACACTGTAAGTCCATCCGCCGCCCTTCGGCGAACTAGTCCCAAAATGACTGAGAATCTTCAGACATGATCGTTGCTGTTTACTTGTTTTAGACTGACATTCTTTCATATTTTAACAAAATATTGCCATTAAAGCCACAAAAATAACATCATCAGCTATGTTCAATGCTCAAATTCAACCATTTGGTAATTTTGTGTTGTTTGTTGTCATTGGCAAATTTTAAATAGTGACTGAAACAATGCAACTTCTCATGCAATTAGAAACACTTGATAATAATACACCATATTGGGCAACACTCAAAACCATCTACCCGTAATAAGTTTCAACCACAACATTATAAAAAAAAACATACAAAAAAACAAGATATATTTCACATACTTTATTTGAAACAATTACAATAAGACACAAGGGGATGTTTTGTCATTTGTGAATCTAACATAGGAAGTCCACGTGTCACCTGTGTTCATACTCCTTCCATTTAAAGTTTAACTGGGGGAGGAATGTGGCAATGCCAAACACTGGTGCATTTCACAGAGGATGTTACAGTTCAATTTTGACCGAGCTGCAGATTGATGACAACAGCCTCCAGTGAATGCAGACCAGAGCACGAAGTACCAGCTGCACCAGATCTTGTTCATTTTCTTTTTGTAGGTAAAAAAAATAGAACTGACCTGGTAGAAGAAAACAAAGTCTTAAGATTGTACAGTAAAAATTTGGTTTAGCTGTGAAAAAAAATTAAAGATTGACAAAGTATTTGAGTGGCAGGCTTACAAATGGAAGCTATCTGGTATGTAAACATACTAGTTCAAAAAGCACTTCATAAAATAAAAATCCAGACATCTGCAATTTAAATGGCTAAACACTACACATTCCCATCAATTCATAGGCACATGCTTCTCGTTATCCGCTGCCATATATACAGTTTTCTTAAAATAGGCCACTGTTCTCAATTCAGGTCTCCTGACAAAATGACTGGCTCATTGCCTCTGAATTTCAATATCATTCCTTCAGTTATGACGTTTTTCAAGTGCCTGATGGCAGGAAGCATCCTACAAGTAGCCTGTTATACCACCAGAAAGGTAACTGTCATACAACTATTATTTTACTCTAATTAATAGATATGTAAAAGGTATGTAGTGTCACACAACAGAGCTCTTTTTATATATTATTTTTATGCTCTTTTTTTCTTGCAATCCTGCACAACCGTTTTAAATTTCTTCTATAGCTAATATAGAAAAAGGGACAATACTTGAACTATATTTAATATTCTACTTTTACATCAGGCAGCATCCATAGCTCATGTATTATTTCCAGGGCCAACATCTCATTAGTTTTTATAGAACTAACCTGGCAGCCTTTACTCATCTTTCTTGAATTTTCCATTGATGTATGGAACATAATCCAGGATCACTCGCCAGTCTGTGAAGTGGACCAGAGCCACTCCTCCTGCTGCGCCCCATACAGTCATTGTTGGGATCCTATCAAATGTAAGACATATTTAAAAAAAACTTATGACACATGCATGTGCTTTAGGTAAACAAACAAACAACAAACAATAATTCTACTGTTTTAAGTTGTTTCTACTGTTAAAAGTCGTTTCTCTAGTAGCTGGAACATCATTTATACCTACATAGCTTGTCAAATTCAACAGGGTATTGTTTATTGTTATTGTTTATTATTTTTGCTACCCAAAGATCACCCCTAAAAATGAAATGTAAAAACATTGCTAAATGTTTTAATTTGACCCTGGCTTTATTGACAGCTTGCTAAATTGAGCGTTCTCCACACCAATGACCTCGGCTAGGCTAGGTAGGAGCTAAGGACAAATAAAGAAATTTAGGGTGATAGTTTTTTGTAATTTAAATCTTTTTCGCCAGTCAACAATATGACAAAAAATAACATCTTACCACGTCTTGGCGATGGACACATACTTTTGACCAACAAGCTTGCTGAGCATTTTGCTGCAACGTACCCTAACTTCGGACACACGGCTCTAAACGCTTAACTATTACTTCCGCTTTACAGATACTAGCTACATGACATGCGCATGCGCGTAGTGTACTTCCGGTTCATGCAAAAGAGGTTCACCACGACAGTAAAAGCTGGAGAAAACGAAAAGGCTGTGCTAGGTCAATTACATTAGATAATGCTAATATGTCTTGTTATATCGCTGGCTCTTAGATACATCTGTCAATTTAAATTTACATGTATTGATAAATTACAATTAACTAAATTGAAGGAAGAACAAGACCGGAGGCTGCTATAATCAGCCGCCTAATTATTTGTTTGTTTCTAATATAATGTACCTGTAATGTTTATGCCACACATGTACTCTAGTAGTAGTAACTTATTAAAATATTATGAGATCTATCAACTTGAGCCAATGTACTACATTTCACACAAAAAGAAAAATAATTAAAATGAGTCAGACAGGTTTGTTATTAAAAATGGCACATTTATTGCTACATTACTGTTATATACACAACAGTCCTCAATATCTACTATATATAAAAAATAGGAAAGTGGAGGCACTTTGAGGACATAGCCTACATAGATGTCCTCAAATATGAGTGAAGACAGAAATATGTAGCAGATCATGTGTTGTGGTGGCCAGAAGTGGTTTGTTCACAAACAATATCAAGTACATGGTTTGACACTTATGTTCCATGTAAGAAAAAAAAAGCAAGTCTTCAGTAGCGAGTCTCCATTTCACAACAAGACCATGTTTTTCTAAGTAAAGAGTAAAAAGAAAATAATGCTTGGGGCTAGTCCATGGGGCGAAGGTGACAAAATGACAGAAGAGGTAAACCAAATACTGTTACATATCCGTATCAGCTTTAAATGATGACTCTGATAGACAATCCATGTAACTGTACATACATATTAATGCACATGCCAGTTAAAGACAAAATTATATTTAACAGAATCAGTACATGAAAGTAAAAAAGATTAAGTACAGTTTTCAGTGTCAAAGTTGTAAACCAGGTTATTAGTTAGCTTACATCTAATGACAGAGACTGTAGCAGTAAGCATCAACAAGTGTAATTCTTCATTTACATGTTCTGAGACATTCTGAAGTTAACCGAAGTATACATGTGTTTTTTTAACATCTGTATCATAAAAACATTACAACCTATAAATTCTTAAATGCAACATCATCAACCATGTAGCAGGGAAGTATCCAGGCACTGGTGAGTAACCATTATCAAAACTTCCCAAGTCAAGAAAATAACTAAGGCCACCCTTTTGTATTCATTTATGCTTCATAATTATGATTATGTTGCAGATTGTACAGACTGCCCCTATAGCCCCTTGTTCAAATGAATCAATCAATGGCATGTAGGAGTGGAAAAAGAGTGTGTTGGAAGAATATTTCAGTAAAAACTGTATTAATTGCCAAAACAATCCTTTACAACTGGCCTGATAGGTTGGTGCTGAAACAGGCAGAAAATAAACTATCACAATATGATGTTACAGCCAGATCATCTCCAAGCATGTGTCACAAAACACACCTCATCTTCATGAAAACTAAACCTAGAGTGGACTTAAACACAATGTAAACAAAAACACATACAACTATCTTACAAAGTAAAAAATAAAATAGAAAGAATAAAAACAATAAAAGAACAATTCTACAAAAGGAAGATCCTTACAACAGGCAACTTTGCAATTGTTCTAAAGGGAAAACATAAACGAAATACATAGCAACAACCAAGTCAGTCAATGTTGTAGGTAGCGGTAACACTTATGATCCCTTTCAATACTCATAGGAAAATGTTATTTACCACTATACAAATTTCTTACACTAAGAAAATTATCCATGCTGTAACAGTGTCTCTTTAATGTGGGCAGAGGGATTCTGCATAAGAGTCAGAGGGCTTGTACTGACCATGTGGCTGGGAATGACAGCAATGACATCTGCCATATCCCACGATGGCCTAACAGAGGGAAGGTTAGGGCATTCATGTTACAAATTCACTGAGGATCATGCCTTTGCAAGGAGTCTTTGCTCATGTTCATGTCAGCGACTGATCAGTCCTTCCCATCCACTCGCATGGCAGTCACAATAACGTGTACAGCACTTCAAGAGATAAGACCCAGAGATCCACAAAGAAATATACAATTCCCTCAAACCGCCAGTCAGTGACTGTGGGCTTTTTTTTTTTTTTATAAATCAAGAAATAAAATAAAAAAATAAATTCTGACAAAATTACCAGCATACCAAGAATCAGTCAGCAGGTGGATATGTCAAACACACTTCAGTCATTTTAATTAGAAAATAACAATAATGGCTATTTTGACCTAAACCAAGTAATATTAAACTCTTACTTGTGAAGACCTTCTTTTTATATGGGAATGCCAATAACTATCAAAAGATACAAATGCCAACTTTGCTCAAATGAGCAATTGTTCCAAGGATTTTATTTGATCCAAGCAAGTTTTGCTCCCCAACACATAAGTGACTTTATCAAAATGTCTTACAAAAACATGACCATAACAATGTCCTCATGACAGAGTTCCACTGTTTCCAACCAGTGTCCTTGGTTCAAAGTATCGTCATGTAAATATTAATGAATCTTTTTCAGTATGCGTCTGCTTGTTACTTAGGAATGTGGCCACCTGCTTTGTCGGTAATGAGGTTTGTGAATGTGTGCTTCCAAAACTTGATGATCACACACTGAGATGCATGACAAGGATGGATTAAGGCCACGTCTTATAAGGGCTGTACAATCAAAAAGAACTGAAAGAGAGAGAACAAAAGATATTACAACAGGAAAATTTGAAGAAGCAACAAAAAACAAGGTTTTCTTACATAATTTGCAGAATTCCTGAGGACTTACCTGAGAATTACATATGGCTCACAAGGTTGTGTCCATCCCCTAGAGCAGGGTGACCCCCGCCTAGCTGTATCTGGGGTTCCACACCCGACACTTTCTCCTCCTCTCTCCTTTTGAGGCAGGCAGCCTTTGGATTCAAATTACGTTCTTTGGGGGAAAAACATGCAAAAGAGTTGGCTGTAATTTGAAACATACGAAGGTTTTTGAATACACAATAGGCCAGAAATAGACAAAAGGAAAAGCAAGACAGGAAAATGAAAGGATGAGTTTTGCACATGTTTGGCAGAACAGCAGGGATATACTTCCTCCCAATATTCTCCCTTTCTCCTTTTTGGTCAGATTTCAAAATTATACTGGCTGAGAGCAAAGAGAATAAGAAGAATATAGCACCGCAGGTGAGAGCATATTAAGGTGGACCGGTTAAGGTTGGTTGTCTAGGTGGATCAGACCTTTCTGTATTGGCTGACCTACCTCGCACCTGCTTCTCCAGGCCTAGGATGACCTGAACAGCTTGTTGCAGGATGACAAGTTTGGTCTGGGCCTTGTCGCTCTGCAGGTGGACCTGACACATCCTGCCCAGCTCTCTGAAGGCTTCATTAATGTCACGAACACGCACCCGCTCCCTAGCATTGTTAGCTAGGCGACGCTCGCGCTCCCTCTGCTCCTTCTCCTCAGCGGTCAAGTTCTCATCAGTCACAGAGACATCACTGCAGCTGGGAGGACAGGGGGGAGGTTGGAGGGGCTGATTAACAAACCCAAAATCACAACCCTCACTAAACCTATGAGAAATCCACAGCATAATACTGCATTAAAACAAGTCTGGTACTTGTTCTATCACTGGAACAGCTTTTCCAAATGTCCAAGCATTACATTAACTTAAACCTCTTAGTTTTAGAGGAGACCAGTGAAACTGCCGAAAAAGATTCCAGTGGAGCGAGACTTGCGTGAAAAACAACGGAGGAGTAGAAAACAAAAACTAAATCTATAAAAATTATTTCAACTAAAGAAAAGAAGTCTATTCAATTCAACTGTCCGCCAGAAAGTCTACATTATCCGGCAAACCAACCAACTTAGATTTAGAGATTTAATTTTAGAATCATTGGGGTCCAGGATGGAAGTTGAGGGTATATAGTGACTGTCCAGCATAATAAAGAATGATGCGGTAGAAAGAAAGGGAGAGAGAGGAAGCAACACCCTCTGCCAAGTGTAGCACAGATAGAGCCACAGAGAAAAAGCATAGAGAATCAACTGGGGGCATCATGTTAAATACATCAGCAGTAGGAGATGTATTTATCTGAATATGAGGAAAAGGTAGTCACTGTTGCCGATCTGTAAAAAGACAATCGAAGAGAATGGAAAGTGGAATGGAAAAACAGAAAATGAAAAGTTTGATGCTCGAAAGGCCGGGACATGCAGCAGACACTGCAACAAAGCTGAAGACAAGTTAATACACAACAGACTGCCCTGTTTTCACTATAATACAGAATACCTGAATTCATCTTGTAATAAAAGCAGTGAGGTAACGGTGGGAAAAAAATTCATGAATACACTGAGATGTTAATCCAGTCAAGGCATGAGACAATGGAAACAGACAGAGCTGTAAGACAGGGCCCGACAGTTTGTATGTGTTACAAGTGAACAAAAATGTTAGAAGATGAACTGAGAATGTGCAAGAGTATCAAACAGTCACTCAGCTTCACTTTACCCCATGTCCTCACTTTCTCATCACTTGTAGATTGTACTTCATAGAGCCAATTTAATTTAGTTGTACTGAGGAGGAACCAATTGTCTACCACAAAAAAATTAACAGCCACAAATTTTTACAAAAGATTTAAAACAAGTAACAGGACATGTCAGAGCTCGGAAAGTGAAGCCATTAGGGAGCGTTTTGTAAATAGGCAATTCCCCTCCTCTTCCTTCCTCCCTGGACACCCACTGACCTCGGACTTGCTGCTCCAGGTTGAGTATAACGTTAACGGCCTGTTGCAGTACGATCAATTTGGTCTGTGGCTTCTCATAGCTCAGATGGAGCTGACACATGCGGCCCAGCTCCTTAAAAGCCTCGTTGATATCCCGCACGCGCAGCCGCTCGCGGGTGTTGTTTGCCAACCTCCGCACTTTCTCCCGCTCAGCCTTAATCTCCACTGGCAGATCTTCTTCATCTTCCTCATCATCCAAACTAGTGAAGAGCCATAGGCAGATGAGGAATGAAAGAAACAACAGTTTGCAAACAGTTGACTGAATATTACCTCTGATTTTTGCTGTGTAACAAGGTTTCAAACTGCAGCAAAGACAGCAATATTACAGTTTGATCCTTTCTTTTCTGGTGTTTGTAGCTGAACTATTGCTGGATTATATGCCATGAAATCCTTCACGCTGCCACATGAACATTAAATAATGTTTTATGCACCTTGTCCGCAGGCGAGATTTTAAGTCTTTTTTGTCATCTTCTGACTTGGTGGAAAGGGAACAATTCTCATCGTCTTCCTTCTCTGGTTTGATTTCAGCAACATTGGAACGGCTTAGGCTACCAGACAGGCCTGCACAGAGTTGAGGAGCCAAAGACATTGAATATATTACACACACACACACACACAAACACGCAAACACACCCAAACACACACACCTTACAGCATAGTATTCAGCAAAACTAAACAGTAGGTCAACTGAGGAAAAACTGAAGGTCTCACCAGTAAAAGCATCAGGCTGTGAGCCTCCCTGGACAGATGTGGGGACATGGTGACCATGCAAAAGAGGACCACTAGAGGGCAGGCCAACAGAGTCCTCATGGTGACTGGAGACCTTACAGATAATGGTAAGACACTTTCTTAGTAAACTAGCTGATATATGAAACACTGTAATGGAATCTACTATATAAAAAGTATTGTGAAAAAACTTTGATATATGTATGTATATATATATATAAAATCTAATTCGTAATGTAGGACTTGACCTATCTGTTTTCATTGCATAAAGCTGCAATGATCAAATTAATGAACACCTTGGTTTTCTATGTTACACTTCTCACCAAATTGGGCTGTGACCCTGAAACTGTCAGTGCAGATAAGATGTCACATCTCGGGCCTCCCTTTAATAGCTCTATTGTTGTTAGGGAATCAAGGTAGAGATTTTAGAACTACACACTGGAAAGTAAACTTTGTGCCGTTTCTTTGTTCTTCACTTCTTGCAAGAAGAGAAATAAAGAAAACAAAGATAACTTTGATTGGCTTTTCATCAGTTTCCCAACAGCCTCTACAAACACTAACAAAACAGTGATACATCTGATTCTGATTTACTCAAATAATGTAAAGTAATTTCTTAGCAAATTTTCTGTACTACCATTCACCAATCTTACCAGTCCAGACATACGACCGACGAGTCCAAGTGCTGCATTGTTAAAACCTGGAGGTAACCCCAAACCAGATGAGAGCAGACTGTGCATTTCAGCCAGTCCTGCTCCTCCTGGTCCACTGGCATGACGCTGAAGAACATTGATGGCCTCATCTAGACGATCCTCCAGTTTGCTCGGCTACAGAGAACAAAAAAAGAAAAATGATGGACAATGAGAAATCAGTCATCTATTAGCATTGATAGAAGAGACAACGACTTACCAAGGACTGAACTCCACCATCAAAACTGGGTGAAGGAGTGGCTTGGCCAGAGGACCGGGTCCATTGAGATGTAGCGCCTAGAAATAAATAAATATTAAAGGTTTAGAAACTATTTTCAAAATTGTGTAAACTGATCCAATATTATTAAGTTCAACAATTCTATTACACCTTTACTCATCGATACATCTGGTATTTAATGCAGCATGAGTTATTATTAGTTTTCACGACATTATAAACATGAAGTTGTTACTATAAAATTGACACTATGACAAGCATATTAAAAAAAAAAAAACAAAAACACTACACATAAAATTAGAACTTGAGCTTTATACATTAACTGAATTTGTATTTTCCCTTTTTATATTAATTGTTTGGATCATAGCACTCTTTGTTCCCTCAAACCTTGCACCAGTATTTGATGTAAGATAAGATAAATAGGGAAGTGACGCCACCTCTTTTATTTTACAGTATTTTCTGTTCCTCTCTCATTTGTTATTTTTGGGTGGAGTGTGTGTCTTTGTTAAATCCAATAAATTTTAGACTTCGGATGGGGTATCGGTGCTTTTTTTTCAAAACCTTGATAGCTAAAAACGTATTAATTAAAGAACTTTTGTACATATACAAACATAATGAGAGTTTAAATCTTGCTAAGACCACAAGCATGATACATTGTACTGTTGTTTTCTGTAACATTGTTACAATTGCCTAATCAGAATGAAAACAATACTTTTTTTAAAGATTTTAATCGCCTCTGTGCATAACAGGAAAGACCCTGTCTTGAGCAAACAAAACAACCACAGCCAGCTGACCTTGAGGCACAGGAAGAACTGACTGCAGCTACTCACTCACCTGACACAGCCTGAGGAGAGCCAGAGGGAGTAGATGGTGATGGAGAGAAAGTGTTGCTGTGTGGGTCTGAAGGGTAGATCTGAACAGAAAGGTATATATTTTTTATTTCTGTACACACTTTACCATGTCACCATTATTGTGAAATAGAACAAGACACAAACGTTTTGAATTAAAACAGTGCATTAGTACTTACAGATGCCAAAGCTTTTCCAATTTCATCTCCAGAACTCCCAGGTACTGCTCCACGATTGGCTTGATGAAGGAGGGGACACAAAACATTTCAGTCAGCATCAATGCCTAATAACCTAATGTATGAATGTGACGCTACTGCATAAACCACTAAAAACAAATGTGACAAAAAAACAAAACTTATTTTAGAGTTTACCTATAATCGTCTCAGTGCCAGCAATAGGTGGTGTGTGGCTGTGGACTCCGAAGCTGCTGGAGTGAAAACCTGCAGGATGAGCCCCATTGACTTCACTTCCATGTAGGGGGTAGTTTTGCGGTGAGAGAGGCAGTGGGTGCCGTTTCTTGGAAAGACAGACACTCGTTTAAAGGCACAGTCAGACAGAAGACTTCAGTGATGCACTGGTCAACACATGTCAGGACCCTATTCTCTTTGTAGGCAAATAAAAATAAAAAGTGTCAAGGCAGAGCTCACCAGTCTGTCTTGGGGGTTGATGGCTGTGAAGGGACCATGTTGGCTCAGATGGGGGGAGTTACCCAGTATAGGAGAATAACCAGGCTGAGCCATCGACCCAGCAGAGCCCCATGGATCAGAGGGCTGGTGGAGGCCTTCTGTTATGGGGCATCCAGAAGATGAAGGGGGAGCAAGAAGGACGAGGCATAACCAGCCACAGGGGATGAAAAGACAATTAAGGCCACGTATGAGACATGTCACATTACTGTGATGACTTCATTCAGCCATGATGCAGCATTCAGCACTCAGGCAGGGATACGACTACAGCATGTTCAATAGGTAGATCTGCACTCTTATAAGAATACTCATTTTAATTATTGTCTGCAAAGCAAAATTGATTATGAACTTTGCAGGTGTTTGATACACAACCACACAACCATTGAAAAAATAAAACTTTAAACTAACCTTGCATGTAGAAAGGTGGTGGGTAGATGTTTCCTGCCTTTGAGGCTGGGTAGCCAGCATTGTCCCTTTTAAAATCCTCCCCTGAGGCAGATACATAAACCTGGAGTAAACACAAAGAAAACAGATTTAAAACACTACTTCAGCTCTAATGAATATCTAACTTGTTGCATTATTGACATACAGTATCCATATATTTCAGCTTGGATGGATGAACTAATTTTCTTCAAAATTAGTATGTGAACCTGGGTAACATCAAAGTTAAAAACATAAAATAGGACATATGCACTGAATACTGGTTTCTCAAGGATTGTGCTCATTATCATTCATTACTTGAATGTGTTTTTACTGCCTGGTTTTGCACTTAAATCATCTGACAGACTTTTACAACGTAGCATTTCTGCAGAATTAGAGAATGAAGCATTATGTACTGAATGCAGAATGGCAGTGAATGTACTGGGCTCTGTCAACCATTTCAGTAAGTCTTTAAGAACTGATCTGTTAGAATGCTTACTGACATTAGTTTACTTACACACAAGTCACTCTGCCCAACACACACATTTGAGCATATAATGGAAGCTACAGTTCAATGTTGTGGACTTTTTAGTATAAAGGCACCAATGTTTTGAACAATTATATCCTTCTCAATCGAGTCTACGGTCAGTGAAACAAAGTATCAAACTGTGCCTCCAAAAACTCAAATCCAAATCGACTGAAGTTGAGTTCTGTAATTTGATTAAACAAAAAGAAAAAGGGAAAAGAGGGGAGAGGAGAAGAGGGAACGGCGAGATGCACTCCTAATTACTGAACCATCTGCCAAATTCTGGACGGCAGCCAACTCCACTGGCAGCTGGGATAGAGGCATGGGGGAGGGAGAGAGAAAAGGGGAGGGCTGTTGTTCATGGTGATGGAGGGGGGAGGGGGGGTGGAGGGGGTAGAAAGAAGTGAAGTTGGGGGGGGGTGAAAGGAAGAAACAGAGAAGAGGAGGAAATGGGGTGCCCAGAGAGAGAGTGTGGGAGGAAAAAAATGAGGTGGAGTGAGAACCACCAAACCCCAGAATGAATTCTCTCCAGTGATCTAACGAGTTTACTTGGCAGAGGGGAAGAAATGTGGCCGTAAAATACAGGGCCTACAAATACAACACACTATAAATACACGCTGCAAATGAGTGACTGGTTGAATGTGTGGCTTCTTTCTCCTGTTTTCCTTTATACACTGCTGGTGCAGATTTGCAGCTGTAAGTGCTGTATGCCTTGTATTACAGTTGTCCTGCTGCTCAACAAGAAAAGGAGAGGCATAAAACTGTGTGCGTGTGGAAAGTGGCAAAATGTGTTAAGCACACAGAATCACTATGAGGAGTGTTATGCAGTACATGGCTACAGCACTTCTGAATGCTACCACTCACCGAGGAGGGCAGGCCAGGAGGCACCTTCCGGATCTTTTTTGGCTGTGGTTCTGAGGGAAGAGGGGAATTCACACAATCATTCATGCCCACACAAGAGAAGCGGCGATGCACACAAGCCTAAATACCAATTAGAACAAAGAAAAGTTTCTGAAATCAAATCAGTAACAGTAGCATTGCCATTTTTACCATTCGGGTCCTGTGAAGGCCGCCTGCGAGGGTTGCTGCCTTCAAGTGAGGAATAAAACTGTGTATTGGACTTCAGGCCAGTTGGAGAGAGGGCATCGGGACTAGGCAGAGGTATCTCATTGGGCATGAAGTTGGGCTAAAGACAAGGTTAAGAAAAGGAACAGTTTTAGAATGGATAATAACATGTAGGAAATTTCATGAATGAAAATGAAAAGATGAAGAGTGCGTGCTCTTCTGACTGATTTACCTGCGTTGCAAACGATGAGTACGATCCTCGCTCAACCTTTCCTGTTAATAGATAAGAAAATAAAACCAGGTCATAATCATTAAAAACGCCCTTTATGTCAATAATAAATCACAATCTGGCTATTCCCCTTTCTAAGTTTGGGTATCTACCATCTGCTGTGTGAATGTTTGTGATATGGAGTGTTTATGGCTGTGGTCAGCAAAACAACAACAAATTGGCCCCATTATAAATGGTTCAGGGGCAATTGTGCCGAACCTCTGCCCCCTCCCCTGACAGTTAAACAGAGGAGGCTATAGGGCGCTGTAGTCTCAAGAGACAGCCTTGTTTGTGCATGGGTGCCCTTTACACCTCCCCAACCAGTTCTGCACTGAACAAACCCCTCCTCCACATCCTCCCTTCATGCTTCGTCCTCAAACCATAAATATGGTGTGTCCTAAAGTAGTACATTACTGTCTAATGTGTGAATGGGTACTCTTGCCAACAAACAGTTCATTGTTTTAGCCCAGTCACACAGGCCATTTATACAAATGTGTGTACAAGTCTTATTATATTGGAATCACAGGGCTTAAAGTTCCCCTGATTCTCTAAGGCTTCACCCAGAAGAAGACATGAAAGTTTCAGAATCTGTTCTTAAACAGCACAATTTAATTTAAACCTTCTTACCAACAATCCCTGATCCAAATATGGGAGCCACACCATCTTGCTCGCTGTACAGGCCTTCTTCTACATAACCCTGACAGGGGAGAAAAGAGAACAACAACTATGTAAGTTACTGAATTGATGAATATTAACCAGTCTGACAACACCCTAGGACACAAGATTACTGTATTGCTATTTTCTAATAAATCTTTCCATAAATCACACAAACCTATTCTCATAGTACATTAACGATAAAAATGTCCAGATCCATACTTAAAAAACTACATTTTACAAAATAAAATGGGCTAAGTGTATGACAAACATAAAGCATGTCACTTTAATGCAGTGGTTCGCACACTCGGTCTTCAAGAACCACTGTTCTGCTTATTTTCCACCTATGTCAATCCAACACATTCCTGATGACCTGGATCAGGTGTGTTCAGTCTCTCAGAAGCTGGACGATACAAGTTCAGATACGTGTGGAGTAGGGGCAGATGAAGAGAAGTAATGCTTTTCAGGTGATTCGGATAATCAGCAGTAGTTTGGACAAGGATAGTTACAAAACATTTGATGTTTTAATCATTTGCAGTGTTTCTTCTGTTCTTTCAATTATATCATGGGCCAATGGCAGCACTGCTCAAATATAAATATGAATACATATATTGATTGTAAATGAATGCAATATTTGGACAAGACAAGAAACTAGGCTGACCAATCATTAGCATGTGAGCAGTGATATAAGGTAGCGGAATGTCGCTGCTTCTGACGTACATCCTTTCTTAAAACAGTGTAAATATAGTTTTACTTTTCTATCTATCAGGTTTATCGGGTGTTTATCTAGACCAGTTGTGAAATACAGGTACGAATCTGCTAAGCAGCATGACATGTAGTTTAAATATGGTTGCAGGTGAAGGTAAATCATACCCTTCCCTGGTTGAACGATGGGCTGTTCTGCTCTCCTGGGCCCCAGGGACTGGATCCACTCCTCTCATCTATACCTGAAAGACAAAGAACTGGGTTAGGTCTATAACCACTAAAAGGTAGGCACACTCCCAACAGGGATTTATGCTTTGGAAAACTACATCCAACTTCAGAGTATGATGACCTGTTTTGATTCAGGTTCTGCAGGCTGCTTAAAGTAACCTCCATTAAAGATCTTCACTTCACAGCTCACACTGAGACAGAATAGTGACAGTGCTGTCACATAGTGTGGATGGGAGCTGTAGGAAGTTTGAATAATTAACACTCAGTATGAGCCTTCCAGAATCATCCTCAACATTCTTCATTCTCCCACTCTGCTCCTTTACATTTTCCATGGCAACAGTCATTCATCACCCATCTATTCTCTCACATTTGGCCTACACCTTTGCCACAGCACAAAGTCAAGATCTCTTTTTTACACACACCATTCTTTTCTAGAGATCTCAATTTTGCAGAAAGGTGAAATGAATGATTTAAAAAATTGGCGAAGCAGAAATTGTTGCCCATCCCCTTTTTCTCGATCTCCTCTCATATTGCAATACAGCATCTCTGGGGGAAAGCTGAAGCTTAATTGCGTACCGATTTGCATAATTGTGCATATTAATGAAGCCCCGCTCTATGAATATTCATATTTTTGTTTTGTTGTCTAATTAAAAAGCGGAGAGGGGTGAGGAGATGGAGGGGGGAAGAGGCGGGTTAGAATCATGACAGGATCAGCAGCAGAACAGAGTGATGGGTCCACAGCGCTGAGAGCTGCTAGATTGCCGTGACAACTGTGATCTATGCACACACAACACCGACAGAATGAGCGATGAAGGAGACAGTGTCTTGTCCCCGCTCTATGGCTGACTGTGACGCAGCTTGGCAATCAAAAATGATAAAGAAAATACATTTGTTTTCGCTTTGAGTCATCGGTTTCGTAAATCCAAACAAAAAAGTTTCATGTTTGCAGCAACATTACACCTTTATGACCCAGAAATAATATATATACTGTGCATTAAAAAGAGTCTGATTTAAGTAGACCCTCTATATATTGGCACAACTAAGAAGCCAATTTTCACTGGCAAGACACCTTCATTTTCATGATTAATGATACAGAGAAATGAAAAAGTAAATCAGTTACACAAATTACTACAGAAAAATGCTTTAGAAGACTAAAACTATGAGAAATCATTGAATAATAAAGTACTCATGCAGACAACCAGGTCTGGAAAGAGAAACATGAACAAAAGGGTGAGTAACATCCGACAAATTCTCTGGTGAACCCCAATGCACTTCTCCCAGCATGCAACTCCCCTTTAAGCTTGGCTAGTCTATAATTACACAGGAAGAAATGTTGGGAACAGACAGTCAGCTTGAGTCATCGGCTTCATGAGCAAATCTCCAGCACATACACTGACCAAACATGCAGACATGTCTTCGTTTTTACAAGAACACTGCCTCAGGCACCTAGAACTAAGTGCCGCCTTCATGCTCCTTTTAGTCCTCATACCTTCTTCCTTCCCTTGACAAAGTGAGTCACACAGACACAAAGCATGATGTCAAATCAATCCCAAGAGAGGGAAAACTGTTAATGAAACACTGAACAATGTACAATAACACAGACCTGGCTGCTTCAACCTATGAGTCACCAGAGACTTCTCACCACTTTACAACACTGTGTGCCTAACAGAGTCCAATGAATCTCAATGTCTCTGCACTGACATTAGGAAATTCTATACATTTTCACAACATTGCGTGCCATGACATTTTCATTCAAACAGCAAACCCGCTTTAAAATGCTTTAGTTTACGAGTCCTATCTGTCTTTTTTTAAATGGAACATTTCATGCAAATTTGAAAGTTATCCCCCTTCTGCATTTCAGCCCATACCAAAGTTTAAAAATATATTTTAGGATTCTCAGTTTCCAGAGACCAAAAAATGAAAGTGCACTAAAAATGAGTTTAACCGGCTAGTGAAAGGAACTACACAGGCATATTAAGGCAAGAGCAAAGATGTTATCATCGCTGAAAGCACAGCCAAACTTCCTAAACCTCTACTACCACAAACCTTCACCATTCTGGGGGAAATAAAATATCTGACTGACTCTATATGGAAACGGACGACAGCTGCTCTTCAGAAAGGGGAGGAGCACAGCTTAACCAAGTTAGCCTAAGAAACATAATTTGGATGAAAAGGTTTAAGCAACAACTAAAAACATCTCCATCTATCACCTCAACCTACTGGGCGTGTTGTAGGATATAATCTAGTGAGCAGAGGGTTTAGTATAGGTTCTGAACTGAGTACCTAACCCAGCAACATCCACTTCTGAACAAGCCTGATCCAGTCAATCAGCAGTAGGTATAGAACTCTAGAAAACGGGGTTAGCCATCCCTGCTTGAAGATAACGCTATTACTTTCCATTCACCAAGAAAATTTTACACAACACATTACCTCACACTTAATAGTTTATTACACCCAACAGAAACTTTTCATTCAACTTCTATATCATAGAGGTGATACCCATAGGATACTGGTTGGGTGGAGTTTAATTTAAAGGATGAAGACAATGCCATCAGCAGCTGTTGGATTGCTAACATCAATGTGTTTCTTTTGTTAGCACACACCTCACCCTGACAAAAGCATATGTAAGTGGCCCTCATGAGAATAGAGGAAAATAGAGCCCCCATACTCCACCCTGCTGCTGCTTGCTTGCTTTACCTTTTATCTTTGGTTCAATATCCTGTTTCATATCTATCGCCAGCCAAACGACTGACTGTACTTCTACAGATACAAGGGTAAAGGAGAGAGGTTTGTGAAGTTGATCGACTACTACAGGAATAAAGATTAATAGCCAACATTTCTGAAACTTTCTAACTTTTGTATATTAGGTCGTTGGAAAATGTCCTAGAAACCTGCAATATAAAGCAAACCCACAGAGCTTACAAGAGTGTTCCTTGGTAAAAATGAGTTATGTGAATAGAAAAAATAGGGTGTGAGATTACAGGACAAGTGAGCACACACATACATTAATTGGAGATTAATTGAGCTCTTCCCATCAGCCCCTGTTTTTAGTGATTGTTCTTAAATAACTGAATGGCAAGAGATGAGAAGGTGAGGGAAGAGACATCTTCAAGGCGAGTATGAGGAAGCGTAGTAGAGCCTAAGCCTGATCTACATAACATAACATAACATGGGTTTGACTGAGCTAGTTTCGATTAACATGTAAAATGCAAATGCATGAGAAGTAGTTCAAAAGAATTTCCTTTTCTATTACTATTTAAAACACACCTTGTGAGCGAAGGTGATGTACAGACCGGAAGAAGCCTATAACTGGCCTGATTTACAGTCACAAGATGTACCATGGAACAACCAACACGGCCATTATTGAAAGAAAAAAAAGAGAACAAAAATAATAATATTTTACTGTCAGATTAAATTCTGCAAATTGGATGGATGATGTAGTCAGTCTAAAAGAAGTAACACAAAGAGACAGAGAAAGAAAGAATACCTAAAAGAAATGGAAGAACAAATGGCCAAATGTGAAAAAACAAAAAAGGAGGGAGAGTAAATATCTTACCTGTTCCTCCAAACTGACTGCTGGAGAGAGTAGTTGGCCGGTTCTTGCCATTCGAAACTGGAGGTTCAAACATCTAAAATGAGAGGAATGAAACTGTAAACAAACCAGTGCAGGCCAGGGCATTTCTGAGTCCTATGCTCTTTTTATTATTCAAAACTTAACAGGGAGTCACAGGGACCTTAGAGCAATCTACAGCAACAGGCTTGTGACACGTGCTAGAAACCTTGAGCTTCTGACCCATTCGTACATGCCCAGGTGGGTTTACAGTTCACCTTACTGGACAACAAGACTTATTATAACACTTAACTCATCTCCAAGCAATCTGTTTAGAACACAAACTCGACAAAATCAATCTTCAGAAAGATCTTACCGCGCTAAAATCCAGCAAGTCGCTGAGCTCCTTGTCTGTTTCCACTGCAGCCATTCTCTGCTGCTGTTCACTTGGCCTTTTCAGTCTCAGCAAGCAACTACAAGCAGAGGTAAGAAGAAAATGAAATGATATTTTGGCCATTTGTAAAATGTTAACTAGCCTGGCTAACAAAAATGTATATCAAAAGAGCTAAATATTCCCATATCGCTTCACTGAAGTACTTGTAAAGGAAGTTTCCTTTCAAGATGAGGTCTTGTGTTCACCTGTGCATTCAAAGCTACTGTTGGTTATGACATATTATTCACCAGTAACTGCTCAGATATACGGACACAACAGTCCGATCAGGTAGCTTTGCAACAAAATCTGCATGTGGTATTCTACGTAATCAGACTAAGGTTTACACAAGGCCTAGTTAACATGTTGTCTTTAGTGGAGTGTCATAACCAATACAAATAAAGGCCAACGTTGCGAAACCAATACCAAAAACAAACTACAATCCACCTACGCTCTGTCAGCCTTGGTAGAATCTGCCAACAATGACACAAATATGTGTGAATTACAAATGTCTAAACGATAAACTAAAACTCCCATTCTGGTTGCACATCCTTGCCTGAGACTATAAGATTACTGATCAGGTTATCAGTTTCCTGGTAGGCCACATCTAACCTATGTGACCACTGCTCAGCCACAGGCTACACAACACGTCTTAGTCAGCTTAGTCATGGCTTCTTGTACCTCAAAAACCAATCTACATTAACAAACCTTTTGAAAAACATGCAGATTAGTAATAGAGGATGGTGGACTGTACAATAAAACCAGTCTATGGCAATAGGTATGTAAAGTCAAACTTAAAAATGTAAATCACTATTGTAAAAACAAACACTGGCCCCAGAGACCTGTCACCATTGCTTGTTATAGGTCTCCTGAATTCATGTATAATCAATGACACAAAAAATGTAAATGGTCCGAACTTGTGCTTTACACTTCTTCTCATTCACCCATTCACTCTCACACTCTGATGCCAAACAAAAAACATAACCGCAAAGATTCTATCAACTACTTTCGACAGTGAGTCAACAAGAGATTACCTTTAGGAATTACCATTTACTTAACACACTGGATTGTGTTATTTGGTGCGATGGAGCCCATTGCTTTTTCACTGAAGAAACAAAAGGCCCAGAATAACAATACAACAAAACACACTAAAGCTTATAAACACTAAAACAATTAGGTGGCTGATGCAGGTCTTTAGAGTGATGACCATTAAAGGAGGTTACAAGAAGGACATTTAAGAGATCTCACTGAGATGACATCACTGCACCCACTTTAAAATACAGTATCACTTTTGGGGCATGACTAAAAACGTCTTAACCCCAAAATACAGTAGAAACTGAAAACAATAGTTCAGCTATGTAACAAATTCCTGGCAGCTACAGAATTATCACCCACTGGTCTACAAAGTGAAACCTACTTACTTCTACTAGTATTGTTTAAAAAACTAAAAAAAAACACCTAATAATTCAACTTGTCTGGACTAAACATTAGATCAAGTCTAAGAGCAAAGCCATCTAAGTAACACAATGATATAAAAACGAGCGACCAATGTGCCAATACACAAGAAATCATCTAAAGATTGTGATACTACACGGCCTAGTCATTTCTGTCCCCCAGTGAGCTGAGGTCAAAATGGGGCATAAGAGTTAGCCCCTCCTAACAAATGGAAGTTGCACACGCTGGTGTCGAGCACCCCCACCTTCGGCCTGTGCTTCTGGGGAGAGGTTTAAACGCAGAAATGGCTGTAGAACATCCATCTCGTGCCCGGCATCAAGCATCTGTAATCAACCGTGCGCATCACGTCTCATCGGGTGGTTAAAAGCCTGCGGGACGTTTAAAAGGACCGAAGACCTGTTGCCTGCCCTCACGTCGAGCAGGAGAATGAGACGCTGATGAACAAAAGACTCGGGCCACCAAAGTTGGAAACGAGACGTCAAAACACGACAGAACACGAACAAGCGACCGTATTTGTTCGGGGAATTTGTCAGAAATTATTTTTTATCCTAGAGGAGAAAGGAGAAAACGAGGCTTTGGCTGCGTTCTTGGTGCAGCCGTGGTTTGTTGCTGGTAGAAGCGGAGGGGGGTTAAAATAATAACCCCCCAAACTTATACTTCAGATTTAGATTTTGTAATAATGTCTTAATTTGATTACGTGTGCCATTTACAGCGTTCTAGGCGTGTTTGGTGAAAACTACACAAGCACGATAACAAGAAAACAGAAAAGAGCCATTTTAGCCTGTTATCAAAGAAAGCGTCTGCCCATGTTAACGGCTAACGTTCACGCGTTTGTCCGTAGACAAGCTACACGCTGGTACCAGCGTAATCCTCCGGCTGGCAAATGGCTAATGTGCCGTAGCGTTTGAAGCCCGCTGAAGTGAACAGACAAGTGTTTTCCAGCGCATTACGAACACCCAATAATACCACAACGAGCTCGCTCGGGTCGAAGGGACGGGGACGCGAGACCCCGCTCTTCCCGGCGCAGACACTCCAACTTGAACGAGGCGCTTAAAACTTGATTATTACTCCGGTACCAACGTGACAGGCAACTTAAGTTTGACATGCATAAACTTGATATTAATGTGTATTTATTTACACGGTTACCTGGATTATTGGTGAGGCATCCAACAGAGAGAAATGAACGTCTGGAGTGGAGAAAAAAACAAAGTTAGGGAGAGGATCCTTCCCCCCGTGGTCCGGACTGTGGGCTTGATGAAGATGTGGAGAGACAATATGAACCACTCCTCCAACGAGTCGTCACGGTGTCGTCCTCTTCACGAAACTGAAAACGCGTCTCTAACACGAACCATAACTCTAGTGTAACTCCGTTTCCTCGGCGTTAGAGAAATTATAAGCATTTCATTTTCCAAGTAGACATTTTAACAGCCTCCACATTGTCGGGTTCCAAAGGAATATCACTCCGCAGCACAACCCACGGGGAGGACATGGACGTTGAAACATCAGCGGTGTCCAATTTCAACTAAAGCAGAATAAACACACGAAGCAGCTTTCGACAGTCTTCGCATCGACGCGCCCACTATGGCAAATACACCAAATTGTCACTGGTTTCTACTTGTGGTTGGAAGACAAAATGATTGGAGAACCCGATTCGCGAGGATCTATGTCGCACGGCGGATGAAGACAGCAGCCCAATAGACGGCGCTGTAGAAGATGGAATGATAATATCAGAGAAAGGACCAATTACACGCGGCGAAATTTTGATTGACAAGTAGGGCGCCCAAAGAGGTTTCAGCATCGACCTTTAGGGCCGCGTCGTTTTGCCTGTGGGTTCGCTTGCGTTTTAAGTTTGTTCTCGAACAGTGACTTAGATGCAGAAATGTCCATATGTGTATGATGTGTGAGATGATGCCTCATGATGGGAGAACTGCAATTGTAAAACACAGTGAAACTAATACTATGCTAATGTTTTAGCACCATAAACTTAAGAATCCAGCTAAGATACCACAATGAATCGTGACCTTCCGACAAAAACCTAATTTAAATTTAACTACCCAGATAAAAAAGCGTCTCTTCTGAACTAGGTAGATACATATTAATTTACTGTCCAGTGTTTGTTACATCCTATGATTGTTATTATTTTTTATATCATAAAGGTATATTTTCTTGACATTATTGATTTTTGAGCACTTTGAATGTCTTGTATTTTCTGCTTGTTAAATGTGTTAAAAGCTTTTACATATTAACAAATCAATGTTTGCAAGATAGATTTTGTCTTGTGTTATATCTGTAGAATGAAAATAATAAGCATATGGTGTTTGTGATTTGCAGTTATTGCATATCACCATGTTTTTGCAATAGTCTTTTTATCTAATACTTGTTTTTATTATGTTGGAGAGAAAATAGATTTTTTAATGTATTTTAATTTCAATTATCATTAATATTTTTTATCTTTTAGAGATTGTGTATGGAGAAAAACATCTGTAATATAGTCTGACATGTTGACTGCAGAGGAAAAAAACACCACAGTGGAGCAACTTCCTTTACTTAAACTTGAATCAAAGGACTGATTTTACAACAAGACCCAGCATCTAGTTTACAAAAATGGCCCTGGTTCTGTTTTTCATGAGTTGTACTTTTCGTGGTTATGTAAGCAAGGCTGCAGTTAATGTCAGCGTTTGTTTTGAGACTTTTTGGAGAAAACCTCAACTGGTTTGAGGGGAAACAACCTAAATAACATCTGTGCCGGCCTTTACGAGAAAACTCAGCCATCCACTTTGCGGTTCACAAACATGTGCACACACATGCTCAGCAGTCATTGCACGCGTTCAGCCCACACCTGTATGCCATTAACACTGGGACTGAAGACTGGTTATTATGTTATCCCTTTGGATGTAAATAAATGTGAAAACACTGCCACAGAATACTCAGCTACATAAACACAATACATGCTTTGTATGGCATCTTAAAAAGAAGTGTACATTTAAATGTGCAGCAATGTAGGGGTACAACTCAGCTCGACTCAAAAAGGAAATGAAGCTTTCAGTCAGTGTGAACACATCAGCCTCATTGTGACAAAAGTGAGATTCACTTGTGCCGCTCCTGTAGTACACCTGGGACAAGGCGACGCATGTATATGTCATGGAAGTGATGATATCGCTGCTCCACACAAAACATCAAACGTTGTTTTCTTGGTTGCCTTTTAAAAAGTAGGACAAACTGCATGGAGGCAAAATACCATCAACGCTTCATGGTAAGGTGAAGACACACAAAAAGCTATATTTAGAGTGGAACACCATTTTCTTAACCCCAAAGTGTGCACCCTCCTCTCCACCCACGCTTTCCTGGGCTCTCTTTTTCTTTTCAACTCAAGAACCATAGCTTTGTAAATGGGTTACCCCCATGCAGCCACCCACGCATCAGGTACAGTATAAAAACCTGGGGCATCCTGTTATGACTTCTGGTTTCCTGTTTCCTGTGAAAAATACAGCCCCCCCCCTCTGCACATTCTCACATACACAAATGTATTCCACCAAACAGAGCAGAGCTTGGGGGGTTTCGGCAGCTCTCAGTTATTTTGATTGCTCATACTACATAATAAATTCTAGTGAATCATGAAAGATGATGTATCACATAAACAAACTGTCACTGATTCAGGTAAGATAGTAGTGTGCATTTAGTGAACTTTTGGCCATGTATCACATTCATTTATATTGTGCCCAGTGTTTAAATTCAAAGCTGCAGCACTGTGGGGAAGTCATGATGCCATAAGGTGACTTGAGCAGCTGTTTGGCCCCATTCTTCACACCATTAAATCTGTTTGTATTTCATGTATACATCTTTTCACTTCACCTGCCAGGGAGGAAGACGTGCACGTATCAAGGGACCAGTGGAACGGCAATAACAGCAGTGTGTGCTCATGTGTGTGAACTGAAGGCCCCCGTTTGCCAAAAATATCTAAATAACACTGTTCGTGACACACAACATGCTGCCACTGCTCACCCCCCGCCAGGATACCTGAGCATCTCTCCCAACAGGGGTCAGTCACATCGCTCTTAATGAGCAGAAATGGAGCTACCTTCCTGCGGTGGTTCTAGCCTGCCGTGCTGAATGCTCAGTGACTGTGTGCATGGTTAATTGTCTTGGCTCAAACTCATATCCTCATATCCTCCCTCAGACTCTCCTATGTTGATTTTATTGGTGCTATGGCACCATATAAGTTGTGTTGTGCTTATAGTAAATTCTAAAGGTCATTATAATTAAAGGCTGGCTAATTTATTGTTTGACTCTCTACTCTATTTTATTTTTGTATTTTTTAATGTTTTAACAAGAAAAAGAGAAAAACACATTTTCATTTTTAGCTTGTCATCCCCTCCCCCTTTCTTGCAGATTGGAATTCATTAGCAATCAAAGAGCCACTGACAAACGCCCAATTTTAATTACCCTCTCATTTGCATATTTGCATATTAATGACTGCAGACTTTGCTGTTTTTCTGCTGCTGCTGCAGTCCCCCTCCCATCAACATTGCTCAGAATAATCTGAGCGTTGCCTCACAGCGCAACTATGTCTTTCTCACAACTAGTGCTGTCAGACTGGAGTTAATAGACATCACTGGGAGACATTTCATTATTACTACGGACATTGGCTGAACAAATAAAACCATTTTTTGTCTTTCAAAAAGAGGAGCAAGGCTTCTAGCACTGCTTTAGTTCACTGTGCCTAATGTGGTTTTATTATTGAACATGGCACATTACTCAGGAAGGCTATGTTTTAAAATGTTAGGGGTGCTAGAAATGACATGAGCCCACAACCTAATAAGATGCCCCCTTCTGGTTACTGAGAGAAAAAGTCAAGGCTAATTATTTTGTAAGAAAAATCTGGGCAATACAGAATAATTTTTAAGTGAATATATCTCCAATTTTTTACATATGTCACAAATAATTTATTATTGCTTTAGTGGAAAGCGCTGAGTGCAATTGGCTCAAAGGATAAAAGCTGCTTCTGGCTAATGGCATCCAGATAAACTGAGGACACTGCAACACAGAGCAGAGAGGACATTAAAGGTTGAAACATTTTTATTTGTGGTTTTATACGAGGGTCATGCTAAAATGTTCTTCAACACTGTGATCGCCTCAATAATATATAGAAATAAATTACATCAATAGATGAAACGCACTAGACATAATCACCTAGTCAGAAAAAAAGAAACAAAGCTGAAAATAAAACTCCAAAATCAAGCTATTGGATTTCTCTTTGTTTGAGACGTATCTTCTCCAGTTTGGCCTCAGCATGAACAGTCTGTGTGACTGCAGTGTGGGTGTAGATTAACAAAAGCCTAATGGACAGCTACACAAAAAACAAATGCTTCAGCAATGCTCCGCGTTCAATGGCAATGCATCAACACAATTCATGAAGGAATTTCAGTATAAGAGTTGACATGGCTCAATAAGAGATTATATTTAATAGACCTCCAATTATGAAAGGAAGGTTTTAGATTTTTAGACAAATCCTAATTTTTAACTCAAAGAATACTGTTTTCCATGTTGGCAACAAAAGAGTCAGGGCTCATTTTGTAGCAAATTTGAACATGTTTAACAAAACCCTGATATGAGATCAACTGATTTAGACGCCAACAATCTTAAGTCAAACAGTTTTCATATCTTGCCCCTTTATGGGTTCACACCTGAGCGAGGATGTGGGAAACAAAACGCCTTTTGAGGAGTGTAAAGTTTCAGGCAGCAGCTTCCCCAAGTTTTTACCTACTGTGAATGTCTATTTAGTCAGCAGTGCGTGTGGGAGTGCTTGGCTGATTCAGCCCCATGGTTCTACAAAGCCAGCCAGCAAAATCTACCTCCTCTGCCTCTGACCTCTTGATGAATGTATGGTTCTGTAACAAGACATAATCACATTGATTATTAGACAATAAAAACTTTATGAATAAAATTAAGAAGGGCTTTGCATGTGAATGTAGTATAAAAGGTATAAAGGCAAGTTTTCAATTTATACTTGAGTCATGCTTACGGTTAACATTTTCAAGTCTGCTCTTTCTGCTGGATTCTTAATGAGACTGAAAATAACCGAAGAGACAAGAATCTTTCAGAAAAAAAGCTTTTCATTTATTAAGTCAACTGTAAAACACAAGATTACATGTTTTGTTTTTTATTATTGTGAAATAATGTGTATGTTGTTTAAATGTTGTCTTACCACTTTGTTACAAAGTCTTGGAAATCAGAGGTGAATACACCATGTGGTAGGTTAGGTGGCGGCTAAAATCAAGAGAGAGTTAAATGAACATGGCGTCATATCAACAGTTACAGACTGATACCTTTTTAACTTAACAATGGGAAGACAAAGTTTTTCGAATATGGAAAAATTTTAGTCTCTGTTGACCTTCTTACCTCATTTACTATGTAGTCTAGGAGTTCAAAGATGGCCATTGCAGGACCATGACCTGGAAAAGGAGTTTTACAATAAATTGGCTTAATATTCTGAGAAACAGGTTTCATCATCCTAAATGACATGCTAGGTCTTTGTGTTGCTCACCACTGACAGGTCTACCAGGCTGTCTGGGCCTGGGTGAAGTACCGTGTCTCTCTCCTTCAATGGCGTCCAAAATGGGGCGTCCAAAGATGATCTCCAGTTCTCTAGCGTCTGGGGGAGGGATGGGGAAGCGTCCAATTGACAGCTCCACAAGGGACAGCCCCATACTCCACACATCTGACTGCACAGAGTAGTGGGTTCCCTGCAATCTCTCAGGCTGCATTAACATCCCACAAAAATGCAAAATTAGCATTACACATTATGTACCGTTAAGCATTAAATACATTTTACATGCTAGGCTATACAGTACAGTGTGAAGTATGCAAACATTGAGTAATATTTTCATTGCATATTTAATAGACCATACCGACATATAGGATCTTGTTCCAACAAAGGAATTGGCCATAGAGTCTATGAGCTGCCCGCTTACACCAAAGTCACACAACTTGATCTCTCCACGCGAATTGACCAGTATGTTTGAAGGCTTCACATCTAAGATAAAGAGCAGGTTACATAACCCGACCTACATGGACATCTATAACAATGCGTAACATATTGTAAATAGACACTAGTACCTCTATGCATTATTTGATGCTTTTCTCTCAGGTAGGCAAGTCCTCTTAAAACCTGTAATAAAAAGAAATACATGTCAAAAAATAAATGTCAGCAATATGAATAAATCCTAATGTAAATATAACACAAACAAGCAGGAAAACTCTACAGGTACACAATGTATGTCTGTGTTTAAACTCTTTGTAAACTCTTAGTGAAAATGCTTATCTAAACTAAACTTTATCATTAATACAATGAAGCACATATCATAAACTCACAGCAATGCTGACTTTGCCAAGAATCTCTTCGGGGATCCTCCTTGCTTCTTTTAGTACTTGATCCAGGGAGCCACCGTCCTTTACAAGGCGACAACACAACATAAAATACAGCTTGCAATAGAAAACACTAAATGGAGCAGAGCAATGAGAACACACACTGGCCTCAAGCTACTTAGGTACACACAGAGCAAGCGATCTCTCACCATGTGTTCCATGCAGATGCTGATTTCGCCATCGTTGTAAAATGCTCCATAGAAGCCCACAATGTAGGGAGAGTTGCATTCGTGAAGCACCTGAAGCTCTCTGATGATCTGGTTTCTGAAGGCAGGTTTAATTTCTAGATGAATAAGCTGAACAAGACAATGGTTTGGATTAGGGGTATAAAATAAAAGTTGCATTCAAAAACCACACATCATTAATTAAGGTAATAGTTCTACACATAGTTTAGCTGACCTTTCTGGCCATGATTATTCCTGACGGTCTGTGACACTCCTTATTGACGACTCCTCCGTTGCCTGCCCCAAGCTCGCAGATACGATGAAAGTCGTCATCCCTCAACTCGCCCACCTTGGCCTTCTGCGTAAGAAAAGCTTCTAACCGCTTCTTTTGCTGTTCGTCCAGGTCCAACTCCTCCAGAATTTTTTTAAGTGCTTCCAAACTGGCTCTAAGAAAATGCAAAACCATATCAATACGGCCGCACAAATAGCTATTTTTATAGTTTAATGCCCAAAATGAGAACATATTCATGTTCGTTAGTTAGAGGACTTACTCTGATGCAACATCTGTGCTGGCAGAGGTGGATAATCCATCACCAGTAGGAGCAATGGTTAGGGGAACTGGTCTCTTTTTAGGAGCCATGCTCATATGTCTATATGCCGTAGGCTTCAGTGACAGTTACTCCAGGCTAAAATGACACTTTACAGTAATTCAATGCAATAATCTGGCAGCTAAATCAAGTTATTACCCCGTAGATGCTTCTTAGACTAACTGGTCTGGTCCGTTTTAAAATAACTTGACAGTTAATTAATTACCTGAATGAGTATGGTTCAATTAGACTGAACGGACTCTAACTGTTAGTAAACCTCGCCTCAACTACAACATCACTGGTGAAACTGGAAACGACTGAAGGGAACTGGCAGTGTAAATCTGAGGTTAGCTAGTTGGCTAACGTCAAGTTAACGTAAGCTACGTTAGTTGTTTCAAACGATAAGAGGCTACAGTACATAAAGAGGTTAGCGAGATAGCCAACATTGTGGTCGCCACAGCAACATGACGTAAATCAGTTTCACAGTAGTCCGAGCTGAGCTAGCTCCAACGTTTCTGAAACAGAACCATCACTAGCAGCACCTCACGTTAGCTAGCTGGCTAACTTCGTCTGCTAGCTGTTGCGTGACAGCTCATTCTCCTGCGTGATAAGTACCGCATTAACCAGGAGCTGGTAGCGAGCGACTGGTTTGTTTACTGTCAGTGTCGTTTCCCCAGCGACCTGTGTAAGACAGAGTCCCCACTGTGATGAGACTATGGAGTCGCTTAGTTAGTCGTTGCCCCTTCTTTCAGACTGCAGGCGAGAGGTTAGCGCAGACAGACACCGGGACTCGGGCTCCACAGCAGAGACGGGGGCGCGGCGCAGTCAGCAGGAGCCAAGGAGGAGCACTCACACTTCGGTGAGACTGTGAAGTAGGTCTCGCGATATTTCACGAATTGACAGTCCGCCTGACTGAAGTGCTCCCGACGTGTGGTGAATTAGTTTGTTTTGTTCAGATTTCCCTGTATGGTATATATGTGCGTTGCCTGTGATCATCCGTGCACACACGACAGCACATCGGCTCAACTAATACTGCTGTACCGGATACCGACAGTCTCCACGTTTTTTGTGGTTCCATTCTGATAGTTGCATTACAGTCTAGCACTGTTGCTCCTCGCTGCAGTTTTGTTTGTGTTATTTGATGATTTTTTAACATAAACTAAAGATACATTGTTCATACAAAAGTTCAGTGTTTCTGTGTCCGACATTCTTACTTTCCAGTGTCATGCTTTTCTCAACTTTCTAGATTTTTCTGTTGTTTTGCATCCAGCCACTAGATGTCCCCAGAGTTTCTCTCTTCTTCCAGACACCTGACTTCAATCTCACCTAATGCAATGTCCCTCATGTTCATCGTGAAAACAGTTCAATGTTAAACCACCAAATGCCTCTTTTATCTGCATTTCTATGTTTTGACACTTTTTGTGTGATGTTTGCTTTTTTCACTACAATAGATTTAATTTAGGTTTGCACATGTCCAACAACCAGCGACGTTGGCGATCACCTGAAAATGTTCCTGGAAGGTTAGTGCATTAACAATGAACAGAAAACAGAGCGTAATATAAAAGCAACACATATTACAAAGACAACAACTTATTATGATAAATTGATGAATACTATTTCTGTATATTTAATGCGCCAACCATAACAATCCAAAACATGGATCCCTACACAACACAGCATGAGATGTGTGATCTGACTGTGTGTATAATAATTCTTAATGCCATTTTTTTGGTTTATTGAACTAATGTTATATTATACAAAACCTGCAATCAGCCTTCCCCTTGTAAACATAATAATATCCCGTTTTAGAGATGTTGATTCAAATTCATGTTAATTTAACAGGCTGTAGTTTGTGCTGCTGACAAATTAATTTTATTAACTAGAAGCTAGTTAGCAGAAATATTTCCATAATGAATAAACAAAAACCCTGTTATATCATGCACTGTCTCCTGATAAATTCAAATTTATTTTTAGTTCTTTTTTCACTTAATAGGTTTTCTTTTTATAATACATTTAACTCTAGTCGTTCATATCATAATATTCTTTTGGGCCTAGTTATTTTCATAGCTGTGTATAGTTTGAATTGAATCTTAATTGGGTCATTATTGAAACTGCCAGGATGGGTGCACCAACACACCTACTGTACATTATAGCCAACCATAACAAATCAAGTGACCAAGTGATCACGCCGCCTTCCTGCTGCATGCCACACCTTGCCATTATTCAGCCAGCGCTGTTACTATAGCAACACCTCTCTGGCCAGTGCATGGCAATGCCCTCTAACCCCAGGAGAGTAAACCTTTAACCTACGGGTCATCAAACGGGGTCAGAGGGTCACCTTTTGCTGGACGACGGTAAAAGCACTTCACTGATTGGTTATCATTCGCCCTTACCGTACCCTCATCTTTGTAATTGGCATATTGACCACCTGACCCTTTTGCAGACTGTTAGCAGCACCTCATTCACTCTAGGTTGCACAAAGTGAAGTTTAAAAGTTGTGGCTCATGATTGTCACATTTTTCAAATTATGACTCCACTGGTGTCATACAATTCAGAAAACAAAGACGCTAGATCAACAACAAGGATTTGTTGGAGGATTCCTTGTAAACTTTAGCTTAGCTGCTTGATAATAATGGGGAAATTCCTCCATCAAGGTGGAGCAGTTGGGCCTTGCCTCATCCTGGCCCGATTCTCCTCTCCCTCCTGATGATCTATGCATCTCATGACTTGTCAATATCTCTACATTAATTTGAAAAACTGCATGGCAGCAGAGCAGAGAGATGTGGGGGCAGGGCTTTGTGAGCAGAGCAGGTAATGAGGGAGGTGTGAGGTGGGGGGGCTGTGGCACATAGGAGACAAGGACATAGGAAGGAGAAATGCAGGCATGTGCAGGGAGAAATGAGGAGAAAGTGAGGAAACAGAGGCGAGATGAAGGATGGAGACTCGAGCGTGGGCGACAAAAGGGGACTGGGACAAAGGACATGTTTTTCCCATTAACCATTCCTGTATATGGCTTCTCTCAAATATCAAAGGCCTTCTCCATTTGTCCAAATGAGCCCTGAAGTCAGCACGATCTGTAATGATAATGGCTGTTTGAGAGCTGAGCCTCAATGTGAAGCGAATCCATCACTGTCCGCCGTCAAACCTCAGAGCCTCCGCAAAACGGAAGCGAAGGAGCAGCTGTGACTCACGACGAGGGAAAAAGCCACGGTTTCATTTGAACGCACACATGTCACGCACCTGCACCGCGTCTCCGTTCCAGCCCCACCCGCAGTGAAAGACGATAAAAATGATGCCTTGTTTAATAACCGCCCACTCCTCTGTTAATTTGGCATCCATCCTTTGGGCTTTGTGGTTTATTTCTATGACAGAATGACCCTTCACCTTTCACCCTTCAACTCTGACCCGGTCCTGCAGCACTTAGATGACACTGGGGAGCAATAAACCTTGTAACATCATGACCCATTTTATCTGGCTCCACAGAAATGCATGCACACATTGTCATATTTCTGTTGTTAAGCGATTTCATTATTTAGCCTAATATTAATTATTCTTTTCCTCCAATTACCACTGCTGTCAGCTGTGAGTGGGCCTCGGGGGCTATTTGTTATCATCCCGTTATTGCCACTTGTAACACAACACTTATATAATGTTCACACGCACGCACACGCGCACACACGCACACACACGCACACGCACACACACACACACACACACACACACACACACACACACACACACACACACACACACACACACACACACACACACACACACACAGACGCAGACGCAACATGTTTGCCTTGCTTTAAAAAGTTATTCCTCAGCCTCCTCCGCCCTCGGGTTTGTCACCTATTTCCAACAGACTTATTGCAGAACATTTAAAAAGGCTCCGGGGTGAGTATCGAGTGTGACTTGCTCCAGTGAATATTTCAGCCTAGTGGAATTCTTTGAAGTAATGGTCTGCTAAGTAACTTCACTGCATCGAGCTCAATAGTTCCTCCACACTACTTGCAGAAATGATTTTTTCCCCTTTGCACGCAGCCATAGATGAAAAATTGTCTGTACCGCGCCTATTTGAAAATTGAGACTCGTTTGCAACATTCAGCACATGCTCAGTTGTGTTTGTACAGCAGCAGGGAGGATGTTTCCAGGTTTTCCAGCTCTCCTGCAGTCTAATGGGTTATTTGTCATCTGCAGAGTAAAGGATTTTTAAAAGTCAAGCCAGGGCCGACTGCCTCCCCATCCTTTCTCTCGCCCTCCCTCTCTTTCCCACTACCCCCCTGACACTTGCAATGGGAGATCGATAGGTTATTGATCAACTCTCTCTATCGCCAACCCACCAGACTAATCACCTTAACACCAGCCCAACTCTCTCCCGCTCTCCCACTTCTTCTTCTTCTTCTTCTTCTTCCCCCCTTGTCGCTCTCTTATTCAGTCTCCTGCTTCGTCTTTCTGTGTCACACTCATTCGCAGACTAAACGCTGTTTTTTCTGCGTTCAGAGCCAGTTTGCTGGCTGCTTTCCACCCCGAGGTCAACGCACATGCAACATTTCAATAACTACAATAATAAATACAAATACTGTATCTCCATTTCTCTTAGTCGAAAAGATTTTCTGCATGTAACTATGTGTTAGATAGAAAATGTACTGTGGCAAGTGCTCTCCATCCTTCTCTCGTTTGTCTGCCCCTCTCACTCCGTCTACTCTGCCTGCATCTCTCTCTGTCTGTCTTTGTTCGAGGGCAAAATCAATGTGCTGTATGAAACCGGCATATTTCTCTGCCTTCTGCTGGAGGAGACCTGAGGGAAACATGCATGGAGACGGTGGCTCGCTGTTAAGCTACACTTTTCTACTTGTTTTTGCCATTTTGGGGGGTTGTAGTCGTTTTTAGGAAACCTGTAAGCTTTGAAGCTGAAGTGTGAGAGATTTGTCTATTTTTGATGTCCACTTCATTTGATACTCTAAAATTCCTAATTATAAGCCTATGGCCATGGTCAAAGCACACAAGTGATCTAACTGTTACACCCTGGCTTCAGTATTGTCACAGTCAGAGGTTTTGGAAACTTTTAAATAATATCGTAGTAAAATCTTTATTTAAACCTAAATGAATCTGTGAACACTGATCAGTTTTCTTCTGTCTCTTTCACCTCTGGGAACTTGAACAACCTCAGTGCCAAAGTCATTATCCTTTAAAGTCCTGGCAACAGTACATGTTGTAATGGAACATTTCGTATTCACAAGGTTACCAACAAAAGGTGAATTACATGAGGCAAGTAAATGCACAACAAAATGTGATTCTGTCCTTTATCTCAACTGTATGATTGATTTAGACTTTGCGCAGCATCTTCTATCCTTAGTTGATTTGCAGAAAAACACTCACAACACTGATTTTAAAAAGTGAATATTGTTTCGGAGACAATACTACTGCTTTCACAATTAGACTTTAATTCAGGCTTTTAATGATGCAAATAACACAGAAATTGCTGCACAAAGTGCTGTGAAATCTTCCAGGCGCTGTTTTCAGTCTGGGCTGAGAACAGTGTTGCTTTCAGGCACAGGTGGCACAAGGTTTTTGCAGTGGCCCTAATAATCTGTAGCTTCAGCCCTGTATGGTGAAGATAAGAGTTTCCCCTCAAAGCCTCTAACTGCACTAAGTGATGTGATAGAAAGCAGATAATCCCTGGAGGAGAATCTATGTGACCTATGATCTTTAGGTATAAAATAATTAAAGCTCATGTTCTGAATATTAAGCTTATATTACGTAGGTGATTTGAGATAGATTTTTTTAAATTATCCCGATTTCATCCCCTTTATCAACTTTGAACGTACATGGTGAAAATCAAACTAAGCTACACAATGTACTTAACTGCATAAACTATATGATTGTGCTAAACACCAAGCACAAACACACACATGAGAATTGATTGACTATTGTGTCTCAATACATCTCTGCTTCTGTTACTTAGCAACCGTTGCCTGAGAGGATATGGATGCTGGGGAAGTTGTACTGCTGTGCATTTTCAGCTGATACAGATATGACTAATGTGAATGTCTCCTTTTCTACAGTAAATTTTAAAGCATTTTTACTGCATCTAAATTCTGGATTTTAAGTCCACAACTAAATCATCCATCTACAACAACAACTACTGTACCACAATATTTTTCCTGTTGTTTTTTGTTTTGTGCCTCTTGGGCACTATGTTGTTGTCTTGTGTGTTGTTTCCTTCGTAATTAATACATCATTCGGTTGTTGACCATGACAAATAAATAAATAAATAAATAATAAATCAAATATTTTACATACACCTTTTCTGCTATTTTATTTAAATGATGTATGACCTTAAAGACACTATTTACACGTGAGTTCTTTTTACATAATGAAAAATTAATAACCTACGGGCTGGGCTTTAAGATATTTTTGCAGCTTAATAACAGACACCCCACCCAAAGACGAACTAACTAAAATTTAAGTATCTCCCATATCACAATGTAAAATACGTTACATACATACAAAAACGTTAATTCTTCAACTAATAAAATGAAGCAACCCAGCTGAAAAAAACTATTGCAATTTTACTTCTCTCTAATCTCTGATATTAATGATTAGCTGTTCACACACCTCTGGGAGGTTTGTGTTCAAATAATAGCGAGAGTATTATTCAATATTTAGGTCAAAGTGCGTTTGGTAGAGATAAATTTGAAAATATCATACTTACGTTTGTGAAGCTGTATTAAAAAAACACACCGTTTACTTTATTTGCCTGTAAGAGTTTTCATATCTGTGGGACCTGATTCTCACAGTGTCAGCTGGACGTCGCTTGATTTCTAATGTCAGGTAGAAGTGACAGAAAATTATTAATTCCATTGTAACCCTGCGGGATTTTACGATGACTTTCCCTTTGCACTATTCATTGTCACACATCGCTTAGTCTTTCTTGGTTCGAAACCTGTAATCGTGCGTTGTTTTTTGTGAAGTTTTTATTTTGAATTTGTATTATATAAGCGGATACACTATTACTGTGTTTACAACACAAACTAAAGAGAAACAAAGCTGAGAAACAGCAGCGCGAATCCACCTCTGCCTATTTAACACACAGTAACGCACGTAGACAAAATGTAATAAATAATGACGTGAAATGTTTAGGCCTATTTTAAGACTTGTTGTGACGACACTAGACCCTGTGGGTTCAAAGATTTTAACCTGTGCTAAAACAATAAACCGCTTTCTCGCCTTATTCAATAAAATTAATGAGTAAAGGTTTGGCTTATTTCCTGTGAAACACGTCAATTGAAGAAGCTAAATTACAGGCCATCCTGGAAATCATTTTTAACCTTATTGAACTGCAGAGGAAGCGTAGAGTCCAAGTTTTAAATTGCCATTTGTTCGATAAATAATAAGTTCAACGCCGCTGACATTTATTTTTCCAACATGTTTCTGGTGTCAGTCAAACATGTGCTACAGGTCAAAGGCACTGCATAACTGAAACGATCTCAAGCAAATGCCTGACATAGACTGAAGTGATTGACGATCAATAAATAGATAGTGAGGATCAATTTCTGAATCTTGTAGGGGACAGAGTTTAACCACAAGGCTTTAATAATAACGAGGGAACACCAACCAAACTTCGCGTTTTCAGCTTCACCAATACTAAGAAATTATAACTTTAAAAATATATTTTGCGGAAGAGAAGAGAACCAAATACATGTGTGTATGTGTGTGTGTGTGTGTGTGTGTGTGTGTGTGTGTGTGTGTGTGTGTGTGTGTGCGTATGCGTTAGCTAACTCATAAAATATTTATATATGTTTTCTATATATAATTTAAAATATAAATAAATATATAACAAATAAAATTCCAAAAACAACTTATTCACTCTATGAATAATAATTTGCAAAAAAAAAATAATTTTAACACTGTGTTTGATTTGTTGCCTTAATAGCTCGTTATTTAGTTCGTCTTGCTCTCACTAAGTAGCGTTTGTGGCATGAACAAACATAATAATAGGTTCGGAGATAACTGTTAATATATTTCTTGTGGATTGACCATTTCTCATTTTTGTCCTGTAGCGAGACAAAACCGTTAGAATTATAAAGACAGACTATTGACATGACAAATTGATACAACTGTCCTAAAGCTTCTTAGATTGTCTCACTAAACCGCTCTCCGTTTAGTCACACACACACAGGCACAGTCCGATAAAACAGGAAGGATCTGAGTATCGGCCGGGGTTGAAGGAACGGATGGTACAAGTATCCATCACCAGAGCCGAGCCCGGTGCCGAACAGATAGGGTAAACAAACCGCATGTTATGTCGAATCCTATTATTATTATTATTATTATTATTATTATTATTATTATTATTATTATTATTATTATTATTATTATTATTATTATTACATTTATTTTATTTTCATTATGCTGCTATATTACATTATTTTCAAAGAAAGGCATAGGCAAAGTGATATGAATTTTAGCTTTTTAACTCCTTGTTAACAGCAAACCGTCGTTTTAATTGTGTTATACCGTTTTCATATGTAACGATGCTTAGAGAATGAAAATAAAAAAAAATCATTTCATGCCTAGATTCCCTGAACTTCACACAAACCAGCCCTCCAGTTACTCTTCAGTGTTAGGATCCTAACTTTCTTTGTGACCTCCTTCACCCTCTCCCTGCCCCCCGAACCTGCTGCCCCACGTCATTAATCTCTGTCAATCAATACTTCGATCAGGTTTATCACTAAGCGCATAAATGCAAAACCATACAGTCCGTGGGAAAACAAAGTTTATCTGTAAGGAACTCGGGAAACTACGTCAGGAAACGAGACAATTTATATTCCCCATCAGGTCGTCACCTGTCTGAGTGTCGTGCGTAGCCTGCACAGGTAGACTACACGTCAGCCACGCACGTGTTCATGCTCCACACGCTTTATACGTTTTAATATCCGCTAAAACTGCCATCAAACCAGTGAAATGCCGAATAAGTGTCATATCAATTGAGAAGCTGCGTACTTGGGTTTCAACTCTCGATTTCATTCCACTGATGAAGGCTGTGTAGAAATCTCGGCTCGTACCCGCCCCACATTTTAAATACACAGAGGCGCGCTCCCACGTCTCTGACACGCGGCTCAGCCTGCTCTTAGTGGAAGCGCTGTTGGACCACAGATGAGATATCGCCCTGGAGAGCTCCCATCCACATGAAAGCGTGAAGCGCCGCGACTCCCCCGGACTCGCTCGGTCTGCACCTGCCTCTGAACATCAACTTACCTACACCACGTTGGATTGATCGGAAAATTTTAATCGATGGATTGGCGTTAAACCGGCAATTTTATCACTCCGGGAGGGCTAGAGGGTAAGAGGGGGAGAGCACGCGTCCCTCGGTGAGAGACAGGAGCGAGAGGGAGAGGGTGGGGAGGGTGGGACAGGGGAACATATATCCTTTCAGCTATGGAGCTCACCATGGAGAACCTTCACAGCGTCTCATCGCACTCCCAGGCGGGGGACCTCATGAACTCTCCACACGCACGGCCGTCCGCGTCCCCCAGCTCCACTCCCCGGAATTTGATCTCGCACAATCCCGGCGCGCGGTCAGCCATGGTGTCCGGCATGGCCTCGCTCCTGGAGGGATCCGCCGGGGACTACCGCGCCGACCCGTCTGCATTGTCGGGACACCTGCACCCGTCCATCACCATGTGTGAGACCGGGATGAGCCTTAGCAACACCTACACCACTCTGACCCCACTGCAGCATCTACCTCCGATATCCACCGTCTCGGATAAGTTTCACCACCCGCACTCCCACCACCACCCCGCAGCACATCAGCGGCTCTCAGCCGGAAACGTCAGCGGCAGCTTCACGTTAATGCGGGACGACCACCGAGGGCTCGCCTCCATGGGTAACCTGTACAGTCATTACCCCAAAGAGATGTCCGTGTCCAGCATGGGCCACGGCTCGCTTTCCCCACTGTCCAGCGGTCTGGGCTCTTTGCACAACTCCCAGCAGCCGCTCTCAGCCTATGGTCCGAGTGCGCACCTCTCCACCGACGCCAAGATGATCTCGCCGGTGACAGGATTCGAGTCTCACCCCTCCATGCTTTCGCGCAGCGACCAAGAGCACCTGGCAAGAAGTTTAGGCGGCCACGGACACGGTATGATCTCCAACCTCAACGGCATGCACCACCACCCACACAGTCATCTCCACTCCCAGGCCAACGGCGGGGTGATGCTGGGGGACCGGGAGAGGCACGGCCACGCAGGCGGCCAGGGAGTAGCAGGGTCGGGCATCCAGGCGGAGGAAATCAACACAAAGGAGGTGGCTCAGAGGATAACGGCCGAGTTAAAGCGCTACTCCATCCCACAGGCCATATTCGCCCAGAGGATCTTGAGCCGGTCGCAGGGAACGCTCTCGGACCTGCTACGGAACCCCAAACCCTGGAGTAAGCTCAAATCAGGTCGCGAGACCTTCAGGAGGATGTGGAAGTGGCTGCAGGAGCCCGAGTTCCAGCGGATGTCTGCTCTCCGGTTGGCCGGTAAGACACTGTCCTCTCACTCTTATTATTTCGCATGAGAAATGAGCAGGTTTAGGTAACAGCCGGGTCACCGTGCACGCGTAAGGTCTAAATTACAAGAGACACGTCCGAGCGTGCGGTTCAGCACCACGGACAGCTCCCCGACTGAAGCAAAGGTTCTCATCACTTAAACTGGAACCATCACAAACCTGAATCACATAGATTATTCAGAGAAAGAGCGCGTGTGTAGTTGCTGTTAATTTAGATGCATGGAAACCTAAATATATCGGTGATTTCCTTTGGGCGTGTACAGTTGCGTTTAGGCGGGCGGCTGTGGACTGAATTTGTAGGTCTATATTTTTGATCGGCACATAGCAAATTGTCATTGATTCACAATAATCCTCGAAATAGTTTCCCTCCCCCGACGACTTTTTCCCCTCTCCCTGTGTCCCGACTGTAAACACACAGCGGCGGTGGTGCGACTACTGGGCCAACTAGTTGCGCGGGAGAAGCGGGGTGACCCCAGGCTGCGTGATCGATACGCCAGTTCCCACTCTCCCTTTTAAATGTGGCACGCGGATCAATACTCGTATCGGAGCTGAAAGATGCAATAACCGCACGGTCTCTCCGGCTTTTCATTTAGTACTCTGTAGTAAAAGCTCTAAATTTAGACCGTAGACAGGTACAATCGTTCAAACTTATTAGTGGCACGGGCTTTTTTACGCAAGAGAGACGCTAGTTCCGCCGTCAGCTCGGTCAGATGTGCAAAATGAGATCAACAATTTCGTGTCCTGTAATTACACATTTTACCAAGTCTGGAAATATAAAGTTCCCTGTTTACTGTACTGTAAATCTGAGTCAGGCCAGTATATGATCCATAGACCTATTTCAAGGCAGCCTTAAGCTGCATGAACAGTTCTGATGAAATATTGATTGAAGTGGGATGGAGATTGGTAACAGGGACCAGTATAAACAAGAAAACACTGACACTATTGGGTCTCCGATGCTTAAAACCATGCTGGTCCATAAATTAATATATATTTAATTGCACCGATTTCTATTGAAACAGTTCTATTGCACCATGTTTCTACAGCTGTGGTGTGTAGATAGATAGATAGATAGATGGATGGATGGATGGATGGATGGATGGATGGATGGATGGATGGATGGATGGATGGATGGATGGATAGATAGATAGATAGATAGATAGATAGATAGATAGATAGATAGATAGATAGATAGATAGATAGATAGATAGATAGATAGATAGATAGATAGATAGATAGATAGATAGATAGATAGATAGATAGATAGATAGATAGATAGATAGATAGATAGATAGGTGAGGATTAGGAGCTGAAGCTATGAGTGTCATTAATAGTGTAGCTCTGTCCTTTCAGTGTTTGCCTGGCTTTGCACATAGGAGATCAATAAGGCAGTTTCCCCGTCCCAACCCCCTTCTCTTCTACTCCCCTATGCTCTCACTCTCTATTTTCCTTCTCTTTCTCTCTCTCTCTGCAGCATATGCAAATAAATATCACCAATCTTTGACGGGGTATGGCACCAGGCAGCCAGGTTGTTTGGCTTCAGGAGTTTGGTACCGCAGAGCCATAAGAAATGAACAGTGTGGGGGAAGATGAGGGGAGCCTGAGACAGAGAATGATTCATACAGTCAAACAATGCACACAGATATTTCCTGTCCTCCTTGTTCTCTGCTACCAGACCAGTCCCTTGATGTCCATCAAATGTGTTTGACTTAATATCACTCTGGTGGTTCTCAGTTTCTTATAAATCCAAATGGAGCAAATTGGGATGTACAAAACTTCAGTCGGCCCAGCTTAAGTGCAAAAGCGAGAAAAGCAAAACTGACATGTGGAAAAAGAGCTGGAAGAGGTAGGAGAGGCCATTGATTCAGCGAGGGCAGGCTGGTTTGGGCTTTGTGCGAACAGCCAGATAGAGCCAGGGAAGTGAAAGGATCAATACGGACCTTAATAATTGATAAGCATAAGGGAAGAGGAGGGGAGAGGGGAAGAAAGAGAGCGAGGCATGTGTGGTGGTGTTAGCGCTTGTAACAGCATCTTCTGGGTAAGCAAAGTCAAATCTGTGGTTAACAGCGGAGGACCACACACCAGCCTCGCAGCACAGGGCATGTAAGGGCTTTAGAAGAATGCTCTTTACACCCCAAACATCCTGTGAAACATCAGCACAGCCCAGAGAAGCACTCAGATCATGAGGAGCCGCTCAGACAGCTTATACGAGCGTTTCGGGTGAAATCGTAACAGGAGACGCTGATATTTCACCACGGACGCGAGCCGATCATGAGAGATGAGCACGTTGCGGGAGACAAAGAGCCTCCGTTGCCTATCAGCGTGCAGTAATGAGCGTGTTCTGCTCATGTCAGCAACTCCTCAGAGCAATCCAGGGTTGTGATGTCATTTGATTTTAAAGGTTGTATGCTTTATGGGGTTTGTAATGCGTCTTTATGGAGGCATGTGAGCACATTTAACCCAGTGTGTGTGTGTGAGTGCTTCCACGTGCACATGTGCGTGTGTGTGACTAGCTTATAGAGTGTGTCTGCACTATACATTGTTCAGGCTTATCTGACTCACTCTGAATCGGTATTGATTTCCTCTCTTCTGCTCTCCTCGGCTCTCTCATTCTCCCTCTCCCTGGTTCCGCCCCCCCCCCCCCCTCTCTCTCTGCTCTGGCTGTGTACCAACATCAGCAGAGCAGATCCCTCGACTTTCACTCCTATTTCATTTCTGCTCCCTGGTCCCGCTCCCTCTGTGGCAGACAGAATTCATTCTATTCCAGCACTCAGTATGAATTAGAGCTGATGGGTTGTCGCTGAGAAAACCGACAGCATAACTGTAAAACGATCTCCAACCAGTACCCGTGAGGTTGCCTCAAGGTGTCACTCAAATAGTTATGACATAAACACGTGCACAACAGCAACAACATTACTGTTGATAGGACGTGGTTGTTAGTCCGCCGTTTGGTGATGCGTCATTAATTACGTGTGTTTGCCAGAGGCCTTTACTGCTGGTGCTGAAAGGACAGTTCCCTCACACGGTGGAGGGTGAAGTCACCGATAAAGAGGGTTTAACTACCCCTTTCTCCAAATGAATGTCCACGCGGGGAAATTTATCACACGCCAGCTTGTTTAAGTATTAGGCTGTGGATCTGCTTTTCTTTCAATATCCGGCAAAGAGCCACACAGATGAATTCTAATACGAATACATAAGTCCACGTTTTCGTTTTGTCGTTAAATAATTCTTTGTCATCTGCATCCGTCGTTGTTCACCATGACATTAGGGTTGAAGTCGTACGTCTTTTCAAAATAAAGGAAAAGAAACTAGAAAGAAAATATGCTTAAAATAAGGTATTATTCTTCAATAAAACACAATCTAAAACCAAACCCCGTCCCTTTGAATTGTCTATTTTACATTAAATATTTAACTAATCGACCAGGATCCATCAGAGTTTTGTCTTTTATCATTTCTAATCACTTTTTACTTAATGATTTTGAACACGTTGGGAAAATATTCCTTACTGGTGGGTCGTTTTCCTCGTTTGCGTCCAAAAGATTTTTTAAACACCATATTTTATTGTAATACATCAAACATCAATAAATGTTGCCCTTTCTTTCGGGTTATTTATTTTATTTGGACTTGTTGTTTTGGAGCAAATAAAGTGCGGCCGCTTAGGTAAAACGGAGAAGCACTAAAAGCACGTTTACGACGTTCAATAGACTGCGAGACGGGGGACTGTAACGCTGCCGATCACTCGTCTCGTCTAAAGCAGGCTTTGCACTGACAAATAAACGAAAGCTTTCAAATAATCCGATGCTAATCGGCACGGAGTGTTTTTTTAGGACGAAGGGAGGCTCGGCGTCCCCGCTGCTGTGTGTTATAGCTGTGGGTGATGGTGACGGGGGTTGAGGAGACTGTGTGAGGGGGTCGGGCGCTGTCTTTCCCAGCAATGAAAAAGCCCATAGTGTGATCAATACAATCAATAACCGTACATCTGAGAGGTGTGACAGGAAGTGATTGACGCCAAACTCTTTCTCGCCTGCAGTAGTCCGTCCAGGGCGGGAGAGGGCCCGTCTCGCCGCACACAAAGCCCGATCTCATCCGTCCGTCCAGGCGTCGACTAGCAGCAGCACGGTGCGGTTAGTTCACCGTCTGCACCCCCCCCCCCCCCCCCCATCCTTTCCTCTTCACGCACGCACGCACGCACGCACACACTTAGAGTAAAAATTATTTTAATCCACTGCATTAGTCTTCAACGTCTTCACTATAGTGTGTGACTCATATTCACCTATTGGCTTTTCATCTTTGTTTATTTTCAATCAGATCATGTATCATGTTTCCACCAACACCTGATATTTCCAGCACCCAGACACAAAGTCTCAAGGCCAAGTCCCTTTATTGCTGACAGAGTTTAAAATCGAGGTTTTTTATTTGTGTTGTAACACGATCGTAACCATCTATGGTATTGATGCGTGTCAATACATAAGCGCAAAACGAAGTTTAAAAGCTGCCTTCCACATGACAACTTATAAATTCGACCCCAAAAAATGAACATTGAGTCAGATGTGTGTCCTCCTAGAAACACCAGCGCCCACTTAAGTGATAAAGCAGAGAAGCTCTTGGGCTCGAGTGCAACTTAACATGCGGCGCAGGCAGTGAGTTAATCTTAGGATCAGCAAGAAGTTGAGATGAAGCAAAGTGGCAGTTGCCTGATACCTTTAGCATCATTGACACCGGCACACGTGAGGGAGACGACATGAGCGAGTGCCACTTGAGACTGAGTGTCACCGCTTGTCTCTTCAGAGAAAAGCCCATTTAGTAATGAGACCACCCAAGATGGCCTCTAATGGTTTGCTTCTGGTTTCATGAGGGGTCGCTTTAACGAGCGGCTCCTTCATTCCCTTCCCTGTGGTCCTCTTCATTAGAGGAATGCTTAAACGTCCGCTGAGACTAATATCTGAAATATGCACAGAGCAGCAGAGCCTGGCTTTGTGCTAAGGCCACGGTTCGACTAGGTTACGATGGCCACTGTGCTGCTCTGCAGAGGCCTCCGAGTTGCACTGAGCTGATGGAGGAGAACCAGACTGGTGTTGGCATTGTAAAATGGCCAGTAGCACAAGTTGTTGGAAAACAGGCATTACATATTAAATTATCACTATATTAGCGCTAGCATTCAGTCATTACATTAGGGAGTATTGAGTTGGGTTCGAGACAGCACTTAGAGAGCCGCAAGGAGATTCTGGCATGGCTGGGCTTGAACCAATTGAATAAACGTTCCATGAAATGGTTCTGAAGTGCGGATCAATCAATATGGGGGCTATCAATCTGAGGGCAAATTAAAACAATTGAGAAAAACAACGCGAGGTATAAAAGCTGAAGAAGTGGAGGACGGACGGAGTGATGTGTCCTGGAGGCTCTGAGGCAGGGACAGACACGTAACGCACAGTCTGCTGTGGAGAAGCACCTTCCAGTTATGTCTGCTTGAACAATGGTGGCTGAAACACATGCACGCCCACACACACATGCATATATTTGTGCACATCATATTGATCCCGCCCCCCAACACTCAAATCTGTTTACTGCTGTTGTCTAAACCTGCTCTAAAGTTATCAATCATTTGCATATACAGTCAGCTTCATCTCATCTCTCTGCCTCCTTTCCTTGCCCGCATCCCTCCCCCGTCCCGTCCCCCCGCACGATTGCACGATATGAACATCAGTTAACTTTGTTTCATTATCCCTGTCGTGCATGCGCGCACGCTCTTAGACGTGTATGAGAGAAGTATGAGAGACATTCCTTCAGAGCTCTCAGACTGGATGACGGCCACGCTCCTCCAGCCACATCTCCTTTGTTCTCCCACAGATAAACAATTTCTTCTCTGTCTGTCACAAAGCGCGCTCCCGAGCGCGCGTAGCGGACACGCACACACACACGCGCGCGCGCGCGCGCACACACACACACACACACACACACACACACACACACACACACACACACACACACACACACACACACACCTCAGTCTCTCGGATCGATGGGGATCGATCGGGTGGGGAAGGGAGCCCTGATTACTGGACCACGTGTTCGGGAGAAAACCGCGGAAAATCGATCATTGCAGCTTTTTAGGGCAGCAGAACAGAACAGACTGCCTCCAGTCTCCACAGCTACAGCCGAGCCTACTGACGGTGCAGCCAGGCAGGCACGCCGGACCGCCTCTTTGTCAGCATTTCACATCATGCTCCTCCAGTTTCAGCACACACACACACACACACACACACACGCACACACACACACACACACACACACACACACACACACACACACACACACCACACACACACACACACACACACACACACACACACACACACACACACACACACACACACACACACGGCCACGATGAAAACAACCGCTCCACAGCCTCCCTCTGTCTCCAAAAAGACAGAAAGAGCTTCTCTATTAGACATGGAGACTAATAATAATGATCAATAAGTAAAAAACAACTGCTTTTATTCACGAACTTCTTTGAGATTTATGATCAGAGAACGCGCTGTTTTTTTTCAACCTTTCCTTTGTTGTTTTTGTTTACTACTACACAGTCTTCGTTTATTACAAATATAAACGAATTTCTGATTAAAATTAGATAAACCATAACAATCAAATTGTTAAAACACACAAATGTAAGACCGCGTGCGTCAATAAAGTCGTACGTTCAGCCTTTTTTAGAAAGCGTGATCTGTGCGGTTGGGAATCCACAAAGTGATGATGAGAGGGTGATGGCACGTATCTGACTCGGTCCAACTACAGCGAGACTGACTGTAACGGGTTTAAATCAGTGTCACCAGCTCACTTCTGCTTTCCCCACTTTGCTTAGTTTCCAGTATATTTTGCACATTTCATTTGTTGACGTACCGTATTATCTAACTATTAATTATTTTTAATTATTTTTTTGCAATTAAACTAACTGATTACACGTTAGATATAATATTAAATAGTAGCTTTTATGCACAGTCCTGAAACCATTGGTTTCATATCCTAATTTGTCTATTAGCCATTTAAACTGTCAACGTTGTTTATTCGCATTATTTTTTTGCCATCAAGTGCTATATTTTATATGCCGTTAAATTTTCATGAGGCTCGGGAGAAAACATTCATCCCTCTGCCTCTCTTTGCAGCATGTAAACGCAAGGAGGAGGACCGAGGAAGAGAGCGGAGCCAGGTGCCAAAGAAGCAGCGACTGGTCTTCACCGACCTGCAGCGTCGCACCCTGGTAGCGATCTTCAGAGAGAACCGCCGGCCCTCCAAGGAGATGCAGGTCACCATCTCCCAGCAGCTCGGCCTGGAGCTCTCCACCGTCTCCAACTTCTTCATGAACTCACGCCGCCGCTGCCCGGACCGCTGGGACGCCGAGGAGCACACCCACGCGGTGCACGGCCACGGACACGTGCACACGCCTCACGGCAGCAGCAACAACAGCGACGCCTCGCCGATCCAGCCCGGCACCTCCTCTGCCACCACGTTCTCCAAGGCCTGACACAGCGCTCAGGACGCACGCGTGGAGGATGATGATGATGATGAGGAGGGCGAGGGCGGTGGGCTCAGAACCCGCACGAGCTACTTCTGGTCACGCATCTAATTCATCTGCTCAAAGCTGACTTGTGCAGATGAATCAGATCTCCTTAGGGCTCCACGTGTTCTTAGACCTAATCTGAATGTCACATGTTTCACATTTGGCTCTTCAAACCAAAGATCCAGTAGGTTTAGGAGGAATCTACCTGAAAACCAAAGATCTGTCCGTCACACTGTAGAAAGGGAGAGTCAGGCTTCAGGAACCTCCGCTTTGCCTGTTGTCAGTGTTTAAACACAGCAAACAATCACTCACGACAGGGAACCGATAGCTTTAACAAATCAGACAGATGTTTCGACCACTCCTCATTCCCGAAGCAGGCATCTTGAAAGATGCGTTTGAGTGTCGGGCGTCTGCGTAATAGGCCCTTTGACCCGCTAACTACATCCCACCACACGCTGCGCGTACGCGTGGCTCCTCTGCAGTGACGCGACCCTCTCCGGGTAACAGCGCCACCTGCCGTCAATGTAAAACACAGCCGCAGGTGGTTCTGGCACGTTAGCGCAGTGAGCTGGTGTCGCCTGTGATGTGGATGTTTGTTAGGACGCAGACACCAGCAGATGCTCAGTATGTCGGCGTCCATTCACCCTTTGATACACATTTGAATGTCCGCTTCTTAAGGCTCGAGAGGTTAATTTCAGGTTACAAAAGGAGAACAATCAAACGGGGACGGGCGCAGGGAGCGTCGTCCTCGAGGGTAGGGAGCGAGCGAGGGGGGGGGGGGTGCGGCCTGCTCTGTTCTAGTGGCCAAACGCAGAGGTCAAACGTCACAATATACTGTAGGATCCCGAGTGCCAACGATGTTTGCCTCTTTATGATAATCAGAGAACAGCTGCAGCCCACTCCGCCACGTCTGGCCTGTCATTACAAACCTACAGACAGCGAGCACTAAACGGGCGCGTCGCCCAATCCATACCTCAGAAAAAAAACACACATTGGCGTGGTTGATACCTGACACAATGAAAATGATTGTAAATATTCTTTAATTTTATCTCCTTCTAACTTTCCTCTATTTATCTCTTGTTGTGTCTTTCCTTTATTCTCCCCCCTCCTTACTATTGATGCGGGTATAAATAGTACCATAGACACATGGTTCCTCTTTCGTGACTATTGTGCTATGCTGTGCTGAAACTATATGTAAAGAAGCACCTTGTCGACAAACATGTACAAACCTAAAGATGAAAATGAATCAACATGTCAAAGACTGATCCTATGCACAGACAAGGAAGGGATGCAGATACGAACCCTGCGTATTTGTTAATACTGATGTGCTGGGACTGACAGACTGTCTGGCTATGAAGGACCTCTTCCTTGATCTCTGAACTCTGACCCCTTCGAATTTGACTGTCACTGCATTCCTCTGCTGATGATGTATTTTGGTTACCATGACAACCGCCTCATTTCTTTGTGCGTTCAATTTACTTATTGTGGGCAAAGCCACTTGTTGTGTAGCATCTTGTAGCGGGAGATAATCACATTAGAGAGGACAGCAGGCGGGGGGGAGGGGGGTCAGGGTTCTGCAGGGTGAGGGTGAGGGGCCATCAGAGGCCCGTTATCAGACTGGTAGGAAGCGTCTGAATGGTATTCCTGTCCTTCATAGTTTAAGGCTTGGTCGTTGAACCGCGCACTAAAACAGATCAGCTGTTGGAGGAGTCGGGTTTTGTAGGTTTTCAGTGCCAACGCTGGAAGTTCAGACCCAGAGCAGACGGAGATGGATGAAAAAAATGGACTGTGACACAACCAACGATACCAAAGATACTTTAAGCCTGCCGTGTTTACACTGGACATGGGAGGACACACACACGGAGGAATGCACATAGAAGTACACACACACCTTCACAGAGCAGTCGCGCCGCACGGCGAACGCACGGTGGTGTTTGCCGACGCGGGAAGAGTTGAGTGCCTTTTTCCTTCAACCAGGGGTCGGACTGCTCTGCCCACACACACACACACACACACACACACACACACACACACACACACACACACACACACACACACACACACACACAGAAGCGAAGAGGGACGAGAGGAGCAATGATGTTCACCGGCACAGCCCCCCCAATCCTCAGAGATATAGATACTGTAACACACACACACACACACACACACACACACACACACACACACACACACACACACACACACACACACACACACACACACACACACACACACACAATTTGCGTAATTTGTAATGTGTGTGTGTGTGTGTGTGTGTGTGTGTGTGTATCTGATTGTTTACAACCGCTGACTCACATCTAAATTTAACCAATGACTCAGCAGTTACTTGAGAAATGATCTGAGCTTTCACATCCTTTAGGACACATACTGCCTCCCACTGACCCCCCTACGACCCCCCTACAACCCCCCAACCCCCGACCACCCCCCCACCCATGAACCCTCTTCGCTGGTCCCATCCAGGGTAGCATCACAGCCAGGCAGGCACACGTAGACAATTCATCCTTGATATACCTCAAATCTTTATTGTAAAGGTTACGTAGTGGAACAGTGCTCACGATGTGTAGTCACAGGAGGGACAATTAAAATTGCAGCAAAAAACGATTGTTCAATTTTCTATTCCTTTAACGGAGCGTGTGAAGTTTAAGCTGTCTTGTAGTTTGACATATTGTTTGTAGGCCTGTTTGAGCAGCTTGAAGGAAGCAAACGGTGCAGGGACTAAACAGTTCAGTGAAGACAGGAGAGACATATCAACGACACACTTTCTGTTCTGCATCGCTTTCTGACTTATTTGGTGTCTGATGATTGTCTTCTATGTGTGTTCAAGTGATTCCCAGATTAAAAGAGAGATCCAACCCAATCACCTCCGTCTTTGAGGGCGGGACGAGGGATTCTTTTATGCATGGATACTATATAAGTGTATATAACCTGCAGGATGGACAGTAGCTCTACAGGTGGAGGACAGAGGGAGAAACAAAGAAACAAACACCTGCAGCTGTTTGTTTCCAGGTGGTATTTACATTTTTTTGACTCTGTCCTTTATGTGCTGTTTGTATATTTGTATAAAATACATGTATTTGTATGTGTATCAGCTTCATTCCCCCACTGTTTGTGTGGAAATAGTCGTTTCCACAACTGTATTTGTATTTACACTTTGTTTCATCGTGTGTGACGCTGTGAGTGTGTGTACGTGTGTGTGAGAGCGTCTCTGTTTTTGTTGTCTCTGGTCGACTAGCCTGGGTGTTTGTCTGCTTGAGGAGTCGACCGAGGACTAAACAAACAGACAGCCAGGCAGCTGAAACGTGGCCTGTATCAGTGCGCCAAAATGGCGTCACTCGTGGTCCAGTTCAGACCGACCTCAGAGCTCTGGAAGCCCCAGCGTCGACGTTCTCTCCCTCACCCCCTACTAATCAATCAGTCAATGAATCAATCAGAACCAAGTGTCTTTGTGATGGTGGAAGACAATCAATTTCAAATAGAGCAGAGGCGAAACAAAGGAGGGGGAGAGGAGGGGAGAAATGGAGGAGGGCAGAGGCACTGACTAGACAGAAGAGATGGGAGGAATGGGAGGAAGGATGGCTCTCAAAGCTCATTATGTGTGTGTGGTCACCTTTGACCTCTGCAGAGCGACCTTTACGGTGGAGACCGAGGCACCAGGGCCCTCTCCTGGTTACGAAGAAGGTGGTGGTGCGGGATTCTGACTTGTTAAGTGGACATCTAATCGAAGATGTTGATCAAATGCCTGCACACATATGCACAGGGCACGTACGCACACACAGCTGCCGTACAGAGTCTCCCTTCTGATAGTCACCTCCCAGTAACACAGTAAGTCTGTCAGTTACAATGATCTGCCTTCAGCTTCTGGAACAATTGATACACCAAGTGAAAACCAAAATTGTGTGTTTTGAAACTAATAAAAAAAGCAAGCAATTGGATGACTGGCTTTTTGTTTGCTGTGTGACCATTTAAGGTGGAGCTCTGGTGCCCCCTGGTGGCCGAAAATAAAACTGTACAAACATGGCCAAAGGTGAGTTTGTTCATAACATAGTGTGTAAATATAATATAATATAATATAATATAATATAATATAATATAATATAATATAATATAATATAATATAATATAATATAATATAATATAATATAATATAATATAATATAATATAATATAATATATAGAGATTTGAATTTGTGTTCGTGACACATTGTTCCGAGTGGATGGTTCTGCATTAATGCCCATCGTTGTCCAGTAGCATGTTTGAAGAGGAGAGACACACACAGAACACAACTGACATAGTCACATCATGCTTTTATGACAAAAAATGAGTTCATTTACAAGATAGACAGTATATAAAACATACACTAAAATAAAAAAAGAACCTATATTTGTTTTATACACAAGCACATCATCGTCCTATCCTTTACTGTGAGACCAATCAGCCACGGGACTGAACCGAACACGGATCCTTGGAGAAAAGAAGCAGCAGTTAAATCCTATAGTACTATACCTACACTATTTACAGTTAAACAGTCATTTTCCTCTGTCAGACATGGCAAGGAGGTCTACAGATTTCATGACACGATATGGCTAATAGATCTAATATGTACATCTTTTTTTTCTTTAAATCCAAGGATCCAAAAAAGAAATGTGATAGTTCAGGTGCGTTTGAGTATTTCCTTTATACTTATATATCAATATAAGCTGTTCACCCTTGTTAGGTTGTTAGCTCTATATTTAGTCGGAGCACTCAGCACCCATTCCTAGGTTTCATGGGTCACTAACGTGTTGAAGACAAACAAATATTTATTAATGTGAACACTCAGAGTGACTGATGAAAAACATTCTTCAATGTTTAACGAGGTCGGTGCCAAGAAGATGGAGACAGACAGACAGAGAGAAGTATAGAGAGAGAGCGAGATACAGAGAGAGCGAGAGAGAGAGAGAGAGAGAGATGGAGAGGATATGTTTATTCAAGCCAAATTCAGGAGATACGCTTGATATTTCTTTAGTATGTTTCACTCGAGTGCTCCAACAAATACAGACTTAAACCAGCGACAGCTTCCTGTAAAAGAGTGGGAGGAGTGAGAGAGCGCTATTTTTGCTGAGACCTGGGAAATAAAATGTAAATCTGGCACCATCTCGTTCTTAAAAGAGGAGGAAGTGAAAGTGGTCCTTAAGGCTAATGTGGAAACCTAGGAATGGGCGCCGACCAGGTCCAGCAGAGCTCTGCACGCCTCCTCCCACTCTGGGAGATTCTGGGAGAGTGACGAGGTTCGAGACAGATCAATGGAAGTATGGCATTAATAATCCTGTCCCCACGCGGCATTGATCAGTCCCACCGCCCTGCTTGGAATATCAATCGCTTTATCTACAGCTTGTACATCTGAGCAGGTCCTCTGTGAGTGGATACATGTGTAAAAGTACAATCATCCCAACTAAACCAGAGCTCCATTTGTTCTTCCTCAAATATTGACGGATCCTTTTGTGCCAGGCGTCGATGGAATGGTCCCGCCTGCTCCTGCGGCAGTTTGTGTCAACCAGTCCCACGGTCGGTACGAATGGCACCCATGGCTCTCCGCACGAGTGCAGGTGAGAGTTTGGCAAGACCGATCACTGTATACAAAAGGCATGCATAGATTAAACCTGCTAAGACCACAAGAAAGAAAGCTCCCCCTGCAGAGAAGAGCCCACCGAGTGCCGGACGACTCTCGCTCATGCATGGAGCAAGAACATGGTTAGTAATTGTGTGTGATAATGGTGGCGTCGCAAAGTGTTTGTCTAATGTACAGACTGAGTCTGAGTCAAACCGGGTCAGAGAGGCTGCTTTGGGCCGAACGGAGGCCTGTCCTGATGACACCGCTTCCCCTCGCAGATGTCTGAGAGCTGAGCAACGCCTCACAAACCCGGAGCGGAGAGAGGAGGTCACGCTATGGCTATGAGAGCATCCAGGAACACTGGCTTATGGAGCTAACAGTCGATTTGTTGCTTTATTGAGACACACAGTCCACCAGCGTCAGCGGCGCTGCTGTTGCCCACCGTCGCCACCAGGGGGCAGTAGCGCCACACAAAGAGGGAAGGGGCCTCCAACTGCCTTTGTCAAGGTTAAGATGAAGCTGACGCATGTTCAAGGTGCTTTTAACAATTCCTCAGCAATTCTCTGCTATTTGTCGAAATGCAAATATATAGTAGTAACCACTGAGGTCTATTTCCACGGGCGCCATCATTTCACTCTGGCTCTAAAGGTGAACCGCCTTCAGCCTCTCAGTATTCATGTCACGCTGTTCTGACACGGCTGCTGTGGTAGTGGGACTAATAAGCCTAGTAATCACCCAATCAGCCGAGCTCATTTCTCCGCCATCCCATTACTGCTCCTCTCAGCTCCGATAATTCAGATGAAATCTAATCCAATCAAAACAGCAGCTGTACAATCCGGAGTGAGGGACAGAGTCATTTAGAGCAGATATGGAGTCAGAAATGACAGCAGATGGAGAAGTGTGCTCTTAAAGACAGGACCAGGCCTTCAGGTGAAGTCTGACGAAGGCAGATCAAGCGCTGGGTGACGGTTGATCGTTTGTGCGTCTAAGCGTCTCATTCAGGTCTGCGTCTGTTAGGAGCTCTCCGAGGGGAACACATCCTACTAGCGAGGCGCCTGCTGCTGTAAATGAGGCGTCTAGACTGCGGTGCATCAACCCCAGGCAAGGGCGAAGCCAAGGAGGGAGCAGGGGGACCGCTCGGCCTACTTCCTCAAGAATGGCGACAGAGGAGATGAATCAGGCAGACGCCACTAGTCGGTCCGGCTGGCTAAGGCCATGGCTCCGCTGCAGAGGAGCTGCTGAAGAGTTGCCAAGGTTTTAATATGGAAAATGTTCAGCAAACTTTCCCAAAAGAGGGAATTCACTTACGTTACTTTGACCGTCTTTACTTTTAAATAGGGCTTGAATGGATAAAATGCTTTATTTCCCACCATCACCACGTCTGAAATGTGAGTGAATGAGTCAGTGTAGCACAGTTAGCATAAACGAGTGCAGGCTAACAACCCCTAACCCCCCCTTTCTACATGTGTAAGTAAATCAGCCGAGGAAACCGTGCAGTCCGTGGGGTTTCATATACAGAGACAGATCCCAGAGCAGCAAGTGTCTGTCTTTTTTCAGGAATGGGGCATGAATTGGGAACCGATGTTGTGTTAATTTTTTTTAAGGGAACCTGGGTCACCCCTTTCATCTTTTGTCTCCACGGATCCAATCGCTCCTCCACGTCCGACGGCGTCACGAGGAGCGACGAGTCAACACACGACGACACCGACTCAGCGAGCGCACAGGACACGTGTCTACTACCACACGACCATACTCCAGCCTAATACTGTGAACAGGGAGGGCGAGGGGTGAGAATGATAAGACCACACAAACGGGGGGGGGGGGGCGAAATAACAGAACACCCTCATCTACACTTACATCTGCGATTGATGTCTACACAACAACACCATCCACAATCACTACAGACATTCTCACTGTCTTCTAAACCTAGTTTCCACTGAAATACCAGGGGATGGAAACACACGGGGAGAGAATGTCCACGGAGGCAGTGGCCCGATCTCAACACCGGCTCCTCGGTAACCAGACTGATCTGTTCCCAGTCCTCATTGGACCTCATGAATCTTTAACGGCTGTTCGGTTATTCATCCTGACACAGAGGTTTCATCATCGCCCACAGGGAGCAAAAAAAGGGAGTTTGCAGGAAAAAGTTAGTTTGGGGTTGTCTTTTACCCGGGGCTGTTGTTTTTTTTAAATCCAGATGTGGATCAGTGACCTCTAAAATGCGCATGCAGCTGCTGAGGTGATATTATGCAGCATGTTGTTCACCAAAACGGAGCACTGACACTGAGAACAAATCATGTTTTGCCCTTTTTAATTTTTTTTTTTTTAAATCTCTAAGGTCCACTGTGTTCTGGACCCAGATATTGTTTTGCCTGGTTCCTCCGGTGAGCTTGCGTCAGCGCCAGCGGGTGTTAAGATCAGACCAGTCCCACATGGACGACGGGGAAACAGCCAAAAAGGTCACGGAGAACAACAACTGAGGAAATTAAGACGGGGTACAAACGACAGAACCAACAGAACCAACAGAACCAACAGAACCAACAGAACACTTCAAAGAAAGTTTTTGTCATTTTTTTTGTTTTCAAAAACCACAGTACTACTCTCCACTATACGATGCACATGGCGTGGGTAGGGTTAACACGACTTCATTTACATTTGAATCCTCGATCTCCAGCCAGGGACCCCTCCCAAAGGAGGACCCAGTGGGGGCGTAATGGGGGCGTGGGTGGAGCGGGGGGATGCACTGGGCTAGGGGGGCAGAGACATTCGCACAGCGGCCGTCTCAGAGGCAGAGAGAGACCCCGCGGCGCCACGCGCTCATGGCTGTGGTGCAGTATGGATGTTTATGTTTATCAGTCTGAAGGACCTCGATGGTTCAGTGTGTGTGTGTGTGTGAAGTTGCAACTTCATGTGAGCAGATAACAGCAGATGGTGTTGTGATTATCACGACAGCTTGTAAGATGGCAGTGTCAGTAATTATCATTACGTAAGTGAATCATGCACACGCTACTGTATAAAAACAACCTACACGTACTATGGCTTTGTTTTGTCACTCGCAAACTCATCGGTTCTCTCTCGGAGAATGAGCGCCGGCTTTATGGCTCTACGAACGATATTGCTGGAATGTTACACTTGAACAGAGCCAGCGTGCGTCGCCACGCGCTCCGTTGGCTAGTTATTCACTTTTCCTGAGAAAAGACGCTAATCACACGCCGCTGTGTGTGTTACACTACTAAGATGAGCGTGTGTGTGTGTGTGTGTGTGTGTGCGCGCATTTGGGGCTGCTGTGTGTCCTCTTTCTGCCTCTGAGTCTGGCCCAACTCTCCAGGCTGCTCCCCCCTGGCAGCATTTGGAAGGTCAGGCGTCCGACACAGCGGAGCGCAGGGACCGGGGGGTGGGGGGAGGGGGCTGGGGGGCAGTGGGCCCTCTTCTGTTGATGAAAGAGCATGATGATGTGGAGGAGAGGAAGCGAAGGTCACATTGGCTTCTTCCTTCCTCTCCCTTTCACCCAGCCACCCTCCTACGGGCCACCGGCCCGGTTCCCGGCTCCCGCTCGTGGTGTTGGTTGCTACGGCGACCGCGGCAGCCCGCGTCCGGAGGACTTGACTTCCTAACCAAGCCCCCCGGGCCGCGGGCGGTCGCGGCCGCTCACGGCCGCCGTGCTCGTCCCAAACTCACACAGCTACGGTCGCAAATGATCCGAGTCGCCCGCGTCTTTGTGAGACGTTATTACGCGTCTCATTCCTCAGAATCCGTTAAATGGAATTTTAATGAAAAAGATTCTCCATCGTTTCTCATTAACATTACAGAGAAACAGGCCTACTAATATTCCACAGATCAGTAATCGGGCCAATTTTCAACTTATCTCCTGAACTTTTTTTTATCAAGCTCTTTCATATCAATTATTAGTGCAGCTTCTTGCTTCACCATTCAAACTGGTTTCCACCAGCTAAATAAAACCGCAGAGCGATCTGGGCCATTTGTCGATTCACGGCCCCAGTTTTGCTGCAGACGGGCGCTCGGATCGTGTTGTAGGACCTTGCGAGTCAGTGGCTGTGTGCGTTCAGCGTTGTCAAACACGTTTTTGGGACGTGCTCATGCCTCCCCCGAAGGACCCCTGGCTGCGTTGTTTCATATCATTTTCATATTGAACTTCCTGGTCCCTCCCGAGGAGCCTCCAGTCGCGGGCTCAGATTTCCGGAACGAGTACTCCACTGTGAAGTTGTTCTTGCGTTGGCCGCGTCCTCGGCTCCACACGAACAACAGCAGGAAACAGAAGAGAACCACCCCCAGGAAGGTGATGCAGCCCATCGCCGTGGAGACCAGGATGGTGGTCAGATCCAGGGTGAACTTGAGGAACACGCGCGTGCTGTTCATGTTCGTGTCGTTGAAGAACTCGCTGCCGTACAGCGAGCGGTTGAGGAAGAAGGCGGAGGCCGGGTCCAGCGGCTGGCCGCGCACCGTCAGAGTGGCGAAGTAGGTGTCGTTGCCCCCGGCGTTGCTGGCGATGCAGATGTAGGTGCCGCTGTCCGTGAGCTGGACGTAGCGGATCTCCAGGGTGCCGCTGGGGAGGACGGTGACGCGCCCAGAGCTCTTGGCCGTAATCCGCCGGCGCTGCGGGGAGATCCAGACAATCACAGGCGCCGGTTCTCCCTCAGCTCGACACAGAAAGCTCACGGACTGGCCTTCACGGGCGACCACCTGCAAGAAACGCAGTATCACACCAGTTTACATCGGGTATTTTCTATTCCAACTCAATCAGTACTTCAATTCATTACCTGCTGCAGTTTGCGATTGCGTATCTTAGGTTTCTGGCATGTAAAGTGATCAAAGAGTGCAGAATCAGTGAAGCTGCTGAGGCTGACCCCCTGCACCTCGACCGGCCCTGCACACACGGGTACTCTGCCGTCAAAGTTGAGGGTCTTACGTCGCTGCAGGATCCACAACAGACGGCAGTCACACATCAAAGGGTTCCCGTCCACTCTGAGGGTCTCGAGGCTGTTGACAGAGTGGAAGGAGCCCTCTTCCAGAGTCTGCAGGTCGTTGGAGGAGAAGTTGAGGACTCGGATCTGCCGGAGGCCCCCAAGGGCGTGGGGCTCCACCGTCATCAGGCCTGTGCTTACCATGATGAGCTCCTTCAGCCTCAGCAGGTCCCTAAAGGCCCAGGGTTCTAGTGTGGTGATGGGGTTGTAGGACAGGTTGAGGTGGGTAAGGTGCACCAGGTTCTTGAAGGAGGCTGAGGGGACAGAGGTGATGTTGGTGTTGGTGATGGAGAGCCAGTGGAGGTCCAGACCCTGGAAGCTAAGAGGGGAGATGTACTCCAGGTACGGCCAGTGGTCGATGTCCAGACCCCGAAGGTTGGACAGCTTCCGGAAGTTCTGGTCCTCCAGGCCGGTGATGCTGAGGTGACGCAGGTGAAGGGTGACCAGGCTGCGGAGGTAAGACAGCGTCTGGCCAGAGATGGATGTCAGGTTGCAGCGCGCAATTGTGAGCTCCTCCAGCCCCACCAGCCCTGAGAACGCCTGAAGGTGAACAGGAGCTGGCGTTAACATACACAGAAGCAGGTTTCACTGTAGGTGTTTGTTTCCAATGACGCTGCAAACCTTACCTTATGGGATATGTAAACCAGGTCGTTGTCTCCCACCTCCAGATGTTTCAGATTCCTCAGATCCTGGAAGGTGTAGTCCAATAAGATCACCATCTTGTTCTCGCTCAGGTCCAGGCTGGTCAGATTGCCCAGCTTGGCGAAAGCCCCCATGGGCACTAGCTTCAGCTGGTTTCCTCTCAACTTCAGCACTTTAAGACTCTGTAAGGTGGCGAAGGCATTGGGCTCCAGTGTGGCGATGAGGTTCTCGCTGAGGTCCACTTCCTCCAGCCGCGGGTACGGCGCCAGGTCACCCGTCTGCACCCAGCGGAGCCGGTTCTTGCTGAGGTCCAGGAGCTGCGTCTCGGTGGGGATGCCCTCCGGGATGTTGGTGAGCCGCCGCCGCTGGCACGACACCGACCTCAGCTGGGCCGAGCACTCGCACCGCGGAGGGCACGCCCGGCCGCCGCCCGGGAGCGTCATGGTCACCGTGGCGACCAGAGAAGCGGCCAGGGCCCATCGCCACACCGTCAGCCATGGCACTAAGGCACGCCCGCCAGGGCCAGGGGAGCCGGTCATGGCCCTGGTCCTCTGACTCCTCGCCTGTCGCAGGCAGGGTCAGTGCACCACACACCTGCAATGGGGGGGGGGGCAAGATGAGGAGAAAGAAATAGAGACAAGGATTAGAGAGTATAGACATAAAGAAGACGTGAGAGAGAAAGATGGAGCCCGTTCCCTCTCATCCCTAGCCTAATTAAAGTTACATCCATATGACTGTAAATTATCTATGCTTGCTGCAGTTTTAGTAATATTGGAGCGGAAGCTGTGGAGGTTTGAGACGGATCATGACAGGACATTAAAACACAACTGACGAGACCCCATTAGAGAAACATGGCCCCGTTTAAGATATTTAAGGTGATTTGTCTTTTCACTAATTCATCCATGGCTTCGCTTTTAGAACTGGGACACTGGGAGCTTCTCGTTTCAGTTGAATTCATGCATGTTGCATCTCCTCTGCAACCCCCCCCCCTCGCGGCGCTGAAACCGTCTGCTCTACTTTGACAAACACAATGAATTTATTATCATCACACAGGAACACAGACGGCGCTCCTCAACGGCCGGGTAACACGTGACTGTGTGCATTTGATCAGCCGTGTGGACGCATGCGTGTCCGTGTAGGACGTGGCATTTTACAGGTTTAAAGTCGTTATGGTCATCTTTGCATGTAGATGAGATGAATCACTCAGGCTTTAACATTCCTTTCAAGCAACCCGTCATCTCTCCCACATGCTGTTTTCAACCCAGAGACAGTCAAAGAGCATCTGGCATTGGATCTGGAACACAACTCTCTCCGTCCATTTACCAGTGCTAGAAATCCTTATATGCTGCTTTATGACAAGATGTACAAGGATGGTTCATATTTATTGAAAAAAAAACCCATATACTCCAGGTGTTGAAGATCTTTTCCTATTTGCTTGGTTGCCAATGAGGTGGAAATGAAAGAAATTCGCTCATCATCACCAGGGAGTCTCATGTTAGAATGCACTCTGATGCTGGCAGTGGTGGCAGTCAGAGCCAAACATATGAATAATACATGGCCTGGTTTGAGCTTACTGGGCAGCATTCAGAGGGTGAAGGAGCCAAAAGTTGCCACATCTTCTCTTCGCTGTGATTTTTCGCCCCTGGACTTTTTCTAGCGAGTTAGATTTTAGAAACCAGCCTCTTTAACATATTTAACTCCTGATTGTTTCAGACACTGCTCTGCATCCGTGGGACCAGATGGGATTTAAGCTATAACTGAATGAAGGCAATAAAAGTTCTTTGGGACCGCGCCACACATGGAAGCTGCACCAACCTCCAGACATTGTGTCTGGTCTGCTGAGCCTCTGGCCGGATGAGGACGGGAAACCACTGCTCACGGATCCAGCGCATGAAAGATCTGGTCCAAATCTGGACCCGACGTTGCTCTGGGAGACAAAAACGCAGGCTCAGCGAAGGCTGCTGCGCGGACTGACCCACTTCTCAGCAGCAACCTAGCCCCGCGTTGTCATCGGCAACAATTCACCATGACCACAACAACAGAGCAGTAAACCTCAGCCTCCGTGGGACGAGGCCCAGGAGAGGAACAAAACACACACCACTGTACAGATGTTCTAAAAAAGCAAGATATTCCTAAGAACAAAAAAGAGCACGTTCACGTTTCGCAGACGCACCATCTGGATACTTTATGTGGCAACATAGCATTTCCTTCATTATAAACCTTTATACCAGCCTCACATCTACTGCCTATACTGTAACTCACATGCTGATGTTCGGCTCAAAGCACAGCTGTGCCTTTAGGCTGCTATCACGACTATGAACTCTTCTTCTGGGGGGTATATAGTGTGTGTGTGTGTGTGTGTGTGTGTGTGTGTGTGTGTGTGTGTGTGTGTCAGCACACATCGGCCCATCTCTTAGGCAGCGTGATGGATGCAACCTGTCTCCGCACCCCCCTGAGAGTCATCCTACGGGTCAGTGGCAGAGTCGCAGCATGAATCAGTGAGCCGGCGTTGGCGAGGCAGACAAGGTCCTCAGTGCTTGACTCAAGGACAGGGAGGGATGCTTAGCAGACCCACACACGCTCACACGCACGTGATCAGCAGCACAGTATCTGTTTCCTTGCGTGGATGTGACAGTCTCCATATTGTGCTTTGATATGACAGAGCACAGGGTAAGTCCCATGTCATGTTGTTACATCTGGACAGCAAATACACACACACACACACACACACACACACACACACACACACACACACACACACACACACACACACACACACACACACACACACACACACACACACACACACGCACGCCATCCTGTTCACACTGCAAAACTGCAAGTTCACCTCAAGCAGATGTTAATGCAGCAGCTACGCAGAGAGGGAGGAGGGCAGAGCCCCGTGGCAGCTGTCCTGAGAGGAGTCGGTGGAGGAGCTGGGCTAAAAATAACGAACAATCTGATATCCAGCCTAATGAACAGATGCCCTGCAACAACCTCCTTATCGCACGTATCACACATCAATCACCAGTTCTCACAGTCACAGCGCTGCTGACCACGTCTCACTGATGTCTGATGAAAGAAGCCTTTCAACTGTAGGGTTTAGCTGCATTCATGAGATTCAGGCCTCACTCTTCAGCCTCTCGTGAGCCGGTGCTGCAGAAGAAGTCAGCAGGTTATTAACCAAAGCTTTTACATCTGATTGTCACAAACAAGCCGAGCAGCAAACCAGACTGGGTTTGACTTTCAGAGGACAGCTGACAGTTTGTGCTTTTCATCGCTAAGTAGATATAAGTCCAATACTAAATCTGTGCTTAGTCACTCGTTTTTAAGCCTGAGTCAAGTGTGAAATGCAGCTTAACTGCTGTTTGATACAGTTGAAGTGTTGGAGAGAAGAAGAAACGGGATACAGGCCAGAAGGAAGTTATATGTATATATATAAAATCATCATCAAATAAAAAAGAAAAGCATGGAACACAAATATGAAGTGAACAGCAGAGACTCAGAAATGACTGACGCTCAGCAACTTGTGGTCATTAGTCTACATCATCGTCCACTGCTGCGGTGACAGCGGCCGACAGATACCGAGCGCGTGACCGTCAGCTGGCAGGGACAACCATCGGTGCCCTGAGCCGGAGCGTGCGACGTGACCGTGATCGGTCACGACGGAGCCTCGCGTCGCGGAGCCTCGACCGTGGAGCTCCACCCGGCCGCTTCCTCTTCCTGCCGTGACAACGGGTGCGAACTGACGCGGCGCCTCGATTGACCTTTAGCTGATGATAGACAAGGTTGCAAAATCAGGACTTGCTGCAGTGGGAAATTGCCTGGTTGCTTTATACGACATTTAAGCATAACCTCAAAGATTTGAGCTCCTGTGTTTACACTAAACACATTTTAATTATTACTGGCTTTCACATTCAACCCTAATTTCACCTCCAATACAAGTAAAATCAAGTGAAAATCCATTTTGTGATGTTGCAAGATTAAATATGTAGACGTTAGCTTCAATCCTCTCATCTCCTCGTGACTTCCACACACACACACACACCTAACCAAACACACACCATCACACCTCTGCAGATGACTGTTGCTTCACACGGGATGATGCTTCACCAAATGAGACGCTCTCTCTCTCTGAGTCACACAGAATCCTACTGTACGGCTCCACTCTAAGCGGGTGATCCCTAAAATACTTCACAGATCTTTGTGATTCCTCCGAGCTGATGCGTGTCTGCATCCTGCCAGAGAGGCACAGTTGAAGTGCTGCCGGTGCCGAGTACGAGCTCGAAGTGGAACACGCTGAAGGAGCCAATCTCCGGTCTCAGTTCTCTGACTACATCAAAGCCAGCCAAAATCAAACTAAACCCCCAACATCAGTGCGGATGCGCGCGCGGCATCCACTATGACGCCCGACAGCCTCAGAGGAACAGCAAGGAAACAAACAAAAGCTAAGACGCGCTCAGATTAAACCCCCGAAGACAAACAAGAAATTAAAAATATATGTTTGTGCTTGTACGTTACAGGAGAGAGAATCTCTTTCAGTCCTCAGATGACTTCAACAAGCATCACATCCCCACAAACAGCTTTTTTTTGTTGAGCTAAAAATAATTGAATGTTGAAATGACTTGTTAAATAACACTCCAACACACACACTCACAGTCACACACACTCATACAGACACTTTAAATGTCCCTGATTTAGACAGGAGCTGTCTGGGCTGGTGTGTGGGCAGGAGGTAACGTTAAGTGGATTAGAAAAGAGATGAGCCCAAAAGGTTATTCCTTCTGGGCGTGTGTGTATGTGTGTGTGTGTGTGTGTGTGTGTGTGTGTGTGTGTGTCCTTGCGGTTACAGCAGAGTGGGGCTCTGACAGAATCTAATTTTTGGTCATTTGTGGGGCCCTTTGGCTGGGACCCACAACTTTAAAGGCCTTTTTGAGGGTCAAGATGCGATTTTAGGGTTAAGAAGCTTTTCTGAGAAGAATTGAGGTTTGGTGTGTACTCATGCTTTATTTTGAACACTGACAAGACAGAGGCTTTAGTGAAGGACGCCGAGAGTCTGGATCAGTTTCCCTCTTTTCTGCAGAGGTCACACAAACTGATTTGTCAGTTGAACAATCAGTTGAACAAACTTCCTGACAATTAGTGAGAGAATATTCCCTAATTAATACAGGGCAGGACAGCACACTGCAATTGAAGAAAAATTTGACATCTCAGAAACAATATTCAAAAACAAAGAAAGCCCAGAAAACACACTTAAACATACAGAAATGTGCAGTAAACACCAGTGATTATTGAATTGTTCATTTCTAAAGGATTATTATGGCTGAGGTCAGCCTGTATGTGTTTGCGAGGATGGGTCAAAGGTCGCTGTGCCCGTGGGTGTTTTCAAATACTTCATGACCTGGTTAAAACTGTGATGGGTACATCATCACGGTCGAAATGTTGTCTAAGCTGCATATTATATATAGAGAATTTTATACATAATATTATTTTATTATAAAGTTCTAGGCTCTGTATCTGGTGCCGTTGTTAATGTCAAGCCCCTCTCGTTCCTGCAGTGGTAGGATTGTGCATCAGATGTGTGAGTGGGAACATGCATATTGAGAAAAAACTTGACAGTTCCTCACTTCTTTGATCTCTTGTGCTACTTTGTTCCTTGCTTGCTTGATTTCTCTCCCACTCAATAGTGGCTTTGTTATTCTCTCCTCATTATAAATGAGCAACAGTGTCGCGCAGTCCACATCATCAAATCCATAACAAACATCAATGAAGTGTGTGTGGGCATGTTTCAATGAAGCAACTGCATCTGTACACCAACAATATAATAATAACAATAATAACAACAACAATAATAATTATAATTATTATTAATTATTATTAATTATTATTAAAATGTTGTGCTTGTGAAAGTAAAAGCCTAAAAGTTTTCCCAAACATAAAACTAAGCACAGGGTAGTTTTAAGTCTCAGCTTTCAAAGCACTGACATATAAACCCGTGTGTCAGACCCCCCCAGCACCTGAAATGGATTAAAGTGGAATCCTACATGCCGACCTGTAAACCACAAACACACACGCACTTCCTTCCTATCGCTCCGTCTCCCTCTGTCGCTGTTTGTTTTTGACTTTCTGGGAGCAATCTGACAGCTGAAGACCATCCTCCGTTTGAGAGTCAAGATAAACAAGAAGGGGCGGTTGGATTAAAGTGAAAAACAAAACGCTGCTGCACCCGAAGAAGGACTTTAAATGATGTTTGCTCTCCTCAAATGCAGAGCTGATAACCAGAACCTTTCCTCTGCTCTAACAGTTAGTATTAAATAATTAGTTAACTAATAGACATTTATCCTCACTACTTGTCAGGTGTTTTAATGATTGCAGCCACCTAAGTACTACTACAACAATAAAATAAAATCAAGTTGCTATAGTAACACAGATATTTGACTTTGTTATCTAATATCAATTTATAATAAATAAATAATAAAGCAATTTATACTTTGTTACTGAACTTTGTGATTTCGGTGCCACATCCAACTCTGTCATCCTCACACACAGACAGACCAATAAAGGCTTGGTACTCTCTTACAGTGACCACTGGGTCTAATAGTTACTGGTCTAAGTGGAGAATGTTGACTACAAAGGCGGTTTGAGTCAGGCCTCATATTTAGATCATGGATCCCTTTGTTTTACTCAAATGCCTGGTTCATTTAATTAGCTGCAGCTATTCTGATGATTCTCACACCCTGCGGTGGTCTGACCTGTTTTCCTTTGGCTCAAACATGAGCGCATGACTACACACACTGAGAGCGCAGACACACGAGAGGACACGGCTGCTACATAACGAGCAGCCCGTTATGTAGATGAACTGGTGCTATTTCTAAGGTGTGACATCACGATTTCCCTTCCTAGCAGAGGAAAAAGTGTGATGCCAACAAGAGGCCCAGAGCTCACGGTGTTATCATAAATCTCTGTCGTTCATTGGGACTTATAGTTAGCATACATCAGTGGCATGCTGGGGCTAAAATGGGAACAGATTAATTTACAGGCAAACAAAACCTGCATCTGTCTGCATGTAGATTCACTGAGGCCGCAGACGTGCTTAAACTGCCTCCTGTGTCTTAGACGAGCTCTGTCAACAGGTGAGCTGTCAAGATTAGCAAACTCATCAAATGTCTGTCATTCATAACGCGTTTGACTCGGCTTACAAGTAATTATGATTAGCATTTATGTGCGTTCCTGTCATCCAGGATCAGACTTTCCCTCGTTAGCAAACAGGCTGGAGCTGCTACAGAGTCAACTTCCTGAAGCTGAAATGACCTTTTCTTTCCCTCCGTCTCGTATCTGAGCACGGTCGGACTTGACGCGTGCCAATCTGTGCGACGCAGGACCGTCCGCGAGATGAAGAGAGGTCTGGACACGCGCCAGCTGGTAGACAGATCCACGACTTACAAGTCATTAAGTCCGATACGCGCACTGCTCGCTCAAAGCCGCGCAAACTGTGCCTGCGCATGCACCACGATAAGCCTGTGTTTACTTGGCTTTTTAAGTGTGTTGAGGAAAAGCGTTTAGCGTGGCCATTGTTTATCCTGGGGTGTAATTAATCAGCAAGCGTTGGGATTATTACACAATTAGCAACAAGGCGACTTGGAAAGTCAGAGTTAAGAATAGCAGTGAGATAAAAATCCTTTAATCAAACCTGACCCGTGTCTGAGAGAAAAAAAAGCCTTTCCCACATGCAGACACCAATCATCTTGAGTGACACACACTATGACCAGTGATGGAACAGTCTTGAATTAGTCTTGCCCTTTGGGGATCTGTGGCCTTATTACTGGCACGGATTGAAATGACTCATTAATTATCTCACCCATGCTTCCAAAAAGCTTGGTCACAGCAATGAGCCTTTTTATTTATTGGTACATCTCCACGTTTGTAAAATAGACACAGCCTTTTTTTTGGGGGGTTATCTGTCAATGGAGTATTGTCTGGGTCAGGCTGATGAATTAGGTTTGGTGTTGTTGCCAAAGAAGAAAAAAAAAGCTCCACCTGGACGCAAAGAGAAATCTCTGATTACGGGCCTGCAGACAGGATATGAAGGGGCTCCATTTGTGGCTAATGAGTTTCCAGATAACAAAATAGTGAAACAATCCCAAGGGCTGGTCATTGTAAAGTGAAATCACGTCTTCGCTGCATCAACAGAGCAGCTGCCGATCGTGATGATGGGCAGGTGATTTCTGCAAATGCAAATATTTCCCTAGAGAGGCCGCACCTGAAAGTCAGCGGGCCCCTGTTCACCCTCTGCCGATTGGAACGTGTTTGCTTAAGGTGTATGTATTTATGTCCCAATGGTATCTAGAAGCTCATTAAATAGAAGACACCCAGGCTGGGAATTTAAATCCAAGGTATCTAACAGCGCCTCAATATACCAAAATGAATCACACGAGGGCGAGAAGAAGTGGAACGAATAAAAAAAACGAGAGGGGAAGATTGAAATAGATAAGTCAGAATATAATCACAGCGAGCAACAGATAGATCCAGGGGAGGAGATGATGGACACGGAGGACAGCAAAGAAGGGAGTGTGATGGATGAAAGTGGAGGAGAGAGCGAGTGGGGAGGGGGTGAGAGGGCCACTCTGTCACTAATGATGGAGGAAGGTCAAAGCTATTCCACAGCTGAGAGAATCTAATGATGCAAATTAGGCCTGATGCTCCAGCTGATGCCGAAGGCAGACCGAGCGAACCTGATGTTGCTCCATGACACATCTGTCCTACGCCTGAAAAGGAGGATTTCAAAATCCCGAGGTTTGGTGGCATTTTCTGCGTTTCCACAGTAACTGAAACCTCCGCGGCTGAATCCAGCCTGACTGGTACGTTGCACAAACACACCCCAGTGTGTGTGAGACGCATAAACAGTGAGCAGAGAACGACAGAAGGTGGGGGAGAGTGACAGCTTTTCTTTTCCCGGCCTTTGAAGAACAGTGCGGTGCCAGATTTATATGGGCAGAATTTACAATGAATAGGAACACAGCTCTGGCCTGAATGCATACACTCATTGTGAATTTATGTCAAAGCGCTCTCCAGAAACTCCACCTTCTCGGCGCGTCCTATTAAAATTGCATCACGTCCACAATTCCCTCAAAAGAAATATGGAAAAATGCCAGATTCGACTGAGTCAGTCCCAAGATACAAAACGATGAATGGAACGACTTCATGTACGGTGGATATGTGCACGGTGGGAACAAGGGCATTGTGTATGCACCCAGGCAGGGATTGAGACGACGGAGTAACTGCACCGCTTCATGGATAATAGTGACCCTGTTAGCCTGCGAGCTGATTGGCTGCCTGCTCCTCTGATTCCGCCAGCGCGACCAATAGAAGCTGTCGCAGCCGCTTCAGATGTGAGGGCGAAGGGGCAGAGATGGGGGGGAGGAGCCGGGTTTGGGAGACAACGAAATAGAGGTGAAGGCGGGCGAAAAAAAAAAAAAGAGAGAGAGAGGAGAGAGAAATACAGAGGGAAGGACGGAGATGTGGAGAGAAGATGTGGAGGAGGGAGATCAGGGCTCTGCGTGAAGGCAATGATTCCGTTGGACCCAACGGACCAGATGTGTGTGTGTGTGTGTGTGTGTGTGTGTGTGTGTGTGTGTGTGTGTGTGTGTGTGTGTGTGTGTGTGTGTGTGTGTGTGTGTGTGTGTGTGTGTCCATCCATTTGGGCTGTGCAGCTTCAAGCGTGATTCACTAACATTAGGTGACGATCACACCTCCAGGACGATCACCCCCTCTTCTCACCAGAGATCCCAGGGGAGGATGCACAGACCTCCCTAACACGATCACACGCGCACGCAGATAAACACGCCGCCTGTGTGTTTACATAAACATTGTGGTGGAAGATTCGTAAACAGTGCAGAGCACCGAGGTGAGAAAAGAAAGGGACGACAGAGACTAAACGGGACAAAGTGCTTATTCCTCGTAGAGGTTGTGGTTCACCACCAGTCAATCACATATACGATACAAGCAATAACTCCAATCAACCTAATTTCCCTGTTTGAGCAAAACAGGGCCTTCAAAGCTTTAAAAACAAATCAGAAAATTTACATAACTCCAGACTTTTCTATCAAATGTGAACTATTTCCTGAAAACCCGCTCTCCACGGTTAGAAACTTTACAAAACCATGTAGGACACAGCATCTAAGTGAGTAGACGCCCCATTTTCATTTAGTCGTCCTTCAATGATACTAATATAATGAACACATTGCATGTCAAATATTGTACATTAAGACATAGTGAATTGTGTCTGGATGTGCTGATCAGACCGGGTCGGACTCTTCGTCTTCCCTCACTCTCATCGTAGTTTACACAGGCTCTCTGTGCTTTTATTCTGCCTCATTGGTCATTAGAAACACGTGTTCAGCTGTGAGTCCTTGTGTGTAGATGGCAGCTGTGGACGTGTGCTCACATTTTGCGGCCAGTGTTGCTGATTCTGTATAATAGCACAACGTGAAATGTATTTAGTGGAAGTTAAACAACACGCGCTACCCTGATTAAATTACCGATTATCCTCCAGTACGTCCTGTGATGGAGGAATGTCATTACCCGGCTCTAAAAGCCGATAATGCGAGACCTTTCCCACTGATTCATCAAATGATCTTTGTTCTGAAGAAAGACGAGCTTCCCTCAGAGAGCATTATAGCAGTCAAGCTCCATGGGCTCCTATAGGAGGCCGCTGCACTGAAGACAAACAGAGATGATGAGAGTTCTCCCATCCGGGTAAGATTCAAGGACTCACTTTCGGCCCCTCTAATGCTCATCTCGCTCCCTCTGTCCCTCTCAGCGAGGTCAGGGCTGAAAAGTTTCAGTGACACCCCAGGAGGCCAAGAATAATCATCCAAGTTTGCGTCTGTGTATGTGCGTGCGCAGTCGGGTGCGTGATCAACCTCGTGAGCACAGAGCTTTTTTGTGCTTGTTTGGGTCCAATGAAGATTCTGTGTAGGTGGTCGACTGATTGGGGGCCTCCAGCGCTGGATAGATTGATTTAGGTGAGATGACGAATCAGTGAAACGTGAGTAATCTTCATTTACTGGACTAATCTACTAATGTTTCTGGGTTGGCACTGGAAGAAACAATCATAGATACACAGCAAGAACAACACACACTTCACATACTGTCCTACCCAAGGACGGAGAAGACAGAGAAGTTTCTGTTCTATCTTCACATGGTGGAAAGTGAACAGGTGGGAGGAATAAGAGCAAGCGAGTGGAAAGAGAGAGAGAAGAAAGAGTGAGTGGTGCAGGAAAGGCGCTGACAGCTCGGTCCAAAATAGCCCGAACAGCGTGGATCCAAAATAATTCCTTTTTTTCCCCCTCCCTGATCCTAATTTCAACCACAGCGGCTGAATTATTCATTCTAGACCAATGACATGCAGGGAAGGGGACAAAGAGTCATTGCTCTATTTTGATTCATATAATAAATTCATGACTTGACGTTTAAGAGGAAGAAGAAGTAGATGGAGGAGGAGGAAGAGGAGGAAGAGGAGGAGGCAGTCGAGGGTTTGGGTCAAGCTGAGGGCCAGAAAGTGAGGGAGGAGCTGGAGGTTGAGGGGTGAAGGCTCCTTCAATTAGAAAAAAAATGCAAAGAGGACGCAGTGAAATGTGCACAAACTGCTGACGCCACATTTTAATATTGACCAAAACGCAGAGAAGTGATCGAACGCTAAGATGTTTGAATACATGCCGAGTGAAATGGAAGTCATTTACAGCTTGTGCAACAGGTTTTGCCAGAAAGGAAAAAAAGCAGGAGTGTTTCACGACAGAAATGGACTGCATCATCAATCACCGACATCATGACGAGGAGCACATGGAGATGAAAATGTCTACAAAATGCCACCGGCGAGAGAAAATGGTTTCGATCGCTTCAGAAGCGAGCGTTCTGTTTTACAGTAGAAGTGTTTTTTAAGAATCACGTCCTCTCTCTCGCGAGTTACAGGAAACTTTCCCAACGAGCGTCGTCTGATGAAGTGTTTCTGATCTCCCGCTTTCGGAAAAGCTGGGTCATCTTATAATTGGGCTGTTACGGCGCGTTGCCGAAAACGAGGTACCAGAAAGTCTACAGAGGGGAAGACATGACAGCTAGGAGGAAACGAAGCGCCTCGCCCATAGGCGTTTGTTCTCCAAACAAGCAACAATCACTATAACAAGTTGCTGAAGCAGACTGAGTGAGGGGACACGCGCGCAGTCACGCAGGAACGGCTTCTAGCTGTTCATCAGTCGCTTTAACGGCGCAAGTGCACGCGCTTCCGTTTCCCATAAGTCAACCCTCTTCTCCTAAATTTGCTCTATTTGCTAACGAGCAGCTCGACTGATTCGCTAAAGGGATGAAGCCTCGATCCGGTTTAAACCAGGTGAGAAGCACGGAGGTCGACGTGCGCCGAAGCGTGTGACTCGGAAAAAAAAAACAGCGAGGAGTGACTTTTATTGTGAAAGGGTCGTTAACCTTTAGCTAAACACATTTCATACGCGTTCACACAACCATTGGCCTCTTTATCGCATGTGGCACGTAGAAAGGACAAAGCGACACATATGCGCTGGCATCCCCGAGTGACTTCCACGTGCCTCCGGCCCGACAGGAAGGCTGACGCACGCGCGCGCCCGTGTGAGCGAGCGAGCGAGCGTCTGCGGAGCCGCCACGCGCTCCGACGGCGAGCGGTCCCCGGGCTTCCGCGAGCCTGTTT